>NC_092744.1:26833456-27182206 GCF_047496795.1 Chiloscyllium punctatum | reverse complement strand
TTGTAGTTGGTCAGCCATGTGCAATGTAACTACTTCTCCAATTCTATCTACAGTTAAAATGATTTTAAAAAAAAAAGGAGAAAGTGAGGACTGCAGATGCTGGAGATCAGTCAAAAAGCATGCTGCTGGAAAAAGCATAGCTGGTCAGGCAGCATTCAAGGAGTTGATATTTCAAGCACAAGTTCTTAATCAGGAAATGTGGGGGTGGGGGGTTGTGCAAGGGGGCAGAGAGATAAAAGGGATAAGTGATAAAGCTAATTATTCATGGTGTACAAAACTGAAGAGTCAACCACTCTACACAAGTTTCCATGTGAGCTGACTCTTGTTGAAAATGTTGAACATTTGCACTCTGGTAGTTATATCATTTACTGGATTAGTGGTGCTGGAAGAGCACAGTTCAGGCAGCATCCAACGAGCAGCGAAATCGACGTTTCGGGCAAAAGCCCTAAATTTTGCCCGAAACGTCGATTTCGCTGCTCGTTGGATGCTGCCTGAACCGCTGTGCTCTTCCAGCACCACTAATCCAGTATTTGCTCTCCAGCATCTGCAGTCATTGTTTTTACCTCCTAGTTACATCATTGTTTGAAAGAGAGCCCGTCAGTGAGCTGAACAAAGTGAAATTTGGCTTTCTCTCCATCACTCACATCTGTCACTACCACTAGATTCCGCAGGTATTTTTCTTACCCCTAAAGTGTCGTTTGGGTGCAGTGTGGAAAGATTTACTACTAGTACCTTCAGTAATTGTGTTTTTCTAAGGATTGCCTTGCACAAATATGTAGGATTTGATAGATTTTCTTACAATCTCTTTGGCAATTTTCCCTGCTGCCTCAGCTTTTCCATTTTGGCTGAGTATATATTGTGGAGATGATTTATGGTGCTGAGTTTCACAATTCTTATAAAATACCTGAATTTTCACTTACAAAAAAGGAGAGAGTGTCATTGTTATTTAATCATAATGTTTAGAATGTCATAAAGACATGTGCTTGCAGACATCCTATAATCTCGCAGGTAGTTGATGTCAGCAGGTCCAATTCAAGAGTATTCAGTGACTGCAAAAGGGAAGAGATCTGTTGTGGTTCTGTTCACCGAACTGGGAATTTGTCTTGCAAACGTTTCGTCCCCTGTCTAGGTGACATCCTCCGTGCTTGGGAGCCTCCTGTGAAGCGCTTCTGTGCTGTTTCCTCCGGCATTTATAGTGGCCTGTCTCTGCCGCTTCCGGTTGTCAGTTCGAGCTGTCCACTGTAGTGGCCGGTATATTGGGTCCAGGTCGATGTGTTTGTTGATAGAGGCATGGCACTCATCCACAGACTCTATCAACAAACACATCGACCTGGACCCAATATACCGGCCACTACAGTGGACAGCTCGAACTGACAACCGGAAGCGGCAGAGACAGGCCTCTATAAATGCCGGAGGAAACAGCACAGAAACGCTTCACAGGAGGCTCCCAAGCACTGAGGATGTCACCTAGACAGGGGACGAAACGTTTGCAAGACAAATTCCCAGCTCGGCGAACAGAACCACAACAACGAGCAGCCGAGCTACAAATCTTCTACCAAACTTTTGAGGGAAGAGGTCTATTCCATGGAATGATAAGGAGGTCACATCCTTATAAGCACTTCACTACAATGCTCACATTTAGCTAGCAGTGTACACGGCCTTTCTCACAATAGATTCCTTTCCTTGACAGCTTGCATCACTTCTCTCATCTCCAAGGGAATAACAATTACTTATTTTGCATAAGATGCCATCTTGGGCTACTACTTCATCTCTGGATATCCAATGCCCATTTATATGGTGTGTTTCCTTTGATGTTTCTGGGCCATCATTTCATCACTACTTTCTGCAACATTTGGAGATATGCATCTTGTGTGCAGTTTGTTTGCAATGAGCAAGACAAGACTCTATCATATGAAATACCTTTGCTGGGGGGCTAATGGCTTCCAGAGCATGTTGAATTGGTTCTTAGTGTTAAAACTTCCTGGTTTTCAATAAGCATCCTCAACCTTCTTGGAGTGTGCTGGTATGCAGTTTAGGCAACAATATAAATTTTGCTTCCATCACTTGTACATAACGTCCAGATAATTCTGGAAATTAAGAAACATTCTTGGCAGATGTTTTAGAACAAATATGTAGAAGCAATTTGAGAAAGATACTTTGAAGTGGTTTGTGGTCACACTGTCACAATGTTGCTCATTTTGATTAAAATGCCCATAGAAAATACAATAGTTGGGCACTCTGAATTTCTGCTTACTGCATTTGTACACAAAAAGCAGTAAAAGCAAGCAGTGGTTTGGTCCCAGCTTCAGAAAAAGGGTTGCTCCAAGCCCAGTCTCACTAGCTTCACAATGCAACGTGACTCCAGTCTGGATATCATCATACCTCAGACTGGTATTGCTATCAGAGGTAGTTTGATTCTAAAAGCTGTTTCTTGTTCTGTGCCCCAGTATCGCAGCACATCTGTAACAGTGAGCCTTTAAAATTAGGCAAAAACTTGTTCGTGAACCAGACTATTACACTACTTTAGCTGTCACCTCGTCAGGATCAAGGCAAATTACTGACAGTAATGAGTGATGCACGTACTGAGTGGAGGCATTTTCATTTGCATCTTTTATACATTTAGCTTCATCTAGTGAGCGCTCTCTAACAGCCCAACTGGCTACCAATTATTGAACCACGAGAGGCAATTGTAACCATAAACTTACAAAAGATGCCTGGAATCTGCCAAACTCAAAACATCAATATCAAAGATTAAAAGGAAGCAAACCCAATAAGAAAAAAAAGAGAGAAACAGAGACAGAGGCAGAGAAATGCCCACACCTTAACACCCCTACAATTATCCTCTATTCACAACATTCACCTTTCCCCTAGATATTAGCTGATGAACTAGGAGGTTGTGGGTGTGCGGGTGGGGTTTTGGATCCAAATAAATCTGAACCTGAAATCGTGCCAGGACAAACCAAAGGAGGGGTCATTTCAACCACTGAAGAAACACAGGAGGCAGTGACCTACATAGTTTTAACAGACTCAATAGGCAATAACTAAAAATCAATTTAGTGAAAGAATGTTTGGGTTCTTCTGGTCACTCACTCCGTCCCCAGTCAGTTAAAAAGGTACTGACTCACCAACATCTGCCACTCTTTCTGCACGTGGGAGGATAAAGGATGTTCATCTCAAATGAGAGCAACGGGGAGTGAGCACCAAAAAGAACCAAAATAAAACAAAAGGAGGAAATTTTCAACTTAGCAGCTGGAACACAATAACCAACGTGAGAGACAGAGTCAAAGCAAGAGGAGACCAAGATGCAATTTTGATGCAGAACCTTTAAAGAAGCTGAATCAACAGGAGGTTAATTCACTTCATCTCCCAGTGGTAAGACAAGAATGCAGAAGGCCAACCACAGCTTGGTGCAGGCTTCGCAATCAGCAACAGAATCAACTGAGTGATGAGTAACAACTCTTGAATGCCTCATCTCTCAGAAGCTATCATCTGTACAGTACCCACATACCAACCCTGAATGTGAACATCTTAGACAAAAATCAACGGTCTCTGATGTTTTGGAGCACTTGACAAACGGAGTGAAGTAGCTGAATGCAATGTAGGTGCTGACTCAGATCTTGGTTCAAAGCAGATTCATCCCTGACTGCAGGTGATCAAATCAACGGTTTTGTGATCTTTGTAGCCAGATTGAACTTTGAATTACCAAATGCTTTCTTTCAGGGTAAGGACAGTGACAGATATTGTTGCATCTTTCATGGTCATTCTCCACCCATCACAATTTTAACTTCTAGGAAATCCAATTACACATCCCTCAAAAAGATTAGGTTGTAAGCATTTTATTAGAGAGAAAAAAATCTAGGGCAATTTGACACACGAAGAAACACTCTCCTGGAAATGAAGTTCAAATTTCGAAGTTGTTCCTACTGGAGATTAATCTGTTTGCAGATGCAATCCACATTAGGAGACTGGTTCAAAGCATTTCATTAGTTCCCTATTAGGGAACATTTGCAGAACTTAGAAGCAAAGCTCACACAGCGTGAAGGCCTCATGTAGGCTTTTAAGCTGCTTCCTTTCCAATCCACAGACAGATCCGACTCCCACTCAAAACACTTGAGTCTCAAACACAAGCTTGAACCCTGGCCAGAGTCACATGATAGCTCATCCACAAGAGGGTTACTGAGCTTACTGGGGGAAAAAAAACAGTACTGAATAATGTCATTAACCCCTTCACAGCAGGTTTGCAATCTAACCTATTCTATTCAGTAGGCAAAAAAAGAAAGTGACTAACAGCTGAATATGCAGTGGAGAATCAGGTTGGAGAATTGGCAAAAAGTCTGATAATCCTTTTAACCCTTGCCTTGATTTGTTATTTCCAAGGCCTCTGGCAGTATTCACTGACACTAAATATAAGAGGAAGGTGGAGCACCTTCTCCACCCATAGGTGTGGTTGGTGGGTTAGGACCAGACAGGGTGTGCTGGCAAACATACAGCAGCCTTTCCCTCCACAAAGTGACTCAAGTCTGAACAAATTATTCAGGACAGCTGACCTCACCCAGCCACAGGACTGGGCTCGAGTGCACAGCCCAAGACATCAATTAGGCATGACAAATACGGCACAACAGTAGGTACATTCAATTTAGTCTGAAGCATATTCACACACACTGCTCCACATCTCCCATAAATCATTGAGCAGCAGAAGCCATTTGGTCCATCACATCTGTGCCAGCTTTTCAAAAAACCGGTTTGATTTGCCAACTCCCCTGTTCTTCCCTTGGAAAAGGTTTCTTATAAAATGGTTTCCTTTTTAAAACTATTTATTCATTTTACTTTTGAATGTCTCTGCTGAATCTGCTCTCATTGCTCTTTCAGTGAGCACCTTGCACATCATAACTAAATTTGTAAAATACATTTACTCTCATTCTTTTGGCAACTGCTGAAAGTGACTTCTGGTTACTGAATTGTTCGCTACTAGAAATAGCTATTTTATTGTTTCAAACTCCTTCGGTTAGGTCTGTCCTTAACCTACTGTGTCAAGGAAAGAAAAACCAAGCACCTCTAATGAAGACATTGATCTGATCTTCAAAAAGGAAAGACCATCTGAAATCCCAAACATATTATAAATAAATACAGTAGATTATACAAACAGATGACTTCAGTTTCACTACCATTTAAACGACGTTGTTGTTGATGATTTGGATTACAACTTAACTTTTCTGCTGTTGCTCTGGAAACTCTGACCTCAAAATCTTTTAAAACTTCAAGCTGCATTTGGGAGAAAAAGGAGGAACTCCAAATCTTCCACTACTGCGTGGCATGCCCTTGAGTTCACATCTGAACAGCTGAGCCTTGGAGTTAGCTTTTTGAAGGGGGTTTGTAGGGGTAATAGAAATGTGGTGGGAAGCTGAGAATACCTCAAATTGGATTAACCCATCAAACTCTAACAAGGAATAGAAGCCAACTCTGTGCAGGTTTATCATTAAACATTCTGTGGAGTCTACACTGTGCTCCCTCAAAAGATGACACTTACTTCTGGAGATTTAAAACTGACTCTAGAATGGAGTTACTTCCATAGCATCACAATCTCCCCTTTTAAGAGCATAAGGCACAGGAGCAGAAATAAGTTATTTAGTCCACTGAATGGTAGAACAGTTACAAATCAGGCAATAGCTGATCTTCTATTCCTCAACCCTACTTCCCACCCTATCCCCATAACCCTCAACTCCCTTACTGATTAAAAACCTCTATCTCAGCTCGAATATACTTAACGATCCAGTCTCAACAGTCCACTTCAGTAAAGAACACCACAGATTCACTACCCTCAGAAGACATTCCTTTACATCGATTTTAAATGGACAATTCCTTACTCTGGAGGTTATCCCTTGGTCTGAGACTGTGGGGAAACAACCTCTCGGAATCTATTCTTGAGCATCTTGCATGTTTCAATAAACATCACTGTTCATTATTCCTTGGAGAAAGTGAGGACTGCAGACGGAGAGTCATAGTCGAAAAGTGTGGCACTGGAAAAGTTTTCTAGCTCCTCTCATTCTTCTAAAATGAGAATGAGTATAGACCCAATCTACAAAAACCTACCTTATAAAGTTGGCCTTCCTCACTCAGGATCAACTGGTCACTGATTCGCTGGCCCATCTCCAAAGTCAAAGTCAATATATCCCTCCTTAGATAAAAGGGACCAAAAAAAAAAAATTGTTGACAGTATTGCAGCTGTGACAAGACCTCCCTATTTTTATGCATTTCCCTTTGAAATAAAATACCAACACTTCACTTGACTTCCCTATTACCCGCTGAACTTGGACACTGAATTTTTGTGACTTATACACAAGGACTCCCAGTCCATCTGTGCTGTGCGCTTCTACAGTATGTTTCCATTTAGATAATATTCAGCTCCTCTATTCTTCCCGCCAAAGTGCATAACCTCACATTCTCCTACTTAATATAAAATATAATGTCCTATTAAACCCTCTTAAATGCCTCTATCAAAATGATAGTTTTCCTTAAATAAGGAGACCAAATCTGCTCACAGAACTCTAGATGTGGCCTCATTGGCACTAAGACTTCCCTACTTTTATACTCCAACTCCCATGAAATAAGGGCCAACATTCCATTCACCTTCCTGATTACTTGCTGTACCTGTGTTTTGGGTTCAAGTACCAAAACCAACACCTCCCCCAAACCCCAACCATTTACCTCCCCCCCCCTACCCTTCAGTTCCTTTGTGTTACAGCTTGCTGCAGTTTCTCTCCATTTTAAATAATATTCTGTTCTTTTGTTCTCCTTTCCAAAAGGAGAAATTTCACATTTTCCCATATTATACTCCACTTGCCAACTTATTTAATCTATTGGTTTCTGTCTGTAAACACACAGTCTATACCAACTAACGCCTAAGGGACCAGGAGTGTGCCGGTTGATCAAATTTCCAGATAATCAAGAGGCCACGTAAACAATGTAAAAACACACTTATGTAATAGAAACTTAATGCACTTGGTATACAAATCACTATTATACTTTATTTACAACACAAACACAAATAATAATGCAACTTTGCCTTAAATAAAACATACTGACAGAGTCTTCTCAATCACACCCTCATCTGACTGCTTGGACAGTGGTATTTGAGAAGAAATTGACTCAACTGTTGATATGTCATATAGCCATTTGATTGAACAAAGTACATTTATATTGGAGGTGAATAAATTTAAAACACATAACTGGCAGAATAATCAGTAAACTTTGCAGTGGAGATATATAATTTTTGCGAGTTTATCAAGAGCACTGGTTAAAAACAAAGTTTGCTGTATTTTTGTGTCATTCAAAAATCTGGCTACAGTACATTCATTTCCTTCCTCAATGTCCTTAATTGATATTGCAAACGGTTGCAATCCCAGCACTAATCACTGTGGAACCTCACTGCTTACAGCTCACCAACCTGAAAAATAACGCCTTAGCCCAATCGGTTTTCTGCCCTAAGCCAATTTACCACCTCCAGCACTGTGGGGCTGTTATCTTAAAACAGAATCTTTTGAGGTAGCTTGTAGAAAACCTTCAAGTCCAAACACAATGAATGCATCAGCTCCCCTCTATCCACTTGGGTTAACACTTTCCTCAGGAAAAAAAAACCTCTAAAATTAGTCAGACCAGATTTCCATTCAGGAGGTCATGCCAAATCTGCTTGAAGAGATTATGACTTACTAAATATTCTGCTATTACTTCCTTAGTAATTAATTCTAATTTTTTTTTCAAACAATAGAATGTTCAGTGAAACAGCCTATTTTGCAGCATTTTGAATAGGGTTGTCACATTAAGAGTTTTCCAATCCTCTGTTACTTCTCCAGAATCCAATGATTTTTGGAAAGTTTCACCCAATGCTTCCACTATTTCTGTAGCTACCTGCCAACTCCCTTAATTAGCCAATAAGTTATCAATATTTATATATAACCTCCAACACCATGGTCTTTTAAATAGCCTAAGATGTGGTACCTTTCTTTTAAAAAGATTCACTCTCAGGATGGGGGCATTGCTGGCTGGACTAGTCTTGACTGCCCATCTCTGGTTGCCCTCAAGGTCATGGATGGTGAACAGCCTCCTTTAATAGCTGCAATCCATGTGCTGTACATAGACCCACATTGCTGTTAGGAAGGAAATGCCAACTTTTGATCCAATAAAACTGAAGGAAGTGATATCTCCAAACAGTGATGGAGAACAGTTTGGCAGGGAACCTGTAGATGGTATTTCCATGGATATGCTGCCCGTCTTCTAGATAGTAATGGTCATGGGTTTGGAAGGTGGTTTCTAAACTATTGAATTTTTGCAGTGCATCTTGCAGTAGATGGCACACCACTGTTGCTAGTGCCATTCAGGCAGGCTGCTTTGGCCTGAATGTTTTTGGAGCTGCACTCATCCAGGCAAGTGTGGAGTATACCAGCATACTCCTGGTTTGTAGAAAGTGAGGATTACAGATGCTGGAGAGCAGACTCAACAAAAAGTGATGCTGGTAAAGCACAGCAGGTCAGGCAGCATCCAAGGGGCAAGAAGGTTGACATCTTGGGCATAATCACCTCATCAGCAATGTGGGGGGACCCAAAGGAGCTGAGGGATAGATGGGGGAGCTGGGACGGGGACGGGCGGGAAGGAGGGGGGACAGGTAGGACATTCAGGGGGTTGTACTGCGTTGAAGGGTTGGATCTGGGATTAATGTGGTGGTGGTGGTGGTGGTGGTGGCGGTGGCGGTGGAGGAAAAAAAGGAAGGGGAGGAAGAGGAGGACATCGTGAAATTGACATTGATGCAATATGGTTGGAGACTCCCAATGTCAATTTCACCAGTTCTCATCTCCCCTCCTCCCCTCCCGCCCCCCTCACCCCACCTCATCACAGATCCAAATCTTCCAACTCAGCACCGCCCTCTTGAACTGTCCTACCTGTCCATCTGCCGTCTTCTCTGACCTATCACCTTAACCCCCACGTTCATCCACCTATCGCCTTCCCAGATACCTTCCCCCTCCACATTCCTGATGAAGGGCCAATGTCTGAAATGTCGACTTTTCTACCCTGACTTATGCCTTATAGATGGTTGACAGGATCTGGGGAACCAGGATGGGAGTTACTCGCTGCAGTATTCCGAGCCTCCGATCTGCTTATATAGCCACTGTACCTGGCAATTCCAGTTAAGTTTCTGGACAACGGTAACCCACAGGATATTTATAGTGGAGGATTCAATGATGGTAAAATGAGGGTAAACGTGCAAATAATATCAAGACAGGCAGTGTGAGCTTTGCTAAAAATTCAAAAAGGAAAGATGCCAGCATTAACTTGGGCCCCTTTGAGAATGAGTAGAGGGATTAGTAACAGTGCCAGGAAATGGCAGTTGAATTTAATGATTACTTTACATCAGATGTAACCTTATCAAATGCCTTATGAAAATCCAAAACATTATATCCAAAGCTTTCCTTTTATCTAGCCTGCTAGTTAACTCAAAAAACTCAATTTGCCAGATATGATTTTCACTTCATGAAGCCTTACTGACTGTGCTTTATAATATGATGTAGTAAAACAGCATTTAGAAATATACCCTTTATAATAGTCTCAAACATTTTCCAAATAGCAGATGTTAAGCTAAGTGGTTTATAATTACCTGCTTTGTCTTATTCCATTTTTAAAATTAAAAAAAAGGTCCTACATAGGAAGCTTTCAAAGATTCTGGGATTTTTTCCAGAATCTAAGCATTCACGATTGCTGTAGCTACTACTTTTCACATCCTGGGATGCATCCCATCAGTTCCAGAGGGCATATGTATGTTTATCAAGCACTTTTTCCTCATGATAGTTATTGCATTTAGCCCCGATCCTTTTGTCTCTTGGTTTAGTATTTAGGGGAGGCTGTTAGTGCCTGCCATTGTGAAGACTGATGTAAACTAATAGTTCAATTCCTCTGCCATTTCTTGGCACTCACTAATTCCCCTGCCTCATTCTCAAAGGGGGCCAAGTTAATCTTGGCATCTCTCCCTTTTTATATATTTAATGAAGCTCATGCTGCTTATCTTGATAATACTTACAAATTTCCCCTCAAAGTTTATTTTTCTTATCTTTTATAGATTTTTAAAGAAAAACTTTCCCAATCCTTTGGCTCATCACTAATCTTTCGCATATTGTACATTTTTACAGTGTTTGATGCCATTTTTAACTTTTCTGCCTTACCACACTAATCCCTTTCTTATCCTTTACCTAGATTCCTTCTTTTCCCTATGGTAGTTCATGGCTCAAGATCTATTTCCTTAAATGTTTGACATTGTTCCTGAACTGCTTTTAGATTAGATTAGATTTCCTAGTGTGGAAACAGGCCCTTCGGCCCAACAAGTCCACACTGATCCTCTGAAGAGCAACCCACCCAGACCCATTTACCCCTGACTAATCCACCTAACACTACGGGCAATTTAGCATGGCCAATTCACCTGACCTGCACATCTTTGGACTGTGGGAGGAAACCGGAGCATCCAGAGGAAAACCATGCACACATGGGGAGAATGTGCAAACTCCACTGTTAAATTCCTTTCTCAGTCCATTTCAGCTAACAATGTCCTCATTCCTTTAACTGCTTTTATTTAAATTCAGCACACAACTATTACCAACCCAAGTTTCTCCTACTCAAATGCAATACAAAATTCTACCGTGTTATGGTCACTGTTCCCCAAGAGAACTTTGACTCTGACATTTTATTAAACCTGCCAGATGAGAGCCAAAACAGACCTTCCCCTGGTTGGATCCACAGAATAGGAAGGGTTTAGAGGGATATGGGCCAAATGCTGGCAAATGAGACTAGATTAAGTTTAGGATATCAGGTCAGCATGAATGAGTTGGACCAAAGGGTCTACTTTGATGCTGTAGATCACTGACTTTTTATCATCATCTTGCAAGCAACAATTTGATTGCAGATAGTCAACATGGATTCATCAAGGGAAGGTCATGTCTCACAAACCTCATTGAGTTTTTTTGAGAAGGTGACCAAGCATGTGGATGAGGGTAGAGCAGTTGAAGTGGTGTACATGGACTTCAGTAAGGCCTTTGATAAGGTTCCACATGGTAGGCTGTTGGAGAAAATGCAGAAGCATGGGATGAAGGGTGATTTAGCAGTTTGGATTAGAAACTGGCTTTCTGTAAGAAGGCAGCAAGTGGAGGTTGATGAAAACATTCAGCCTGGTATCCAGTTACTAGTGGTGTGCCACAAGGATCCATTTTGGGACCACTGCTGTTTGTCATTTTTATAAATGACTTAGACACAGGCATAGGTGGACGGGTTAGTAAGTTTGCAGATGACACTAAAGTCAGTGGAGTAGTGGACAGTGTGGAAGAACATTGCAGGTTGCAGGAGGACTTGGATAAACTGCAGAATTGGGCTGAAGTGGCAAATGGAGTTCAATGCATATAAATGCAAGGGTGATGCACTTTGGGAAGAATAACAGGAAGGCAGAATACTGGGTCAATGGAAAGATTCTTGGTAGTGTGGATGCGCCGAGAGATCTTGGAGTCCATGTACATAGATCCCTGAAAGTTGCCACCCAGGTTGATAGTGCTGTTAAGGCAGCATACGGTGTGTTAGGTTTCATTGGTAGAGGGATTGAGTTCCAGACCTGTAATGTCATGCTGCAACTATACAAAACACTAGTGCAGCCACATTTGGAATATTGTGAACAGTTCTGGTCACCCCATTACAGGGAGGCTGTGGAAGCATTGGGGAAAAAAAAGGTGCAGAGGAGATTTACCAGGATGTTGCCTGGTCAGAAGGTCTTATGAGGAAAGACTGAGAGACTTGGGTCTGTTCTCATTGAAAGGCGGCAGCTAAAAGGGGACTTGATAGACATACAAGATGATGATCATAGGGTAGACAGTGAAAGTCTTTTTCCAAGGATGATGACGTCAGGTTGTACGAGGGGGCATAGCTACAAACTGAGGGGTGATGGATTCAAAACAGATGTCAGAGGCACTCAGTGGTAAGGATGTGGAATGCCCTGCCTGCCAACATGTTAACTCAACCACATTAGTGAGATTTAAACACTCCTTGGATAAGCACATGAATGATGGGATAGTGTAGGGGGATGGGCTTAGATTAGTTCACTGGTTGGTGCACCATAGAGGGCCGAAGGGCCTGTTCTATGCTGTATTGGTCTATGTTCTGTGACTCTATAAAGTTCAAGAAACTGTCACAAACCATTGTATAAATTCCTCCTCATGACTACCTCTTCTAATCTAGAAGAAGATTAAGCATGGATAATTTTAATGTGCTGCCATGTTTACAGGCTCTCATTATGTTCAGCTTTATTCTTTGTCCTGCAGGATAGTTATGTTAGGAGTCTATGGACCACTCCTGCCAGTGTTTTCTCCAATTAATTTCTTACTTCCAACCATATGGATTTTCCATCCTCCTATCAAAAGATATTTTCTTGCTTTTGTACTAATTACATCCCAAAACACTTACTAGTGGTGTTCACTCTAAATCATATGGTGTCCAGCTCCTTCCACATACTACAGCAGCAACACATCAATTGTCCTGTCATCACGATCGTACTTGCTTTTGATTTTTAAAAAGACTCTAGATTCCCTGCTCTTTACACTTTAATCTAATCATATTTCATTCTTATAAAAACAATTCTTCTCATATTTAACCAACTGCCTAAGAAAGAAAAAAAAAACACTAAACACAAACTGCAGACCTTGCTTTTACTTTAGATTGGGAATATTCCCAATCATCCTTACCATTTATTTCTTTCCTTCTACTCATTTCATGCTATGGTTCATGGCATCCCCCCCAATACCAAAGGCTGCTTTGCATGGTAATTATCTGATTTATGCTCCGTGATGTTCAGCTCTATGGTATCATTGCATGGCTGCTCCAAGGTCCTGTTGTCTAACATACCTTTAATGCAATAACAAAATACTAGCAATGCTGAAAATTGAAGCAAACAGAAAGTGCTGAAATCACCAAGCCCTTACTCACTCCAGAGGTGCGAAAAGATCTCTCCACTTTTTACATAGAAAATAAGAGCAAGAGGAAACCTCTCAGCCGTTTGAACTTCCTCTGCTGTTCAACATCATCATGGATGATGTATGTCAGTACCATATTCCCACATTCTCTTTACCATGGTCTAAGCTCAAGGAATGACAGTTCTCATTCTAATTGAATTTCTAGTTACTTTTTGTAAAATAGGAGGCTAGACTTTGTGAAATCAGGAAACAAGAAAGTAGAAGGACTCTCAACAAAATGCGATAGATAAAACAAAAAGTCTGCTCCTAAAAAAGCCACAGAGTAACTGCATTCAACTAAACCAACTCCATAGCGCAAGCGGAATTCACAACATCTGCCCACAAATCAGGCAGAAAATCCTGGGCAGGCAGAGTAGTGGGAACATTCCTGGCTCCCAGTCATTACTTGGACGAATTCCCAACCTTACTACTTCACATATTTGTAATCCTCAGTTAATGCCAGCATAAGAATTCCAAACACTTGCAAGCTTCTTGCAGGTCCTAGGAGCTGGGATTTCACACCAAAATATTTAAAGTTAAGCATCACCGAAGTCTGTCCAACTTTAGGAACCTTCAACTCAAGTGAGGCAGACACAGATGTCTTGACTTTTGAACATTTCAAAACAGAATGGTGTCAGCAACCTGGAATAAAAGGTAGAGGTTGGGTTTAATTGAAAAAGACTCATCTCCAGCTCCCAAGGTCAGTAATGTAAATAGATATGCAGATGCATCTGGAGCAATCCTGCAATGATGCCACAAAGCTGCACATTGCTGAGCTTAAATAGCATAATGTGGGTGGAGTTAGAACATGGCCCCTTACCAAAGCTAAAAAATCACAGCCTGGTATATCTACGATAATCATGTAAATCAGTATTCTTTATTAATTGTGCATTAAAATATATTCCTTTGAAATCTATCCTTGAAAACTGTTCTCAACTTTACTTCCTCCTCAACCATTCAACACCCCAAATTCAGGATTACGTCAAATCTCATGATAAAAAAAAGACTGCTCATAAAACTGCTGACAGTCTTGATTGAAATCAGAAGTGGCAGAGACATCACTAAAAGGAATTCTGGGAGATGGCATTGCAGTCTCCAAGACTGGGGAGTGGATGGTTAGAGGGCACCCTCAATGGGCAGCTTGGTGGCTCAGTGGTTAGCACTGCTGCCTCACAGCATCAGAGACCTGGGGTCGATTCCAGCCTCAGGTGATTGTGCAAACTCCATGCAGACATTCTGCATTTCCTCCCATAGTCCAAAGAGGTGCAGGTTAGGTGGACTGATCATGTTAAATTGCCCATGTGCAGGCTCCATGGACTGGTCATGGAAAATGCAGGGATAGGGTAGGGTATGGTGTGGGTGGGATGCTCGGAGGGCTAGTGTGGACTCAATGGCCTGCTTCCCCATTGTCACAGAATAATAGAATCCCTACAGTGTCTTGGGGACATTTTAATTTTAAAAAAAGGAAGAAAAAAAAAAGGTGGCAATGAGACAAAGCATCCTTGTGCAAGATGGATATTAAAATTGGAGGAAAGGGTTTGACTCCCACTGTGAACAATATTCTATGGGTTGGAAACATTTGATAAACAGAATAATAAAAAGGCATAAGTTTTGTTCAAAAAGTTATTTCACTCATTAAACCAGAAAAGGACTTAACTGTATCCATGACGTCAAATGGGCAAGAAAGACTGCGTTTACATCTAACATTAAGCTGATAAGTTAATAGAAAGTATAAAAATGGTAAATATTAAACAAGATAGATTATAACCATTATTTTTATTAAATCAGAGCTGAGATTGCCTGTCCCAAGAGTGCCTGAGTCAGTGGAAAGGGGTGCGAATGAAAACAGACGCTGGAGAGAAATCTGGAGTTTTGAAGAAGAGTCACATTAGTTTCAAAACATCAACTCTATTTACCTCTTCACAGAAGCTGCTAAGCCTGCTGAGTTTCTTCAGCATGGTTTTCATTTTGGATTCTCCTGCACCTACAGTATCTTGTTTTTGTCACTGTGTAGAGGAAGGTTTACTTAGGAAGTCTGGAAACTATATATACTTGCTACCAGCGAGTCTGACATCAATAGCAGGCAAGTTGTTGGAGGAGATTCTGGTAGATAAGATTTACACACATTTAGAGAGGCAAGACTGATTAGGGATAGTCAGCATAGATATGTGCGAGGAAAATCATGTTTTTTGAGGAAGTAACCAAAAAGATTGAGGAGGGCAGAGCAGTAGATGTTGTTTACATGGACTTTAGTAAAGTCTTTGACAAGGTTCCACATGTTAGACTAATTAGTAAAGCTGGATCACATTGGATTCAGGGTGAGCTTGCCAATTACATACAAAATGGAATTGACAGTAGGAGACAAAGGGTGGTGTTGGAGGGTTGTTTTTCAGACTGCAGATGTATGACCACTGGTGTTCCACAGAAATCAGTGCTGGGTCCACTTTTAGTTGTCATTTTATATATATGATCTAGATGCAATATAGAAGGCATAGTTAGTAGGTTTGTAGACAACACCAAAATTTGTGGCAGAGTGGACAGTGAAGAAGGTCCACAAAGAGATCTTAACTGGCAAGTTTTAAGATCTGTAGTTCAGGTGGAGTTTCTGGATGTAGGTTTGCTCACTGAGCTGGGAGGTTCATTTTCAAACATTTCATCACCATACTAACTAACATCTTCAGTGAGCCTCTGGATGAAGCATTGGTGGTGGAGCCCACTTTCTATTTTTGTTTGGATTTCCTTGGGTTGGTGATGTCATTTCCTGTGGTGATGTCATCATTTCCTGCTCTTTTTCTCAGGGGGTGGTAAATGGGATCCAAGTCGATGTGTTGGGACAACACCCATCCTAGGGCAAGCCAAAACAGAGACAAGCACAAGAATTCCTTGAAACATGGTATTCCAACTGGAACTCTATCAACATTGACTTGGATCCCATTTACCACCCCTGAGAAAAAGAACAGGAAGTGACATCAACCCATGGAACCCCAAATACAAATAGAAAGCGGGCTATACCACCAGTCTTCATCTGGAGGCTCATTGAAGATGTTACCTAGTATGGTGACAAAACATTTGGAAAATGAACCTTCCAGCTCAGCAAGCAAACCTGCATCCAAGATTTTAATTTGGTCAATGGCCTGAGGAGTGGCAAATAAGAGTTTACTTTAGATAAATGTGAAGTATTGTATTTTGATATACAAACAAGGGCAGGATTCATACAATTAATGGTAGGACCCTGAATAGTGTTGTAGTACAGAATGTCTTAGGGGTTCAGGTACATGAACCTTTGACATTTATACCACAGGTAGACAGGGTGGTTAAGGAGGCAGTTAGCATGCTTGCTTTCATCGAGTATAGGAGTTGGGATTACATGCTGACATTGTACAAGACATTGGGAAGGCTTCTTCTGGAAGAGTATGCAGTTCTGGTTACCTTGTTGTTATAGGAAGGATATTAAGCTAGAGGGTTGCCAGGAATGGAGGGTTTAAGATATGAAAATAGACCAGGAAGGCTGCGACTTTTATCACTGGAGCATTGGAGTCAGAGAGGTGACCTGATTGGCATAGATAAAAAGCAAATGACAAGAGTCTTTTCGACTGTGGGGAGTTTAAAACTAGGGGGCATATTTAAAAGGTGAAAGAAGATAGATTTAAAGGACATTAGGGGCAACTTTATTTTTAAATAAAGTGGTTAGTGTGTGCAATGAACTGACAGAAAAGGGTGGATGCAAGTACAGCTACAAAGTGTTCAAAAGACATTTGGATAAGTGCATGAATAAGAAACATTAAGGGATATAGTCCAAGCACAGACAGGTGGACAAGTTTAATTTGGGAACATGGTTGGCATGGACTGGTCGGACCAAAGGGCCTGTTTTCATGTTGTACTACTATCAGTGAGATGAACCATGATCCTACTGAAGACAAAGCAGGTTTGGTGAGCCCATTAGCCAGCTTCTGCTCCTATATCTTTTGGTCCAGGAGTTATACCTTGACTTTCTGAACGGACTGTTACAACTACAGATTGAAACAGAGACCACACAACACCAGAGGATCAAATTGATGAAATAGGGTTTATTATTATGGCTATATTTGCAAATAGCTCCAGAGGGAACCAGATTGTGGTACAGACTAACTTTACCTCAGACTCTAGGTGGGGCAGAGTAAAAACACAAACATCCCTTCAAGTGTTTACTCAGGACTTGTGCAGATAGAGTCTGACTGTTCTGAAAAGGGAGAGCATGAATTCACAAGTCAGTGGATGCACAAAACCACAGACAGCCAACATGACAAACCGATTCACATTCACAGAACAGATAGCTGTTCATATGCTGCAGGGAAGGAACACAGCCCAGCCCCAGGGGACAGGTCCTCTCTGCCAAACAATGCCATGTTAGAATATTTAAAATGTTTATGAAAAATTAAATTAATAACCACAAGAAGCCAAAGCATTACTGCTCAAATCAACTGCATATTCTTTTCCAGGAATTATTGTGCTTTCTGACTCCATTTCCTCAATCCATTGAACATCTTTCCCACCCACCCCCCCCCCCAACAGAATTAAACAACTTGAGC
Organism: Chiloscyllium punctatum; assembly: GCF_047496795.1. Classification (NCBI taxonomy): domain Eukaryota; kingdom Metazoa; phylum Chordata; class Chondrichthyes; order Orectolobiformes; family Hemiscylliidae; genus Chiloscyllium; species Chiloscyllium punctatum. The sequence continues at coordinate 27,164,610 of NC_092744.1, read as the reverse complement.
TCTTTAATGTCCCTTTCAACTCTTGAATGGTTTTAGCAAACAAACAATTAGTCTCATTTCCCAACAGCTTTAATCACACTCTGGGTTGCTTCATCACTCTTGGTCTGTTATTTAAATGCAGGATACTTCAGCTGTATTATAATTTTGCAAGACATTTAACGGTAGTTGTAACTTTGCAAAACTCATTAATGCAACCAAAGTAGTCAGTATCCTTCCATTGGGATGACAGGGAGGGAAGAGCCAAGAGTAAAAACAAACAGTTACCAAATTTGGATAATTGAGGCTTTGCTACCATAGAATCAGACAGCACAGAATGAGCTATTCTGTTCATCCTGTTCACTGACTGCACACACACAGTTTGATCTGTATCTTACCAAAGAACTTTTGAAAAATACCAATATTTCACATGGTCTGAACTACCATTGACTATGCCGGAAAATAAAACCGAAGAACACAATAAGAGACCCCTCAGCCCATGATGCTTGAGTTAGCTCTTTGAAAGGGTTCTCCAAATACTCACGTTTACCTAACCTTTTGCCATGGCTCTACAATATTTCCTCAAAAGTCCTCAAGTCTCTTTTCAAAACCATTAAGTAATTAATTCCCAATTGCAACCCCACTATCAAAATCAAACCATCCAGCCCTGACCCTTCCTCAACTTGTGGAGTTTGCACATTCTCCCAGTGTCTGCGCGGGTTTCCTCTGGGTGCTCCGGTTTCCTCCTACAGTCCAAAAAATGTGCAGGTTAGGTGAAGTAGCCATGCTAAATTGCCCGTAGTGTTAGGGGCAGGGGTAAATGTAGGGGAATGGGTCTGGGTGGGTTGTGCTTCGGCAGGTTGGTGAGGACTTGTTGGGCCGAAGGGTGGGTTTCCACTCCAAGTAATCTAATCTAAAAAAACTCTGGTTCAGTCTACACTGGAGTGTTGTTTCTGATTCTAAGCACCAGTGATTTATTATAGCAGTAACATGTTTTCCCTTCACATTTTGTGTTTGTATTTCCAAAGTGTCTAAAGAAAAATTTTAGAAATGAAATGATCTCAACATATCCTGTCGATACAGAAAACTTGTGTTCCAATAAAACTTAGTTCTAACTTCCACAAAAGCATCTTCAGCAGTTTGTCCAGAGGCTTTATATTTCCAGCCCCCCAAGATTGCAGACTAATTGGAGCTTTCACCTGGAGAGACAGATATTTTTATGCGAGAGAGAGTCAGGAGGTCTGGTACAAAAATAGAGAGGAGGTATAGATACAGGGTTTGATGTAGAAACAAGCTGAAGCGAGCAGAGTGGCTCCTCCTGTCCCTATGTAAATCACTAGTGTTTGTTGCTGGTCTCCCTCTCGCAGGAAGAGCAGAAAGTTGTATTCAAGCTTCCTGTCTAGTGATTTACAAAAGGTTTTTTTTAATTATTTGAATAAATAAGTATTTTCATGGTCATGTTACTTGACAGATGACAAGAATACATTCAAGGTAACAACCAGATACACAAACCAGGAGACTTAAAAGGAATTGCTCTCACACATTATGAAATGCAAAGTTATCCTTGTATTCTAGATTAAAACAAATTTCTTTCTCCTTTAAAAGAAAAGAATGAATCCTAGGTAGTTGACAAGCGCATGTTTGAAAATGCAAATAACTGACAATTTTGTTTAGGCTAATCATTTAAGTTAGGAGATAATAAGGTCCATATTTGGCACTTTAAAATCTTCTGTTTCCAATAGCAACTCTTAGGCAAAAAAGTTTAACAGAACCTCTCTGGAAGTCTGATCACAAAAAGGTCAGCGTTGGTAAAGACTGCAGCATATTAATATCCTGTAATGGATGATCAACCAGAACACGGAGTGCCAAACAGTCTGTGGCCAGTGTTCTGCACAAAATGTTTACATTTGAAATGTTTGCAGCAGAACCCAAATCTGAAACAACCTCAACAACAGAACTGAAATTTCCTTTTAAACCTGGCAATGGGAGGGTTAATGAGTTTAAAGTATATGCATACACACACGACCACCAAATACAGACAAACACTTGCTAGAGGATCCCACATCCAAAGAAATATTTTCACTCCTGGGGACAGAGTACAGCTGTAATGCTACGTGCAGTTGGTCACACCCACACATCACAATCATTCATTTTAAACAACTGCCTCAGAGGTCATTTTGAGCAAATGCCTCAGAAGGGTTAGGAAAGCAGATTTAAGCAAATCCTTTTAAAACAAAAAAAATGCACAAATTATTGGAGAAACTCAACTTGTCAAGCAGCATCTGAGGAGAGAAAGTAGAGTTAGAGTTAATGTTTTAAATCTCATCACTTTTCTTCAGAAAAACCTTCTCTTCAAATACAAAACACTGGACCTTTTCAAAGTTAATGGGAAACCAGGACACCTAACTGAAAACAGGTTAATGGAACAGCAGCTGTCCACATGTACTAACAAGTCCATCTTTTCATGGTTGGACAACTCCTGGCACCATTAGTTTCTTCGTTTATTGTTTTTAAATCAACCCCAGTTTAACCACAATTTCTCCCCAAAAACGTATGGCCACTGGATTGTGTTCCAGGCTACAACATATGGGACAATTGGTGGGTCAAACAAAGATTTCTGCAGTTCATGACCTGGATTCCAATTCAATAAGTTTTTTTTAAAAAACCACAGAACTTAGACTAAATAGCTAGCATGCGAGAGAGCGTGAAAGAAGCTCCACCCTCTGTTTAGTCTCAAACTCAAAAATGCAGTCATCGATGGTTAAAAGGTGAATGGATTTTAGAAATACTTTAGTGTGCGAGACTGTGGCTGTGACCTTTAAAACTAATCAACACCAAAAACAGTCATCCTGCTTCTACACTCCTATAATTCCCCTACTAATGGGTCCATTTGCCATTGAACGTTCTCAGGGATTTCTGGTTTACTGATTACAGTTCAGCGACTATATTCCAGAAACTTCATAAAGCAAGACAGCTTAAGCACAAGCTATTAAAAAAAACACCAGTTACTATCATCAGGATTCAAATGGCTGAAAGCAAGTTTGGCCTTTGATATGGAATGATCTTTGCAGCATCTGAGTTACCCAGAACAGGGCAGGGAAGCTTTGGTTTGACAAAGCATCCAAAAGCTAGCACTGTTACTACTACACTTGGAGTGTCAGCCTAGACTGTGCAACATTCCAGAGTGGCACTTGTACTCATGCCCTAACTCAGATGTGACAGTGGCATCCACTGACCTTCAGCTAACAACTAATTAAGCTGTGATTTGTTGAAACCAAAATATGTATGATGAAAAGTGCATGGAGGAATTAAAAGCTAGAACATCACAGATGTGAAATGCAAACCAAGTTGGCGAAGATAAAAGTTCACAAGGTCAGATTCTCAGTTACAACAGAAAAACTGTTTCTGTTCTTTAAAGATTCATTCACCCTGTAGAGTGAGCGAGAATCAACAACATTAATTTAGTTTTGAGGCCTGGTCCAGCACAGATAAACAATGCCAGTGAAACAGGTGGTCATTTCTGTTTTTAAAAGATATGATTGGATCAGATCTAGATCCAGTGCAAAGCCACTACTTCCTCAGATTTAAAACAATTTAATCCTCTACTTCTGTTCAATGTAATCTATTTTATTTCCAGTTGAAGTTAACTTTGAAGTTACACACACACACACAGTCTGACATTGGGCTGATGCTCACCAAGATTAACTTCATCAGTACTCAAGGCCCTAAACAGTAAAGTCTTGTACAGAATTGACCATTCCAGATTGGCCCTCATATGTGATCAATGTTGACATTCTCTCTCTAATGTCAAAAGGTCATCAGCAATGGTGTCTGCCTCGTCAAAGCTGAGGAAGAATAACATTTCAAAGCACAGCATCAGATGTATTACCCACAACAAACAAACATTGTATCTTGAGCACATTTCAAAGTGTTCAATGACCACAATAAGATGAATTCTAAAAAAAAATATTCATGGGATGTGGACATCACTGACTAGGCTCTAAGTTATTATGCATCCCCACTTGCTCTGGGCAAGCAGGTGGTGAACTGTCTTGGAACCACTAATCTTTTTAAATGTAGGTATATCCACAATGCTGTTCGGACATTTCAGGATTTTGACCCAGCAAGTGAAGGAACGACAAGATATTTACAAGTCAGGAAGGTGCATGGTTTGGAGGGGAATTTCCACGTACCTGCTGCCCTTTACCTTCTAGGTGGAAGTGTTTGTTCATTTGAAATATACAGTTGCAACTGGAGCTTAGGATACTCCGAGCAGATTGGAGGAAGACAATTGTTACATTCTGGCTCAAAACATGGTCTCCCATGTGTACAACCGTGACATGCTAGTCAATTTAACCTCAGTGAAGAGGAAACTTCGAGAAATAACAATACAATTGAACGTTTTTAAAATGGTGATTGAACCAACTTGGATTAATATAGGAAAATCAACACAAATTAGTTCACGCCATTTCCACCACCTACAAACAGACCCCATCACCAGTTCCCTCCATATATTTCTCTCCCCACCCCTATCTGCTTTCCGTAAAGACCGTTCCCTCCATGAATCCCTCGTCAGGTTCCCCCCCCACCAACTCACCTTCCCCTGTCATAGCAGGAATTGCAAAACTTGTGCCCACACCTCCCCTCTCACCTCCATCCAAGGCCCCAAAGGAGCTTCCCATATCCAAAGTTTCACCAGCACTTCCACACGTCATTTACTGTATCCATTGCTCCCAGTGCAGTCTTCTCTACCGTGGGGAGTCAGGCTGCCTACTCACAGAGCACTTTAGAAAATGTCTCCGGGATACCCACACCAACCAACCCACAATCCCATGGCCAAACACTTCAACTCTCACTCCACAATCATGGAATTTTATAGATGACATTGGTTTTGTCCATGGGTTGTACTGGGTCTTTTAAGTTTGTTAGTTTTTGTTTGTGTGTTGGTGGGGTTGTGTGCTACTAGGATTCAGAGGGGTCTCAGTAGTCTGGCTATCATTTCTGAAACTTGGTCCGAAACATTCCACGCAAGGGCTGCCACAAACACTGTGTAGGACAAACAGGAAGAAAGTCAGCCACCAGGATTCATGAACACCAGCTAGTCACAAAAAGACATACCCCCCTCTCCCTAAATAGCCCTACACGGATGAAAAAACCCACCATTTTGACTGGGACAACACATCTATCCTGGGACAGGCTAAACAAAGACATGCCAGAGAATTCCTGGAGGCCTGGCACTCCAACCACACCGCCATAAACAAACAGATCTAGATGCCATCTATCAACCCCTCAAAACAAACAGGAAATGACATCACCACAAATCCCAGGAACCCCATCCAGGAGAAAGATATAAATAGAAAGCAGGAGACAACAGCTTCACTTCACTTGGAGGTCGCCACTGATGATGTTACCTAGCCAGGTAATGAAGCGTCTAGATATCAAACCTACAGCTCAGCGAGCAAACCTACACCCTAAACCTCAACCTGAGCCATAAACCTTGCGATCTGTAAAGTAACTTTAGAAGTTGATACAGTCTCATGCTTGGTAACGAAAGTTGAAGTTCATGAGAAAAGAAAAGACAGTATCAAAAGACAGTATAAAACAGACTTCAGGTTCTTAACTTGAAGGCAGATCCCTGGGTGTTGGGATCTAGTGAATAGTCAAAGTGTTGCAACCTATTTACTATAGGATAGGCAAGGACGAAGGTCCTAAGTATTCAGCAACCAAGGCGAACCAGCACACTGTTGCATTAATCCAATCCACACTCGTTCACAGAGCTTAACAGGCCCACACAAATTTGGCTAAGGGATAGAAAATAAAAAAAAGGTTAAATGGGTGCTTTTTTAGATTGGATGGAGGAAAATATTGCAGCTTTCAAGCTTCAATACCAGGATGAATCATTTTTAGATTTACACGAACAGACTTGGATATGGGAGACAAATCTGGAACTTAAAGACAACAAAATTGGTGAGTGCAGTAAAATGTGAAGATAATGCTTCAAGAGCACACAGACTCATGGAATGTGCAGATACACGGTATTCGAAATTTAACAGGAAAGAACAGGTAATATGTTTTGGTGGAAGGGAGAAGGAGAAACAAGGCTTGATTAAAACTGCATAATTTTAAAGGGAATGGAAAAATAGACACCTTCTGTATAAATCTTTGAAAGTGGAGACTGGCAAAGCAGTTCAAACTGCAAAACTCATACTGGAATACCATGCTCATGTTCAGAACAAGACAATTTCAGAACAAGTACAAAAAAGGTTCAGTTTTGGTAAGCAAAAACTTTGTTATACACTTAAAGCTGGGATTGTTCCTTTTGAAGGAGAGAAGGCAGTGAAGAGATTTGACAGTATTGAAATATTTCATGATTTTGAACAATGGAGTAATTAAGGAAAATTGCTTCCAATGGTTGAAGGGCAATAATCAGTGGATGCAAACTTAAAAAGGGCATTAACAAACGAACTGAGGGACAAAAAAAAAGAAAAGAAAATTGGTTGGATGTGGAATGCATTGTTCTATGCAGTAGGATTATCAAGTTGATGGGATACGGGAGATTTGCTGATATGAAAATGTCAAGATTTTCATTTTGCACTTATCAGGACAATTGGCAAGAAATACTCAGTAAAACGGGATCAACATCTTTATGCTGCGTGACAAGATCCTACCAATTGTTTGGGAAGTGAACTTTAATTAATAGAGGCATTGCAATGGCGAATGCACCAATCAAATGATGACTGTCAGTTAACTGCCAAGCCTTGTTTAAATTTAAACTGGACATGTTGATTCAGATTGCAAGCCTGAGGAATAAAGTAAGGACCAGAGAATAGCTGCCACCCATTTTGTGGAGTTGAAACCAATGCAGTGAATGTACATGTTCTTTTTGTCTGCAAAACAAGGCTCAGCATATGTAGCTTCCTGTACACACAAGTGTACCACATTGCAAGGCTGACTGACTTTGCAGTAACAAAGAAAAAACACACAGACACTGTACATGTCTCAACAGAATAGAGACAGGCAAACTTGGAAAGAATGGTCCGAAGTAATTTTGGAGCAGGTGATCACTTTCCTTCTCATTTGGTATTGCCACCCAATCCACCACCACAGTGCTGTTTATGAAGTCAATTAGCTGTCAGGTCCAAGTAACCTCTTCACTTGTCTCAAGTCAAGGGAGGTTCCCAGGTTCATGTATTTATTCCTGCTGAACAGATTTATCTGGATCGACTCAGTGTAGCCAAGATTCAACACATTCAAGAGTCATTTTGAGTTAATACTACCAAAATGACAGGAGCCATATTCCCCAACAGTGCTCACTTACAACTTTAAATATAGCTTGATGGTCAAAAGATAATGCCATACGATTCCCTAAAATGGAGAGAAGGATCCCTGAATGTTAACATGACATTCATGGACTTGGATCCCATTTTAACACATTTTGCATCTAAAAAAAATGATAGCTAGCCTCTCAAAGCCCCACAACTCAGTTTCAAGCCTCACCACAACTCTGGGTTTCGGGGAGACCATCTTTTTCTTGCTCAGCTTCATGCAGTCAGCGTCATGAAACTTCAAGTGCTTTGGACTGGCCATCAATGATCTGTTCCAAGTACTGGTGAGGTTACAGCAGAAGACATCCTACGTGGTGGACACAAGAGCAGCCAGGATAACTGTTCCTCGACCTTCTATTACTGTAGGAAAATGGATTCTGGCTGTTCCTCAAACTCCAATCACATGCTGCCTCAGCCCCAAGGCAGAACCTACATTTGGAGGAACAGCTGGGAGGGGTAGTCAATAGACAATAGGTGCAAGAGTAGGCCATTCTGCCCTTCTAGCCAGCTTCACCATTCATTGTGATCATCCTCAATCAGTATCCTGTTCCTGCCTTATCCCCATAACCCTAGATTCCACTATCCTTAAGAGCTCTATCCAACTCTTTCTTGAAAGTATCCAGAGACTTGGCCTCCACAGCCTTCTGGGGCAGAGCATTCCATACACCCAACACTCTGGGTGAAGAAGTTTCTCCTCAATTCCGTTCTAAGTGGCCTACCCCTTATTTTTAAACTATGTCCTCTGGTTCGGGACTCACCCATCAGTAGAAACATGCTTCCTGCCTCCAGAGTGTCAAATCCTTTAATAATCTTATGTCTCAATCAGATCCCCTCTCAGCCTTCTAAACTCAAGGGTATACAAGCCCAGTCGCTCCAATCTTTCAGCGCAAGATTGTCCAACCATTCTGGGAATTGGCCTCGTGAACCTACACTGCACTCCCTCAATAGCCAGAATGTCTCTCCTCAAAATTTGGAGACCAAAACTGCACACAATATTCTAGGTACGGTCTCACCAGGACCCTGTACAGCTGCAGAAGGACCTCTTTGCTTCTATACTCAATTCTTCTTGTTATGAAGGCCAGCATGCTATTAGCTTTCTTCACCGCCTGCTGTACCTGCATGCTTGCTTTCATTGATGTACAACAACACCTAGATCTCATTGTACTGCCTCTTTACCTAACTTGATTCCATTTAGGTAGTAATCTGACTTCCTGTTCTTGCCACCAAAGTGGATAACCACACATTTACCCACATTAAACTGCATCTGCCGTGCATCCGTCCACGTCACCTTGTATTCTCCTAATATTTCACCCTGCTACCCAGCTGTCTCATCAGCAAATTTGCTATTATTACTTTTAATACCTTCATCTAGATCATTAATGTACATTGTAAAAAGCTGCAGTCCCAGCACTAATCCCTGCAGCACAGCACTGGTCACTGCCTGCCATTCCGAAAGGGAGCTGTTTATCACTACTTTGTTTCCTGTCAGCCAACCAATTTTCAATGCAAGTTAGTCTTTTACCCCTAATACCATGTGCCCTAATTTTGCTCACTAACCTCCTATGTGGGACTTTATCAAAGGCTTTCTGAAAGTCCAGGTAGACTACATGCACTGGATCTCCCTTGTCCATCTTCAGAGTTACATCCTCAAAAAAATTCAAGATTAGTTAAGCATGATTTCCTCTTCATAAATCCATATGGATTTATGAAGGATAACTGTTCCTCAACCTTCTGTTACTGTAGGAAAATTGATTCTGGCTGTTCCTCAAACATAACAAGTCCATAATCCATATGGACTCTGACCATATGGATTATGGTACTGCTATCCAGATGGGTCATAATTTCGTCCTTTATAATTGACTCCAGCATTTTTCCCACCACTGAGGTCAGACTAACTGGTCTATAATTCTCTGTCTTCTCTCTCCTTCCTTTCTTAAAAAAAGTAGGAAACATTAGCCACCCTCCAATCCACAGGAACTGATCCTGAATCTATGGAACATTGGAAAATGATCACCAATGCATCCATGATTTCTAGAGCCACCTCCTTCAGTACCCTGGGATGCAGACCATCAGGTCCCGGAGACACATCAGCCTTCAGACCTAACAGTCTCTCCAACACCATTTTCTGCCTAATATAAATTCCCTTCAGCCACTATTACATCTGGGAAATTAGATCTGTCTTCACTAGGGAAGACACAAGCAAAGTACCAATTCAACTCCTCTGCCACTTTTGTTCCCCTTAATAAATTCACCTGTTTCTGTCTTCAAGGGCCAAATTTTAGTCTTAACCATTTTTTTTTTCTTTTCACATACCTAAAAAAAAAGCCTTTAATATCCTCCTTTATATTTTTGGCCAGTTTACCTTCGTACCTTTTTTTTTCTTTGCGCATTTCCTTTTTAGTTATCCTCCGTTGTTCTTTAAAAGCTTCCCAGTCCTCCAATTTTCCACTCATCTTTGCTCTGTTATACTTTTTCCCTTTTGTCTTTATATGGTCCTTAACTTCCCTCGTCAACCACAGCCACCCCTGCCTCCTCTTAGGATCTTTCTTCCTTTTTGGAATGAACTGATCCTGCATCTTCTGCATTATACCCAGAAATACCTGCCATTGTTGTTCCACTGCCATCCCTGCTAGGGTATTGCACCATTGAACTTTGGCCAGCTCCTCCCTCATAGCTCCATAGTTCCCCTTATTCAACTGAAATATTGTCACTTCCGATTCTACCCTCTCCCTTTCAAACTGCAGATTAAAGCTGATTGTATTGTGGTCACTACCTCCTAATGACTCCTTTACTTCGAGGTCCCTGATCAAATCCGGTTCATTGCACAACACAAGATCCAGAATCTCTTTCTCCCTGGTGGGCTCCAGCACAAGCTGTTCTAAAAATCCATCTCGGAGGCACTCCACAAACTCCCTTTCTTGGGGTCCAGTACCATCCTGATTCTCCCAGTCTACCTGCATGTTGAAATCCCCCATAACTGTAGAAATATCTTTGCAACAGGCCAATTTCAGCTCGTTATTCAACTTAGACACTATATCCAGGGCACCTTTGGGGGGCCTGTAGATAACTCCCATTAGGGTCTTTCTACCCTTAGAATTTCTCAGCTGTATCCATACTGACTCTACATCCCTTGATTCTAGATTCCCCCACGCAAGGGATTGAATATCATTCCTTACGAACAGGGCCATGCCACCCCCTCTGCCTTTCAGTTTGTCCTTACGATAGCACATATAGCCTTGAATATTCATTTCCTAGGCCCTGTCCACTTGAAGCCACGTCTCAGTTATCCCCATAATATCATAACTGCCAAATTTCCAAATGAGCCTCAAGCTCATCCACCCTCTTTCTAATGCTTCACGCATTCATATAATATTTTTAATTTGTTACTCCCCTCACCCTTTCTATCAATCCCTATTTCATTTGACCTTACGGCATGATCCTTTGAGTTTGAGTCAGGGAGAACCTGTCATTGGAGGAGCTAGTGCATTAGACTCAGATTAGAGGGATAGCTAATATAGACAGCTCTATAGTCTAGAAATAGAAATTTGATTATGTGATGTAGTCATCACTTGCTCAGCCAGTGATTGTCCATCTCTAAAATCATAGTGGAGAAGATGGTGAACTACTTTTTTGAACTGCTGCAGTCCTAAGGACAGCCACAGTGCTGTTAGGGCACAAGTCACAAGATTTTGATCCAGTCACACTGAAGGAACAGTGATATATCTCTAAGTCAGGATGGGGAGCGACTTGGAGCAGAACATACAAGCAATGGTGTTCTCCTTTATTTTCTGCCCTTAGCCTTCGTAATGAGAGAGGTTGCAGGTTTGGAAGGTTATATCTCAGGAGCCTTGATAAAGTCCTGCAGTGCAGCTTCCACATTCGCTGCTTCTCAAATCACAGCTCTGCAATCAGTTCCCACTCTCACTCACTGAAACCGCAGATTTAAGATTAGTTATTTCTGAAGCCCCTGTGTGTTATGTGAGCCCTGTTGATCAGAATGTATATTGACAATATTTAAATACATTTACAAGAAACCAATGTTGAAAAATCTACCAAGCAGTGGAGATTTCCCATCATTGTAGACCCTCACAGCAGAACATTTAATGGACACAGACACCTCCAGTGGGGGTGGGCTGTAGAAGGTTGACCCACACCCTCATACTCGCTGGATGCTAATGTCCAAGCTCCACTTACTAGGATTGCCTGAGCCAGCTTTCAAACCTGTGTTCTTCCAACTCTTGACTCACTGAACCAAAAACTCCTTCCAAAAATTCCAGCTGCAAGTGACATGTTACACTCTGTCCTCAGGTCCTACTAAAAAAGCTTTTGAGATGGTCGCTCAATGCAAATTAGTCAAGAAAGAAGAATCAAATGGTATCCAATGCAGAGTAACACACTGGATCCAAAATTGACTGGAAGTCAGGAAGCAGAGCATGACGATGGAGAGGGATATTTCTATGATTGGAAGCTTGTTTTTAGTGGGGTTCCTCAAGGAACTAATGATTTGGATTTAAATGTTGAGGTATGATCAAAATGTTTATGGATCACAAAAGGAATTCATTAGGGTGGTAAATATTAGAGGATAAAGCTGCAGGAGAATAGCAATAGACTCATCAACCGGGCAGAGCAGTGGACAAATGGAACTCAACCTTAAAGTGTAAGTAATACAACAGGGGACAGCTAACAAGGGAAGGGATTATACTATAAATGGTAGGACTCTGGAAAGTATTGACGATCAATGGGAACTTGGTGTGCATTTCCATAGACCCCTGAATGTACCAGGCCAGGCAGGTAAGAAGTGGTTAAGACGACATATTGAATACCTGCCTTTATTAGGCAAGGCATAGAATACAGAGCAGGGAGATCATGCTAGAACTGAATAAAAAAACCCGAGTAGACCACTACTAGAATACCATGTGTAGTTTGGGTCACTTCATTATAGGATAGATGCAGTTACACTGGAGGGTGCAGAGGACACTTACCAGGATGTTATCTGGGCTGCAGGGCCAGGAATGATCAAGTAAGCTGGGGCTGTTTTCCTTGGAGCAGTGAAGGTTGAGGGTGGACATGAGAGCATAGAAGATTTTGCGGGTGATAGCTAAGTGGGTAAAGAGTTAGTTTTTCTATTAATAGAGGTGTCAATAACCAGGAAGCATCGAGTCTGCACTATCTTAACTACTGCTAAAAATGCATTAATCCCAATTTCCTATTCTTGTCCCATGTCCCAGGGCAGAGAGAGTCTGGAATTTACTACATGAAAGGGCGGTCAAGTCAGATACTTGTGACAGTTAAGCAGTATTTATATATTCGCTTGTGTTTTCAGAAGCTTCAGGGCAATGGGCCAAAAGCTGGATAATGTAGCAGATTGTTGATAAGTACGAACATGATACGTCAATGGCCTCTTTCTGTGCTGTAACCATCTATGGATTTTATATCAAGTCTCACTGCGCTTGCTGAATAACATTGCTCAATTGGGAGCCAATCTCATGATTTTGATTTGATTTGACTCAAATATTTTCATCGGTATCTTGTTGCAAAATACAGTAAAAAGCATTGTAGAGTGTCACCACTCTCTGGTGCCAACAGAAAAATAAACCAAAGAATATAAGACAGAATAAAAGTCAAAAAAAAGTGTTGAATTTTACAGTCCCTTTTGTCAAAGGTTCTGTTATGGGCCATAGGCCTGGTGGCCAGGTATGAATGCCTTTCACTGCACTGCTGCCGTTGAAACAAAGTAGTCCCCACTCTTCAGCTCCATCTCACCTCCACTGAACCCCTCCTCCCCCACCACTGAGTCCTCGATGGGCCCTGCCAATGCAGATACTGCCAAGAACTGCATGAGCCCAAACTCAACCCTGCCGCCATGGAGTATGTTAAAGTTCTCATCCTGCTCTTCAAATCCATCCACCCCTGCCCACCTCGCCAATCTTCAATTTCATCACCACAAGATCTCCACACTCCTCCTATTTTGGTCTCTTGCTCTAATTTTAAAAATTACTCCACCATTAAAAAGTCTCTTCAGCTGCTAAAGCTGAAATGTTTAGGTACTTACACATTCCCTCCTTAAAGAGGGTTCATTCAAGTTAGCTCTTTGACCAATCTCAGACCACCTTTCCCAATAACACTTGGCTTCATGGTCAAATTTTATTTGATAACAATTATGTCAACCATCTTATAGGATTATATCAATGCTCTATATCAATAGAAGCTTTTGTCATGATTACATACAGCAAACTGGTCAGGAGTCACACAAAGTTCAAAGTGAGATTGGTTAGTAATGCAACAAAATGTGAATTCCTGGTGAATCCTTGCCCATGCTCCAGGTTACTCCTTCAGGTGTTACTGAAGAGAGTATTAGCTCTGAGCTACCGAAGTAACAAGTAGTTGCCACAGAGCACCCACAGCAGCTGACTGCTCCAACATCAGGAGCATCCTGCTCAGATCCTGAGTTAACTGAGCTCATACAGGGCACCAGCCTACATACAAATCCTTGACTAAAAACAACCAATACTGGAGATCACAGCAGGTCAGACAGCATTCATGGAGACAGAGCAAATTAGTGTTTCAAGTCTAGATAATTCTTCAGAGCTGAAATGAAGTGTGGGATGGATATCATTTATGCTGTAGTTTGGGGGGGGGGGGGGGGGGGGGGGTGGTGGTGTAGGGTGTTGATAGAGAATCAACATCTTCTCTCCACCAGTACCCTGCACCCACTACCCCCACCCAAACTATAGCATAAATGCAGCACCACCACCCCCAAACTATAGCATAAATGCAGCACCACCTTCCCCCCTCAGCTCCACACCCACATACACACACCCCACACACTTCAGCTCTGATGAACAGTCATCTAGAGTTGAGACATTAGCTTACTGTCTCTGCATGGATGCGGTCTGACCCACTGATTGCCAGCATTGGCTAGTTTCAGTACAGATTCCAGCATCTGCAGTAATTTGCTCCAACATACAAACTCTTCTCCACTTCTCTGGCAAACATTCACCCCTTGGGCAACAACAACCCTCAACATCAACACCCCTCAAATAGGGTACTAGAGTACCCTGTTACCCACTCCCCAGCCAGTTTGTCAATCCCCCACCCCTGTACTCTGCCAAGTGAGGGCAGAGACAAAAACTCAACTGTGGGAAGTGAAGCTCAGTGACAAGGACTGTTAGCCCCGACACAGACTGTGACAGTCTCTCACACTCTAGGCTTCCTATAATTACAGGCAGGCTAAAAGTGGAAACAGAAAAAATAAAACTGCTTCAAACATAGACACTTGGGAGGAAGCTGAAGGAGATAATATACAGGACAAGAGTTCAGCCAAGTCACAAACTTCTAACCCTGTGAGAAAGTTTCACTCTCCATCCTTCCCTGCACAGTTCAACATCAATAGTTCAGTCCCCTGCGTTACCAGTACCTTGTAATAGGCCAACTGTAAGTAGTTATAGACGATCCGTTTCTGGAACTCACGTGCAACCTCCTCACTGACCCTGTACATAGAAGGTGGACCCATTCGCCGTGACTCACACTCCTGGATACAATGAGCTCTTCTCAAGATAACTGCAAAGAATATTAGATTGGGCTCGGCTGCTTCCTGGAATTCATGCTGCTTCTCACACTGCAGCCGGCACTGGACTTTAATACTCTTATGCTGAGCATAGCTGCGAGTAGCCTCTTCCATATAGTGAACAACACCTTCCCAGTCATTTCTGTAATACGCCTGGATTCCCTCCTCATACAACAAGTCAAAGGGCTTCAGCACTTCCTCACACTGTATACTGCAGAGGGAAAGGATGATCAGAAATGTTCTCATCATTGTTTCTTTGCCCCCTACACTCATTCACTCCAAAACTGCTTCTGATTCTGTGCAGCTTGTTAAATACACCACTGAGCCCAAACCAAATCAACTCCGAGAAATAGATGCAATTCAGGCCGATTAATCATTTCCAGATGTTAGCTGCTCAGGCAGTAATCCCTGCCATCTAGATGCAGGAATGTCAGATTCTAACAAAAAAAATCAATCTCCAAATTAGTGATCAAAATATTTGACAGAGAGACGAGCCAAGCGGAGGGAGAGAAGAGGAAATATTAAATTGATGGGCAGAGGGAGAGAGAAGTGGGACACTCCTAGAGAAGATTTTAAAAATCTTATGTAAGTGAATGAGAGACTAACAATAAGGGCGAAGCAGAGGGAGAAGCAGTAAGAAATAAGCCCAGATGGGCCAGGGGTGCAGACTAAGGGCTAAACTATAGAGAATTGTCAAAATCCGATGAAGTAAATCAGTTTTGTTTTGGCTGAAGGCTGATTGAGGGTTTTATCTGCAATTTATTTCAATGTAAGGAATAAGTTCAGAGAGGATTTGAGTGAAAGAGATTTCACCCAGAATGTGTGGGTATCTGGAACTCAGGCCAAAAGGGTGTTAGAGGCAGCAAACCTCAAGGGAATGAAAAATTATTTAGATGAACACGTGTCAAAACATGGGATGAGAATATATGAACGTTTGATAACTAACACAGACATGATGGGCCAAAGGGCCTCTTTCCATACTGTAAAACTCTATGACTCAATAATAGACATCAATCTGTTTAATTTTAAGATTTTTTTTAACAACCTGATCGAGAATTATGATCTAGACATTGATTTGCATCATTCCAGTTTTTCAGCAATAAGTAGCTTCCAAGACTTTTTCAGGCAGTTGGACAGGGATGGTCCATTAATTGTGGAACCATACCCCCTGCCCCTGCCATATTGGTGTATATTATCATCCAAATGCCTCTTAAATGCCTCAATTAAACCTGCCTCCACACATTTCCGGGTAGTACATTCCAGACATAAACCATGTGTTGTGTGAAAAAGTTTTTCACACATCACATTTACTCCTTTTGCAATCAGATTTTTCATCCTTTTGTAAGCAGAGCTGTTTGGCCTGAGTGGCTCAGTGGTTAGCACTGCTGCCTCGTAGTGCTAGGGACCCAGATTCAATTCCAGCCTTAAGTGAGTGTCTGTGTGGAATTTGTACATTCTCCCTGTGTCTGAATAGGTTCCTTCTAGGTGTTCTGGTTTTGTCCCACAATCCAAAGATGTGCAGATTAGGTGAATTAGTCATGCTAAATTGCCCATAGTGTTTAGAGATGTGTAGGTTATGTGCATTAGTCAGGGGTAAATGTGGAGTAATAGGTATGGGGAATGGGTGTGGGTGGGTTACTCTTTGGAGGGTCAATGTGGACTTGTTGGGCTGAAGGGCCTGTTTCCACACTGTAGGTATTCTATCTACTCTATCCTCTATCCAAACCTCTCTCAAATTTCTTCTTCGTCTTATCCTTTCAAAAGGATAGCAGTCCTCACCTTTCCAATATATCCTTATAACTGAAGTTTTGCATCCCTGGAACCATTTTGGTAGACCTCTTCTGCATTTTCCCCAGTGCATTCACATTCTTCCCCTAATGTGACACCTAGAACGCCAGCTGAGGACTTCTGATAAGTGTTTGATACAAGCTCAGCATCATCCCCTTGCCCTTCTATTCTGTTCCCCTACGAATAAAGCCAAGGATGTTATATATTTTATTAACTGCTCTCTCCACTTCTGCCAACTACAAAGATCTGTGCACATATATACCCAGATCCATTTACTCCTGTACACACTTTAGAATCATAGCCCTTATTTTGAATTGTCTGTCCATGTTCTTCTGAGAAAAACATATCATTTCACACTTCTCTGCATTGTCACTGCTGAGCCCTCTCCACCAGCATGTCAATTTTCTTTTGTCTTTTCACAGTTTACAATTCTACCAAGTTCTATCTCATTTGCAAACTTTAAAATTTTCTCCGGCATATCAAGATCTAAAACAGGAAAAGTGATGGTCCCAATGCCAAGCCCTAGAAACTCCTTTGGAAGGAGTAACAAGAATGCAGAGTACTGGGCTAATGGTAAGATTCTTGGTAGTGTAGATGAGCAGAGAGATCTCAGTGTCCATGTACACAAATCTCTGAAAGTTGCCACCCAGGTTGATAGGGTTGTTAAGAAGGCATAGGGTGTGTTCGCTTTTATTAGTAGAGGGATTGAGTTTTGGAACCATGAGGTCATGCTGCAGCTGTACAAAACTCTGGTGCGGCCGCACTTGAAGTATTGCTTACAAAATCTGGTCACCACATTATAGGAAGAATGTGGAAGCTTTAGAAAGGGTGCAGAGGAGATTTTTTAGGATGTTGCCTGGTATGGAGGGAAGGTCTTATGGGGAAAGGCTGAGTGACTTGAGGCTGTTTTCGTTAGAGAGAAGAAGGTTGAGAGGTGACTTAATTGAGACATATACTCAGAGGATTAGATAGGGTGGACAGTGAGAGCCTTTTTCCTCAAATGTTGATGGTTAGCATGAGGGGATATAGCTTTAAATTGAGGGATGATAGATATAGAACAGATGTCAGAGGTAGTTGCTTTATTCAGAGAGTAGTAGTAGTAGAATGCCCTACCTGCAACATTAGTAGACTCGCCAACATTAAGGGCATTTAAATGATCATTGGATAGGCATATGGGCGAGAATGGAATAGTGTAGGTTAGATGGGCTTCAGATTGGTTTCCTCATGAATGGCTTTTGCCTGAAACGTCGATTTTCCTGCTCCTCGGATGCTGCCTGACCTGCTGTGCTTTACCAGCACCACTCTAATCTTGATTCAGATTGGTTCCACAGGTCGGTGCAACATCAAGGGCTGAAGGGCCTGTTATGTTCTATGTTCCACTACAAACATTCCTCTGATCTTCCCTAATTGCCCTGGAGAAAGTGGTAGTGAACTTGTACCACTGCAGTTCTTGTGATCTAGATACACCCAGATGTTGTCAGGAAGGGAGTTACAGTATTTTAACACAGCAACACTGAAGGAACAGTGATATAGTTTCAAGTCAGAATGGTGACTGGCTTGGAAGGGAACTTAAGGGTGGTGGTGTTCCTTCTGCTGCCCTTGTCCTTCTAGATTGTCAGTCTCACTGACAAGTTTGGAAGATGCTACTAAAGGGGCATCGTACATTAATGCAATGGACCTTGTAAATGGTACACTGCTGTGACTGTGTGTCAATGCAGGTGGGGGTAGATGTTTATGGATAGGGTATCAGTTAAGTAGACTTCTTTGCCAGGATTGTTTTGAGCTCTTTGAGTATTGCTGGAGTTGCATTCAGCCAGACAAGTGGGAAGTATTCTATCACACTCCTGATTTGTGCCTTCTAAATGGTGGATGGGCTTTGGAGAGTTCCATATTGTAGGGAATCTTATCTAATCTAATCTAATACGGAGGCAAGTTATTCCCTGCAGGAATTGTAGCCTCTGATCTGTTCTTATAGCCACTGTATTCATATGGATGGTCCATTTTAGTTACTGGTCATTTCATTCACTGAAGCGTTGGTGAATCTCATACTCTGATGCAGAATTTAACTCCACACAGACACTTATCAAATCATTTAGTTTAGAAACCATAACCATTCCTCAGTGTCACCACAGGAACTGACTAAATCATTCCTTGTCTTAGCATACTCCATATTGTTTCTTTAACTATTTCTGAATGTGGGTGAGGCATTTTTCTCAATGTGTATCAACAGATTAGTTTAAGAATGGTCCCATAGGGTAATGTGATATTTTGTTTTTAAATTATTCAGACCTGAAAACAGTTTTGGGAATTTGTTTCCTTCTTCTGTGTTTTCTCCAATTTTTCAATTGGTATAGTTAGTAAGTTTGCAGATGACACTAAAATTGGAGGGTAGTGGACAGCAAAGAAGGTTACCTCAGATTACAACAGGATCTTGATCAGATGGGCCAATGGGCTGAGAAGCGGTAGATTGAGTTTAATTTAGATAAATGTGAGGTGCTGCATTTTGGGAAAGCAAATCTTAGCAGGATTGAGACACTTAATGGTAATGTCCTAGGGAGTGTTGCTGAACAAAGAAACCTTGGAGAGCAGGTTCATAGCTCCTTGAAGGTGGTGTCACAGGTAGATAGGATTGAGAAGAAGGCGATTGGTATGCTTTACTTTATTGGTCAGAGCATTGAGCATAGAAGTTGGGAGGTCATGTTGCGGCTGTCCAGAATGTTGGTTAGGCCACTTTTGGAATATTGCATGCAATTCTGGTCTCCTTTTTGGAAGGATGTTGTGAAAGAGTTCAGAAAAGATTTACAAGGATGTTGCCAGGGTTGAAGGATTTGAACTATAGGGAGAGGCTGAATAGGCTGGGGTTGTTTTCCTTGGAGCATCGAAGGCTGAGGGGTGACCGCATAGGGATTTATAAAATCATGAGGGGCATGGATAGGATAAATAGACAAAGTCTTTTCCCTGGGGTTGGGGAGTCTAGAACAAGAGGGCCTAGGATTAGGGTGAGAGGGGAAAGATATAAAAGGGACCTAAGGGGCAACATTTTCATGCAGGGGGTGGGGCATGAATGGAATGAGCTGCCAGAGGAAGTGGTGAAAGCTGGTACAATTGCAACATTTAAAAGGCATCTTGATGGGTATATGAATAGGAAGAGTTTGGAGGGATATGGGCCAAGTGTTGGCAGGTGGGATGAGATTAGGTTGGGGTATGTAGTCGGCATGGACGGGTTGGACCGAAGGGTCTGTTTCTGTGCTGTACATCTCTATTACCCTATTTCCAATCCCACACCAATGGTGGTCAATGAACTGTTCTCTAAAAAGGCCATTCCATTGTCTCAAACCCGCCACCCTGTCATTCAGCATAAGGCTTACTGTCCCGGGGCAGCTGCCAGTGGGTGATAAATGCTACACTTGTCAATGATGCCCACATCATTAATGCTCACTTTCAGAAAATGGATCCGCCTTCCTGTCTCCACTGAACCAGGCCTTCTTTCGAAGCAGGATTTGACGTTCTCCTGCCAGCAGTTCATCAGCCAGTTGGGGTCCCAGAGTTTCTCAGATTACATTTTCACCAGCATTCCCCTCCCATTCTGACCATAATTTGAAATCCTTAATTGACCATTTAAGGACCATTTCCCATCCAGCCTCAACTTTCTAGCCTGGGGCAGAAGCTGAGAAAGTAATTCTGCTCAGGCCTGAGGTGGTATAGAAGATGGAGGGAGGGAGGGAGGAGGTGGAGGTATCTCCATTAATGGCTTCCTGTCATAGCTGGCACCCTCTCAAATTCTAGATGCCTTTAAGTACTTCCTTCACTAGCTTTTCCACCTACACATTACCTCTCTGGGCCTTATCTCCCCTTTGTGTCCAGAATACTGCAGCACACCTCCCCTGGACTCAAACCTGGGATGCAGGTGCAGTCCCTTTTCTACCAATTGCAGCTAAAGGCACTGCTGGGAATAGATCCCAGTGGGAATGGCTGGTGCTTCACTATGGTGAGACTGTCCCCTGGTTGAAGGGGCAGTTATCCTATCTCTGTTAAATGACAGAATCATTAGTGATGTGCTCACCACCAGCTCTTCAGGCAGTGGGAGAGGGATCCCCCTATCCTAAATCCCAGCCAAATGTTTATATTTGCCAAAATATTGTGGGTCCTACTGGTTAATTCCATTCAAGGTAAGATTGTGAATGTATGAATCATCTTTGCAAATTTTCAGACATTTCAGCATACAGGATAGCTAGTTAATAATTAGTGTTTTTATTTCAGTCAATGTCTAAACTCTTTCAGCACATAGTAAGTAATTTTGGCATGATACTGTTGAAGTCCACTGCATACCATCTGCAAACACAGGGAACTTTAGAGATTTACCTATCAGACTCTCAATGCAATGATTAAAGTCATAAAAACTCACAGGATTTGGAAAAAGGATTGGATTTCTTACTATTACCTACCAGAGAATCTGAAGAAAGGTCACTGGACTGAAATGTTAACTCTGCTTACACTCCACAGATGCTGCTAGAATTGCTGAGCTTCTCCAGCAATGTCTGTTTTTGTTTCAGATTTCCAGCATCCATAGTTCTTTGTTTTATTTACCCAAATGAATCTGCTGGGTTTAGTCCATTCGAATTGGTCTATAATCATGACATGAGAGCTCCATTAAGTTTGATCATGAAAATTTCCAAAGCAAAAAGACAAGTCCTTAATGTTGGATTACACATCCATTTTTTCCAGAGAGACTCATAGGCATGTTCAAAGTAGCACAGCACATAGTATTAAAGACTTCACAGTGAAATGTGGTGAATGCACAGGCAAACATTCAGTACCTTGAAAGTTTCAAACAGGAGACAAAGTGTTAATGTTATAATGTTTACAAAGTGAACATCTGAAAGCAGGATTACAAGGTGCTTACAAGGTGCAGTTGTAAGAGAGTTAGTAAAATGATGCATCTAGTATAATATGTCCAGATAACTGGAAGTGGAATTGGTTATATTATATGAACATTAGAAAGTAATATCATCATAGAGAGAAAGAGGTGAGAGCAGGGAAGGATGACAGAGACAGTAACAGTGAGGCAAGAAGAGAGATGGACAATTCACAAAACAAAACCCTATGAACTGATTAGCCAAATCAGAAATACTGGAACAGGAGAGTATCCTCATACTTAGAAGGACAATAAGATAAGACATAGGACCAAGGTTGGCCATTCGGCCTATCAAGTTCACTCAGCCATTCAGTGAGATCATGGCTGACCTGATAATCCTCAACTTCACTTTCCTGTCTTTCCCTATTACCTTTGATTTCTTTAGTTATTAACGAATGTATTTTTTCAACCTTGAATATTCTGAGTGACCCAGCCTCTACAGACCTCTGTGGTAAAGAATTCTACAGATTCGTTACCCTGTGAGAGAAGAAATTCCTGCTCACCTCTGATCTAAATGTGTGACTCTTTATTCTGGGATTATGTCCCCTGATCTTAGACTCTCACACAAGGGGTAACATCCTCTCTACATCTAGTCTGTCCAGCACCCAAAGAATCTTTTATATTTCTATTTTTTCTATAGTCCAATGAGCACAAGCTTAACCTACTCAACCTCACCTCAGAAGAAAATATCTTCATACCCGGAATCAATTGAATGGACCTTCTTTGGTCTGCCTCCAATGCCAGTATACCTTTCCTTTGATAAGGGAATCAAAACTGTTCACAGTAATCTAGCTGTGGTCTGAATAATGCCTGCATAGTTTTAGCAAGTCCTCCCTCCTTTTGTTTCACTACCTTTGAAATAAAGATGAACAACTGGGGACAGTGCACAGTGGTTAGCACCGCTGCCTTACAGTTCCAGGGATCTGGGTTCAGTTCCAGCCTTGGGTGACTGTGTGGAGTTTGTATATTCTCCCCATGTCAGTGTGGGTTTTTGCCAGATGGTCCAGCCTCCTCACACAGTCAAAAGATGTGCAGGCTAGGTGGATTACACATGGTAAATGTGGGGTTGTGTGGATAGGGTGGGATGCACATCAGAGGGTCAGTGCAGACTTGATGGACCAAGTGGCCTCTCTCTGCTCTGTAGGGCTTCTATGAATACTCCTCTTTCCTTCCCTATTATCTGCTGAACGTTGTGGAATGGGCATCCAAATGTTTCTGTGCTGTATCTTTCTGCAATCTTACCCCATTTAAATAATATTCATAAATAATATTCATCTCTTCTAATCTTCCTGCCAAAGTATATAACTTCATATTTCCCACATTATATTCCAACTGCCAAGTTTTTGCCCATTCACTCAAACCGCAGACATTGGGTCATCCTCACTACTTGTATTGCCATCTATTTTTGCAAACTTGATGATAGTACATTTACTTTCATTGTCCAAATCCTCCTGTGGGCTTCACAGACTTGGGTGATCTACAGCAGATACCTTCAAAGCATTGGAGCAGTACAACCACTTTTGAGCACTCTGCCAATCCAGTGGCAAGAAAGATGATCCAACAACAGTGTCCTCTCCCAAGCTAACAAACCAACAGAGGCACTAATCTCTCAAAAACTGCTCCGCTGAGTGAGATGTTATTTGTATGCTTGACTCCTGAAGCAATGGCTGTACCCAATTATGCAAGGACACTCTCAGGAAGATAGCAGAATTACTTTAGAGACAATCTCAATTGGAAAGGCATGGAACATTTCTATTGTATCATAACATTCAGGATGGCATGATTAGTAAGTTTGCAGACAAAACCAAAATTGGTAGCATAGTAGATAGTGAAGAAGCTTTTCCAAGATTACAAAGGGATCTTGATCAAATGGGTTAATGGACTGAGGAATGGCAGATGGAATTCAATCTGGATAACTGCAAGTTATTGCATTTTGGTACAACAATCAAGTCGTAGGGCTTAAACAATTAACGGCAGGGCTTTGGGTAGTGTTGTAGAATAAAAGGACCTAGGGGTGCAGGTACATAATTCTTTGAAGTTTACGTCACATACAGACAGGGTGGTTAAAAAGGCATTTTCCACACTTGTCTTTATTGCTCAGTCCTTTGAGTATAGGAGTTGGGAAGTCATGTTGAGGCTGTACAGGATATTGGTGACTTGGGTTTTATGTCATCGTTACTTCAAGATAGGAACTGAGAAAAGAAAAGCCATTGAGGTGCTTTTCTAAGAAATTGAACTAGTAAGAGGACTACTCAGGAAAGGATACTCTGGGATTGTTGCTGGCTCTTAGCATTTTGAAGATTATGTCCGTCATGACCACAATATATCACTAATATATACTGATCATAATCCTTTGCCGATACATTCATACCTTGAAATGCAAGATTATTTCAATGCAGCTTGTTAATTCAACCTTTTTTTTGGAAAAGTAATATAATTCCAGATGCATTATTAAGGACATAATGATGTTGGCATAGTTTGGAAATCTAAGAAAAGATGACCAGAAATTGTAAAGAACATTGAGGATGAATGAATGTAAATTTTTTTCTGCACTGTATATATATATATATATAAAATATATAATGTATGTCATATTTACCCTGTGATGAATCACATTTGGAAAAGGCATTTTATCACTCTAAGAGTGGAGGCATGTAATGACTGTGTATACTTCATTTAGAAGGTAAACTAGGAAAAATGCAACATCAAATTTCCAATTTGGAAAATTGGACACTTCTGAGTTACAGAGCGTGAACCAGCTATTTTCTTTCCTGCAACTTGAGGTTTGAAAGTGGAACTGTGTGCTGTTCACTTATTGGTTACACAAGGTCATATAAATTAAACTGAATTTGATGCTTCTACGAGGCAAGCAGGCATTAATTGCCTTTGGGTTGAAAATGAACAACCCAGCGACAGCTTTCAGACAGTTAAATTATAGTTTGTCACAAAACTGAGACGAAGCTATTGCTGTCAGACCTCAGAAAAAACAAGTGAAGACCAGGCTAAAAACAAAGAAATGCTGGCAATCACAGCAGGTCAGGCAGCATCTGTGGAGAGAAAGCCAATGTTTCAAGTCTAGATGACCCTTCTTCAGAGCTGAAGTGAAGACCGGACTCTCTCTGTCCCTCTGTGGGTGGAAAAGAGACAGCACTCAAAGGCTCTGAAAAGAAGAGTTTCCAAATCAAGCAAACAGCCAGGTCCAACTGACCTGCGACTGAACTGAAGGTCTGTTTAGTGACAAAAACATCATCATATTACCATCAAAAACTAGAACAACCATGAGAAAGTCACCTCATTCCACCATTGTCTTTGGGACTCTTGACTGACAGAATTTGTTTCTTCATGCTGATGTTTCCATTGTATGATATTTCTGCAGAACTGTCCATCCCACCTGTTCTTTTTCTGAATGCATGTCCATGTTTGGATTTAAAGGGGACCTAGTTTAAATTTGCACTGTAGAAATTAATAATCCATTTTCTATTTGCTAAAGGATATATTTTAAAATATAAATAAGCTTTCTTGTTTATTGATAAATGTGGTGTGAGTTTGTTTTGTCCTGGATAGCAGTAAAAATCAAGCTAATTAACCATCTTGAATTAATCATTTATATATTTGTAACAACTCATTGTTATGTACTAGGCCAGACCGCTCAAAACATTCTTAAGTAGGCAGCCCAGACTGTAAGTTTGAAATTTGTTTCGGTAAGTGTACAGTGAAAATTACCTGGACTAAGTTAGCGAGGTTAACTACCAGGTTTTAAAACAGACAAAAATTTATTCACAAAATTACGAAATGGAACACAAAGAACAGAATTTAGAATGCCCACAGACCTCGGTCGATCCAAACTAGACTTAATTATGCTGTTCTGAAAATGTACAACAGTCCCAATAAACAAACCCCTTAAACATAGAGTAAAACTGTAACAGAGGCTTACAGGTCAAAGTTAGAGGGGGGCAGAAGGAGAGAGAGTCTAGCAGCCTGTTTCCACACAATCCACTGCTGAACTGACTCACAGCAAGAATTTAGCTTTCAGGAGTGACCACTCCCCTTTCATTATACAGGTCAATTCTAAAACATAAAAGCTTTGGCCTAAAGTCTCACCTGTTTACATATAAACAAAAGATCCTCCCAATACCTTTTCATCACTGTACCACTTTAACCGATTCAATGCCTGGACTGTTTTATGACCCCTCTGAAGGAAACTAAGGACACAGTATCCTTGAGAAAAGGAACAGGTTTTAGGAAAAAGGACCAGCTTTGTGACACAAATGTAGTAGTGGGGCTTGATTATCATCATGCCATAATCATGTCTACATGTTTCAAAAGTCCCCTTGATCTCCTTTGCTCTAAGGAAAAAGGAAAACAATCCCAGGTTCTCCACCCTGCTTTAGTCACTAAGTTCCCTCACTCTACAAGCTGACTTGAAACCTTCAAAGAACCCTCACATTGGACAGATGTTATGTGGAGTTGTTGTGTTTCCCCTCCATGCTCCATATTGTCCAGTTCTGCTTGACCAGGGAGCGCTGACCTGAACTTTGGCTGTTAATTGTCTCAGGTCCCAACATTCACAACAGGAAAATCCCACTTCCTAAAGTTGCCGGCCAACCAGTGAGCTGATCTCTATTCACTGGTCCCCAGGAGGGTTTCCAATGGATGTGGGATTCTGAGGCCAACGTTATGTTCTCAGCAACCCAGGGAGGAGCACCTGCAATTAGGTAGCAGAGGTGGGCGAGATGCTTTCTAGAGTTGGGATCACCATTGGTGGGTTGGCACTCTATTGGTCACAGGGTACTTCAGGCGAAATCCCCACTCATTTTGCCTTTTGTCAAATGACACAGAGTCGTATAGCATAGAGATATACCAACACGGAAACAGACCCTTCGGTCCAACTCGTCCATGCCGACCAGATATCCTAAATTAATCTCGTCCCATTTGCCAGCACTGGGCCCATAAAACCCTTTATATTCATGTACTCATTCAGGTGCCTTTTAAATGGTATAATTGTACCAGCCTCCACCACCTCCTCTGGCAGCTCATTCCATGCACGCACCACTCTCTGTGTCAAAAAGTTGCCCCCTTAGGTACCTTTTATATCTTCCCCCTCTCACCCTAAACCCATGCTTTCTAGTTCTGGTCTCCCCCATCCCAGGGACCCTGTCCTGACTCCTACCTTATTGCACACCTTCCCTCTTGTTCTTCCTCCCCCTGACTCTTCCAAAAATATTCTGACCACATTTCTACCATCTCTCAGCTCTGAAGAAGGACACAGACTGCTAACTCTGTTTCTTTCTCCACAGATGTTGTCTGACTTGCTGAGTTTATAGAGCATTTTCTGTTTTTATTTCATATTTCCGTCGTGCTTTGCACTTATTTTGACTTTAGCAGCATTGTCCAGAATTTTCATTTTAATCAAGTTTACTGTTACACCAAACATTAGAAATCTCCTGGTTCAGTGGTGCACTGGGCAGCATCCCACAGTGCATTGGGATCTTATTCTCAAATGGATTGTCTCTCCTTCTTCATCTTTACCTTCCTCTGTATCCGCATCACCTGTATCAGCATCGCCTGTATCAGCATCACCTGTACCAGCATCACCTGTACCAGCACCACCTGTATCAACATCACCTACATCAGCATCGCCTGTATCAGCATCACCTGTACCAGCATCACCTGTACCATCATCGCCTGTATCAACATCACCTATATCAGCATCGCCTGTATCAGCATCACTTGTACCAGCATCACCTGTATCAACATCACCTATGTCAGCATCACCTATATCAGCACCACTTGTACTAGCATCACCTGTACCAGCATCGCCTGTACCAGCTTCGCCTGAATCAGCATCATCCGTCTCAGCATCACCTGTATCAGCATCACCTGTATCAGCATCATCTATGGGAAGGCTGATGCCCCTCACACTCTGTAACAGTACAGAGTGCTACATGATGCTGAATTGTTCTTCAAATTACATCCTGCCCCTGTTTCATCCCATTGTGGTAATATGGTCATCCTTTACCTGACAGTGCACAGAATCAATCTGAAATTGAGCAAGGCTTGGGGAGACACTGACATTAACTTCAGGGGAAGAGAATCAACCCTAACAGCCATTACAAAGTGTCAAACGATGGGCATCGAAAAGTCAACAAAACGCAACTGACATGCCCCCAGTGGCTAAAATGGTGACTGTTAAATTTGGAACATGCACTCATCAAAAATTGATAAATTTATATTTCTCCTTATTTCCTTCACTCTACTATTGGCAGCTGTGTCTTCAGCAACCTTGGCCTCAAATGCCCTACAATTCCCTCCTCCCATCTCTACCTGTCTCACCTCACTTAAGATGCTCCCAAATACCCAACTTTCAGGTCAGTTTCTCACTACCTGTGGTAATATCTCCTCGAATTCACTGGCAATTGTGGTATAATCTCTGCTCTTGCAAAGCAAATTGGGACAATTTACTATATTTAATCTGTAAATAGGATAAATAGGCAGAGTCTTTTCCCTGGGGTCAGGGAGTCCAGAACTAGGGGGCATAGGTTTAGGGTGAGAGGGGAAAGATATAAAAGAGACCTAAGGGGCAACTCTTTCACGCAGAGGGTGGTACGTGTATGGAATGAGCTGCCAGAGGATGTGGTGGAAGCTGGTACAATTGCAACATTTAAGAGGTATTTGGATGGGCATATGAATAGGAAGGGCTTGGAGGGATATGGGCCGGGTGCTGGCAGGTGGGACTAGATTGGGTTGGGATATCTGGTCGGCATGGATGGGTTGGACCGAAGGGTCTGTTTCCATGCTGTACATCTCTATGACTCTATGTCTTAATTTGCCTCGTTTACAGTGATTAACCTGCCACTTTCTCTGTATAGGGGACACTCCTTGGTGATGCTGCTTTGTTTGTGTCTCTTCACAAGCGCACAAAGAGTTTGGACTGAGGCCCCTGTGATACAGTTTGGCTGCACAGGGACCCTGGTATGTTCTGAACTGGTTTAGCCAGGACCACTCGCACTCTGACAGTTAAAAAGCTGCCATCCATCAGATGGGATCTCAAAGATCCCTTGGCAATGATGCATATATCACACATTTGTACAAATCATCAATGCTTTAAGGTTTTTTTTTCTGGTATATTTCTCTCTTGGCTCAGTGAATTTGAACTGAAAATGTGTTGCTGGAAAAGCGCAGCAGGTCAGGCAGCATCCAAGGAACAGGAGAATCATCGTTTCAGGCATAAGCCCTTCTTCCTCATTCCTGAAGAAGGGCTTATGCCCGAAACATCGATTCTCTTGTTCCTTGGATGCTGCCTGACCTGTTGCGCTTTTCCAGCAACACATTTTCAGCTCTGATCTCCAGCATCTGCAGTCCTCACTTTCTCCTCAGTGAATTTGAATACATACAATACATACAAAAGAAATGAGAGGCAAAAGTACAATTGGGCCACTCCAAATTGATCCAAGAAGGCTAGTGCTGGGAGATAAGGAAATAGCTGAAGAACTTAATAAGTACTTTGCGTCAGTCTTCACAGTGGAAAACATGAGTAATATCTCAAAACAATTAAGGAGAGTCGGGGGCAGAGTTGAGTATGGTAGCCATTATGAAAGAGGCAGTGCTAGAAAAGCTAAAAGGTCTAAAATTTGATAAATCTCCTGGCCCTGATGGAGTGCATCCTAGAGTTCTGAGGGAGGTGGCTGAGGAAATAATGGAGGTGTTGGTTGTGATCTTTCAAAGGTCACTGGAGTCAAGGAAGGTCCTAGATGATTGGAAAATTGCTGTTGCAACCCTCTTGTTCAAGAAGGAATCCAGGCAAAAGATGGAAAATTATAGGCCGATTAGCCTAACCTCAGTTGTTGGTAAAATTCTAGAATCCATCGTTAAGGATGAGATTTCTAAATTCTTGGAAGTGTAGGGTCGGATTAGAACAAATCAGCATGGATTTAGTAAGGGGAAGTCATACCTGACAAATCTGTTAGAGGTCTTTGAAGAGGTAAAGAGGTTAGACCAGGGAAACCCAATGGATTTTATCTATCTAGACTTCCAAAAGGCCTTTGATAAGGTGCATCATGGCTCCGCAGGTGCTGAGTAAGGTGAGGACTCATGGTTTAGATTAGATTACTTACAGTGTGGAAACAGGCCCTTCGGCCCAACAAGTCCACACCGACCCGCCGAAGCGCAACCAACCCATACCCCTACATCCACTCCTTACCTAACACTACGGGCAATTTAGCATGGCCAATTCACCTGACCTGCACATCTTTGGACTGTGGGAGGAAACCGGAGCACCCGGAGGAATCCCACGCAGACACGGGGAGAACGTGCAAACTCCACACAGTCAGTCGCCTGAGGCGGGAATTGAACCCAGGTCTCTGGCGCTGTGAGGCAGCAGTGCTAACCACTGTGCCACCGTGCCGCCCAGGTGTTTCAGGTGAGCTACAGGCATGGATTGAGGATTGGCAGTCTGACAGAAGGCAGAGAGGTGGGATAAAAGATTCTTTTTCAGAATGGCAGCCCATGACAAGTGGGGTCCCACAGGGTTCAGTGTTGAGGCCGCAGCGGTTCACCTTATATATTAATGATCTGGATGAAGGGATTGGGGGCATTCTGGCAATGTTTACCGATGTTACAAAGTTAGGTGGATAGGCAGGTAATACTGAGGAGGTGGGGAGGCTGCAGAAAGATTTAGACAGTTTAGGAGAGTGGTCCAGGAGATGGCTGATAAAATTCAATGTGAGCAAATGCAAGGTCTTGCACTTTGGAAAAAAGAATACAGGCACAGACTATTTTCTAAACAGTGAGAAAATTCATAAAACCAAAGTACAAAGGGATGTGGGAGTGCTAGTCCAGAATTCTCTAAAGGTTAACTTGGAGGTCGAGTCCAAGATTAAGAAAGTGAATGTAATGTTGTTGTTGTGGTTCTGTTCGCCGAGCTGGGAATTTGTCTTGCAAACGTTTCATCCCCTGTCTAGGTGACATCTTCAGTGCTTGGGAGCCTCCTGTGAAGCGCTTCTGTGCTGTTTCCTCCGGCATTTATAGTGGCCTGTCTCTGCCGCTTCCGGTTGTCAGTTCCAGCTGTCCGCTGTAGTGGCTGGTATATTGGGTCCAGGTCGATGTGTTTGTTGATAGAGTCTGTGGATGAGTGCCATGCCTCTAGGAATTCCCTGGCTGTTCTCTGTTTGGCTTGCCCTATAATGGTAGTGTTGTCCCAGTCGAATTCATGTTGCTTGTCATCTGTGTGTATGGCTATTAAGGATAGCTGGTCGTGTCGTTTCGTGGCTAGTTGGTGTTCATGAATACGGATCGTTAGCTGTCTTCCTGTTTGTCCGATGTAGTGTTTTGTGCAGTCCTTGCATGGGATTTTGTACACTACATTGGTTTTGCTCATGTTGGGTATCGGGTCCTTCGTTCTGGTGAGTTGTTGTCTGAGAGTGGCTGTTGGTTTGTGTGCTGTTATGAGTCCTAGTTGTCGCAGTAGTCTGGCTGTCAGTTCGGAAATGCTCCTGATGTATGGTAGTGTGGCTAGTCCTTTGGGTTGCGGCATGTCCTCGTTCCGTTGTCTTTCCCTTAGGCATCTGTTGATGAAATTGCGAGGGTATTCGTTTTTGGTGAATACCTTGTATAGGTGTTCCTCTTCCTCTTTTTGCAGTTCTGGTGTGCTGCAGTGTGTTGTGGCTCTTTTGAATAGTGTCTTGATGCAACTTCGTTTGTGTGTGTGTTAGGATGGTTGCTTTCATAGTTTAGGACTTGGTCTGTGTGTGTGGCTTTCCTATAAACCTTTGTGGTGAATTCTCCGTTCGGTGTTCTCTGTACCATCACGTCTAGGAATGGGAGTTGGTTGTCCTTTTCTTCCTCTCTAGTGAATCGGATTCCTGTGAGTGTGGCGTTGATGATCTGGTGTGTGTTCTCTATTTCTGTGTTTTTAATTATTACAAAGGTGTCATCCGCATATCTGACCCAGAGTTTGAGTTGAATTTGCGGTAAGACTGTTTGTTCTAACTTTTGCATTACTGCTTCTGCTATGAGTCCAGAGATCAGTGAGCCCATGGGTGTTCCGTTGATTTGTTCGTATATCTTGTTGTTGAATGTGAAGTGTGTTGTGAGGCACAAGTCCAGTAGTTTAAGTATGCTGTCTTTGTTGATAGGTTCAACGTCCTGTTGTCTGTTATGTCTGTCCAGCAGGTTGGCTATTGTTTCTCTGGCAAAGGTTTTGTCGATAGAGGTGAACAGTGCCATTACATCGAATGAGACCATAGTTTCTTCCTTGTCTATGTGTATATTTCTGATGATGTCCAAGAATTCCTGTGTCGATTGTATAGATTGTCTGGATCCGCTGATCAGGTGTTTCAGTTTCTGCTGTAGTTCTTTGGCCAGTTTGTGTGATGGTGTCCCTGGTAGTGATGCTATGGGTCTGAGTGGGATGTCTGGTTTGTGCACTTTGGGTAGTCCATAGAATCTGGGGGTGTTGTTGCTTTCAGGTTTCATTCTTTGTAAGTCAGACCTGGTTATCTGTCCGTTTTTTTGTAGGTTCCTCAGTGTGTTGTTTATCCTATTGGTGAGCTGTGGGGTGGGGTCAAACTCCCTCTTTTGGTAGGTGTTGGTATCGGCAAGTAGTTGTTGTGCTTTTTGGATGTACTCTGCTTTGTCCAGGATGACCGTCATTCTGCCTTTGTCTGCTGGTAGTTTGATTATGTTCTTATCGTTTCTTAGTGATTTTAGTGCTTCCCTCTCCTTGGTGTTGAGGTTATGTGTTTGTTTTTTTCTTGTTATCAGCGGTACGATACTTTGTCTCACAGTTTGTTGTGTCTCCTCTGTCAGTCCATTGTTACTGAGTGTGCATTCTAGTGCTGCTAGGAAGTCTGCTGTCTTGGCGTCCCTGTGGTTGTAGTTGAGTCCCTTGGCCAGTATTGTTCTTTCCGTGTCTGTGAGCTGTCTGTGGGAGAGGTTTCTAACCCAGGTGTGTGTTGTGGTGTCCTCTCTGTCGTGTGTTAGTTTGGCCATTTTTTTTCTTTTAGTGCCGTTTTTTTGCGGTGTGTGGACCTGTTCTGTCCTATGGTGACGGCCTGTTCTATGGTCCGGGTCCATTCCTGATTGGTGGTTTTTGAAATTAATGATTTTTGGCGCGCAATTTCTTGTCTGTATTTGTGTAGTCTGTTGTGAGCGTCTGTAATTGTCACCTGGATCATCCTGAATCCGTTCTGCCTGGCTGTGTCCCTGGCTTGTGGGTTGTTGACTGGTGGTCTGTATCTGACACATGGTGGAAGGATT
Organism: Chiloscyllium punctatum; assembly: GCF_047496795.1. Taxonomy (NCBI): domain Eukaryota; kingdom Metazoa; phylum Chordata; class Chondrichthyes; order Orectolobiformes; family Hemiscylliidae; genus Chiloscyllium; species Chiloscyllium punctatum. Next base: position 27,131,783 of record NC_092744.1, on the reverse strand, counting down.
CGATTCTTTCGGCATTCATGCAGGAACCGGAGTTGTTCGTATGTGGTGCTTAGGCGGTTGGCACAGGATTCCCATTTCCTGGCTTGTCTTAGCGTCTCTCACCTGTACGTGTTCAAAGTTTGGGAGAAGATTTGTAGCTCGGGTGCTCGGTGTTGTGGTTCTGTTCACCGAGCTAGGAATTTGTCTTGCAAACGTTTCGTCCCCTGTCTAGGTGACATCCTCAGTGCTTGGGATCCTTCTGTGAAGCGCTTCTGTGCTGTTTTCTCCGGCATTTATAGTGGCCTGTCTCTGCCGCTTCCGGTTGTCAGTTCCAGCTGTCCGCTGTAGTGGCTGGTATATTGGATCCAGGTCGATGTGTTTGTTGATAGAGTTTGTGGATGAGTGCCATGCCTCTAGGAATTCCCTGGCTGTTCTCTGTTTGGCTTGCCCTATAATGGTAGTGTTGTCCCAGTCGAATTCATGTTGCTTGTCATCTGTTTATGTGGCTACTAAGGATAGCTGGTCGTGTCGTTTCGTGGCTAGTTGGTGTTCATGAATACGGATCGTTAGCTGTCTTCATGTTTGTCCTATGTAGTGTTTTGTGCAGTCCTTGCATGGGATTTTGTACACTACATTGGTTTTGCTCATGTTGGGTATCGGGTCCTTCGTTCTGGTGAGTTGTTGTCTGAGAGTGGCTGTTGGTTTGTGTGCTGTTATGAGTCCTAGTTGTCGCAGTAGTCTGGCTGTCAGTTCGGAAATGCTCCTGATGTATGGTAGTGTGGCTAGTCCTTTGGGTTGCGGCATGTCCTCGTTCCGTTGTCTTTCCCTTAGGCATCTGTTGATGAAATTGCGAGGGTATTCGTTTTTGGTGAATACCTTGTATAGGTGTTCCTCTTCCTCTATTTGCAGTTCTGGTGTGCTGCAGTGTGCCCTTTTGAATAGTGTCTTGATGCAACTTCGTTTGTGTGTGTTGGGGTGGTTGCTTTCATAGTTTAGGACTTGGTCTGTGTGTGTGGCTTTCCTGTAAACCTTTGTGGTGAATTCTCCTTTCGGTGTTCTCTGTACCATCACGTCTAGGAATGGGAGTTGGTTGTCCTTTTCTTCCTCTATAGTGAATCAGATTCCTTTGAGTGTGGCGTTGATGATCTGGTGTGTGTTCTCTATTTCTGTGTTTTTAATTATTACAAAGGTGTCATTCACATATCTGACCCAGAGTTTGGGTTGAATTTGCGGTAAGACTGTCTGTTCTAACTTTTGCATTACTGCTTCTGCTATGAGTCCAGAGATCGGTGAGCCCATGTGTGTTCCGTTGATTTGTTCGTATATCTCGTTGTTGAATGTGAAGTGTGTTGTGAGGCACAAGTCCAGTAGTTTAAGTATGCTGTCTTTGTTGATAGATTCAACGTCCTGTTGTCTGTTATGTCTGTCCAGCAGGTTGGCTATTGTTTCTCTGGCTAGGGTTTTGTCGATAGAGGTCAATAGAGAACACACACCAGATCATCAACGCCACAGTCACAGGAATCCGATTCACTAGAGAGAAGAAAAGGACAACCAACTCCCACTCCTAGACGTGATGGTACAGAGGACACCGAACGGAGAATTCACCACAAAGGTTTATAGGAAAGCCACACACACAGACCAAGTCCTAAACTATGAAAGCAACCACCCGAACACACACAAACAAAGTTGCATCAAGACACTATTCAAAAGAGCCACAACACACTGCAGCACACCAGAACTGCAAAAAGAGGAAGAGGAACACCTATACAAGGTATTCACCAAAAACGAATACCCTCACAATTTCATCAACAGATTCCTAAGGGAAAGACAATGCAACGAGGACATGCCGCAACCCAAAGGACTAGCCACCCTACCATACATCAGGAGCATTTCCGAACTGACAGCCAGACTACTGCAACCACTAGGACTCATAACAGCACACAAACCAACAGCCACTCTCAGACAACAACTCACCAGAACGAAGGACCCGATACCCAACATGAGCAAAACCAATGTAGTGTACAAAATCCCATGCAAGGACTGCACAAAACATTACATAGGACAAACAGGAAGATAGCTAATGATCCGTATCCATGAATTTTCCAACTAGCCACGAAACGACACGACCAGCTATCCTTAATAGCCACACACACAGATGACAAGCAACATGAATTCGACTGGGACAACACTACCATTATAGGGCAAGCCAAACAGAGAACAGCCAGGGAATTCCTAGAGGCATGGCACTCATCCACAAACTCTATCAACAAACACATCGACCTGGACCCAATATACCGGCCACTGCAATGGACAGCTGGAACTGACAACCGGAAGCGGCAGAGACAGGCCAATATAAATGTCGGAGGAAACAGCACAGAAGCGCTTCACAGGAGGCTCCCAAGCACTGAGGATGTCACCTAGACAGGGGACGAAATGTTTGCAAGACAAATTCCCAGCTCGGCGAACAGAACCACAACAACGAGCACCCGAGCTACAAATCTTCTCCCAAGCTATGTAATGTTGTTATTTATCTCAAGAGGATTGGAATATAATTTTTGGACCCACCCCTCAGGAAAGACATACTGGCACTGGAGGGTGTCCAGCAGAGATTCACATGGATGATCCCTGGAATGGTAGGCCTAACATATGATGAATGGCTGGGATCCTGGGATTGTATTCATTAGAGTTTAGAAGGTTGATGAGAATCTAATAGATACTTACAAGATAATGTATGACTTAGAAAGGGGGACACTAGGAAGTTGTTTCCGTTAGGTGGAGAGACTAGGAACAGTGGGCACAGCTTTAGAATTAGAGGGGGTCAATTTAGAATGGAAACGAAGAGACATTTGTTCAGCCAGAGAGCGGTAGGCCTGTTGAATTCATTGACATGGAGCGCAGAGGGATGGTAAATATCTTCAAGACAGAGATTAATAAATTCTTAATCTCGCAAGGAATTAAGAGCTATGGGGTGAGTGTGGGTAAGTGGAGTTGAAATACCCATCAGCCATGATTAAATGGCAGAATGGACTCGATGGGCCAAATAGCCTTACTTCCACTCCTAAGTCTTATGGTCTTATGAAACATCTTTCACTGGTTAACATCCCTTTTTTACATGCCACCTGCTATGAGTGTTTTACAGATTGTAAAGTCTTCTGTAAAATAGGAACTTTCCCTGTTTAATGAGAAAATACTGCTGTCAATCAGCATAGCAAGCTTCAGCAAACACCAAAAAGATAAATGGTTACTACTATTGTTTATGAGATACATATTGTGATACAAGGAGAACATGCTGTTGTGGGAACTGCCCTGAGAGGAGAGTCAGGGTCATATTCCTTCTAAAAGATAGCCCTTCTGACAGTGCAGTACTCCTTTGGACTTATACCTTCAATGTTCTGATACAGAGAGGGAATTCTATATATTATATAGGAAACCTTACCACTAATGTTAAAGCAACTGTCCTGGTGTTATTAGCTGTGCTTTTACAAACTTTCTTCAGTAAGGGTGTCACCAATTTTACTCCAATCCTCTGGTACCTATGCTGTATCTGAGGAAGATTGGAAGGTTATGGCATGGCCTTCCATTAGTGATGCTGGAAGAGCACAGCAGTTCAGGCAGCATCCAAGTAGCTTCGAAATCAATTTCGAAGCTACTTAGATGCTGCCTGAACTGCTGTGCTCTTCCAGCACCACTAATCCAGAATCTGGTTTCCAGCATCTGCAGTCATTGTTTTTACCCCATGGCCTTCCATTGACAAACCCTCACTTCCTGTAGCAACTTGGGATAAAGCCATTGGTTCAAGAGGAAATCTACTCCTCCTATACATTCTACTGCCACAGCATCTACTAATAATTGTCATTGTCTGCCCACACCAACACAAAGGGCTCATTCATTACTTGAGCCTTCTCCTGCATCTTGGAGCATCCAGCACCCTTTAAAAACCCCACTCGCCCTACCCATAGTACACACTTTATTATTTACATGCCTATGGAAAATTTTGGTCTTCCTTTTTGTGTTGACTGTTATTCCATTCTTATTCTTTCCTTCTATCATTCTCATTTCTATGGGGTTAATAAATTGGAATTTGCATTTTCTTCACTTTCTTGGCTTATTCAGTAGAAAACTACTGGAGCTAGAAAAAAATGCTGTTGGGCAGCGTGTGAAGCAGGAGATTGCATGATGAAACCTCCAGGAATTTTCAAATCCACAATTCTCATGGAAAGCCTGGATTTTATTCTTTATTCCCTGGGAAGTACACACTCCATAGTCAACAGCACAAAGTGCGGAGCTACTTTCGACTTGGCAGGAGTTAGTCACAAGTTATTATGATAATGGAGGACCCATGTGTAAGATTCAGGAAAACGTTTTCTGTGTAAGAGTTGATATTCACTGGGGTCGACTGAATATCCTGTCTCTCAGTCAGCTGCAGTTCAGCTTTACCAGTGTTTAGAATCCATCTTCTTCAGTGGATTTTCTGTCAAAACAAACCACTCGGGTGCTTGAGGGCTAGGATTCATTGAATCATTGTGTTGAAGTGGATTGATTCAACACAGCGCAGAGATGGTGATATAGATTCAGGTTTGAAAGAGTAGGTGCAATTAAAAAGTCACTAGCATTTCTACTAAGTTCGTCATAATTTCATCGCGTTTCAAAACATTTCACACAAAACAAGATAATTCTGAAGATAATGGTTCCTGTATGGAAGGAAGTGGTAGATGTGGCTACAGTTCAGTGATTAAAATGACTTTGGGATAAGTACATGAATAAGAAATGTTTGGAGGGATATGGGCCAAGCACAGGCAAACGGGACTAGTTTAGTTTGGGATTATGGTCAGCATGCACTGATTGGAACAAAGGGTTTGTATCCATGATATATAACTCTATGACCCTATGACTATATAATACTGACCCTCTGACAGTAAGGTACTCCATCTATATTGACCCCCTAACAGTGTCAGCATACCCTCAATGCTGACCCTCTGACAGTGCAACAATTCCTCATTACTGATCCTTTGGTATTTGGCACTATCTCAGTACTGACCTTCTGACAGTATCACACACCCTCATTATTGATCCTCTGACAGCACAGCACTCTCTCAATACTGATCTTCTGATAATGTAGCACACTGTCAGTACTGATTCACTGACAGTGTAATATTCTCTCAATACTGGCCCTGCAACAATGCCACAATCCCTCCGTATTGAAGAATCCCAGATCTAAAGAAAGGTCATAGGACACAAAACACTAACTTTGCTTTCTCTCCACAGATACTGCCAGACCTGCTGAATTTTCCCAGCAATTTCTGGTTCTGTTAGCATTCCCTCAGTGCTGACTCTCTGATAGTGCAGCACTCCCTCAGTACTGACCCTCAGGCAGTTCCCTTCCCATACTCTCACTTTAAAACAGATATGAGGAGAAGTGTTTGCTCTTAGGCGATTGTGAACTTTTGGAACGCTCTTTCTTAAAAGGCAGCAGAAACTGGAGTCCTTGAATATTTTTAAATCAGGGCTGGATCATTTTATAAAAACTGGAAGAACTGTGGATGCTGTAAATCAGAAACAAAAACAGAAATTGCTGGAAAAGTTCAGCAGGTCTGGGAGCATCTGTGGAGTGAAATCAGAATTAATGTTTCAGGTCAAGTCATCCTGCCCCAGAAGTGGATAGCTTTGTGTTCAGCAAGAGGTTGAAAAATTACTGGGGTTAGGCAGAGAATGTGGCTTTGAAGTTAGAATTAAAAGTAAACAGCAAGTAAGTTTTGACGGACTGAATGGCCTATCCCTGCTCCTTGTTCATTTATTCACTCCCGCTGTCTCTCCCACTCTATCTTCACCTCTCCCTAAACACATTCCTCGTGGCTACTTCAGCCACATGTTTCATTTTTATGCAGGATGTTTTGATCTGAGTCTGCTTTCCCCAGGAAGGTGACTAAAACCTCTCAGTCAGTTGATTGTGATATGGTGCCAAGTGTGAACAGCTTCACCAGCTTTTAACCGGAAAAACATTGCTTGTTGTGCTGAAAGCTAGGCACGAGAGAGCACCTTGAGCTTAATATCAAATACACATCAGTGATATAATTCTTAGATTTCTTTCCCACATCTGGGATTAAAAGTCTGACAATGACTGTGAAACCATTGTCAATTGTTGTGAAAGCCAATATGATTCATCAATGTCTTTCGTGGAAGGAAATCTGCTGTCCAAGTCTGGTCTGATCTACATGAGAATCCTGACCCACAGCGATATAGTTGGCTCATAACTTCCCTCTCAATTCTCCTGGTTTATCAGGCCATTCAGTTGAATTAAGCTGCTGGAAAATTTCAAAGAGGGGATGACACTGAAGGAACTAACTGGTATGAATAAAGCATTGGAAAGGCATTGAGTGGTTAGCACTGCTGCCTCACAGTGCCATGGATCTGAGTTCAGTTCCAATCTTGGGTGACTGTCTGTGTGAAGTTTGCATGTTCTCTCCTTGTCTGCACTGAATTATCCTGGTTGCTCCGGTTTCCTCCCACAGTCCAAAGATGTGCAGGCTAGATGGATTGACCATGAGTAAATATGGATCTGGGGCTGGGTAGGATGTTGTTTTGAGGGTTGGTGTAGACTCAGTGGGGCAAATGGCCTCTTTACACACTCTAGGGATTCTATGAAATGATAGTGGTAAACATAGCCCCGTTGACCCTTCAAAATCCTCCTTACTAACTTTTGGGGACTGATGCTAAAATTGGGAGAAGTGTCCCATAGCTTGACGTATTCATATACATGGCATCATACTTTACACAAAAGGTCCCAGATACCACCATCACCATTCCTGAATGGTGCTATCCCACCGGCAGGACAGGCCTGTTAGAGGTAGAAGCACAATGGTATATAGTCAGGAGGGAGCTGCCCTGGGAGTTCTCAACATTGTCTCCGGATAACATGAAGTCTCATGGCACAATGTGGAATATGAGCAAGGAAACCACTTGCTGGTAATCACGTACTGTCCTCATTCAGCTGATGAATCAGTATTCTTCCATGTCAAACAGCACCTGGAGGAAACACTGAGGGTAACAAGTAGTAAAACATACACTGTGTGGGGAATTTCAATGATCATTAGCAAGAAAAGTCATGACTGATTGACTGGCTGAGATGTCAAGACATTGCTGCTAGTTTGGCTCTGGAGCAGTTTGTGAGGGAACCAATAAGAGGGAAAAATATACTTGATCTCATCCTTACCAACATGCAGGGTCCTTCGCATTTTTACCATTTGTCACAGGTGTATAAATAGTATCGAACTAAAAGAGAAAGTATCCAATTATGCAAAGAGAGTTGGCAGGTCAAAGGATCGGATGGAATATAAAACTGAAAAGAATTACCACAAAAAATTAATGGAGAGGGGAAAATGAAAATACAAGAGAAAACCAGTCAAAAATATAAAAGCAGATATAAGAATTTCTATAAATGTTCGAAGAAAAAGTTTAAAGTGAGTGTTGGTCAGAAAGGAAGTGAGAGTGAGAATTAATTATGGAGAATAAGGAATTGAACAGCAATTTGCAGCATTCATTACTATACATGATACAAATACTTCCAGAAACAGGAAATGGAATGCAAGAGAGGAAGTCAGAAAAATCACAGTTACCAGAGAAATGGTACAGGGTAGATAGTTGGAACTGAGGGTGGCAAGCACCCATGGGCATCATCTAAGGATCTTAAAAGAAGTGGCTAGAGAGGTAGTTTTTGCATGGGTTTTAGATTTCCAAAACTCCCTTGATTGGAGAACATCCCCATTAGATTGGCAGATAGTGAAAGTAACTACTTAATACAGGTTTTAATAGAGGTAATTTAGTAGAGGTTTTCAATATCAGGAGCAAACTGGACACAGTAGATACAGAGAAACTGTTGCTACTTGTAAGAAACAAAGAAAAAGATGTGATGAACGAATGAAGCAAGATTGATGTGAGAAAAAGCTTTTTCACACAGCAAGTAGTTCATAGAATCATAGAATCTCTACATTGTGGAAACAGGCCATTTCGCCCAACAAGTCCACACTGACCCTCCAAAGAGTAACCTACCCAGGTCATACCCCAACCCCTATTAATCTACATTTCCCCTGACCAATGCACCTAGCCTACACATTCCTGAACGATGTGCAATTTAGCATGGCCAATTCACCTAACCTGCACATCTTTGGACTGTGGGAGGAAACCCACACAGACACAGGGAGAATGTGCAAACTCCACACAGACAGTTCCCGAGGCAGGAATTAAACCTAGGTCCGTGGCACTGTGAGGCAGCAGTGTGAGCCACTGTGCTGCATCTAGTTAGGGTCTGGACTGCACTGCCTGGAAATTAAATGAAGGCGGGTTCAATTGAGGCATTCAGGAAAGCATTGGATGACTATTTGGATGGAAATGGCACTCAAGGATATGGGGAAAATGCAGGAGATTGTCCTAGGTGATAGATTCAGTGCAGGCATGATGGACCAAAAGGCCTTGTTCTGCACTGTAACAATTTTGTGACTCTGTGAGCCTATGTGCTATGGATTAAATGGAACAGGTGGAAATACAATATTTAGATTTCCAGAAACATTTAATAAAGTGTCCCGTCAAATGTTATTGCAGAAAATAACTGCTCATGCTGTACGGAGTGGCACATTGATGTTGAGAGAAGATTGACTGGCAAACAGGAAACAGACTATAGGCATAAATGGGCCTTATTCAGGTTGTCTAGCTGTAAGAAGTAGCCATACTGGCACATCAACTATCTACAATTTATATTTGTTACTTGGTGAAGGGACAGAAGGTGTGGTTGTGAAATTTGCAGACAACACAAAAAAATACAGATAGTTTAAGGGAATGTGGAAAATATGGAAATATGTTACATTTTCCATTTTGGCAGAACCACATCCAGAGTACTGTTTATAGTATAGGTCTCCTTGTTTAAGGAAGGATATTAATGAATTGGAGATAGTTCAGAGAAGGTTTATCTGACTACTACCTGGAATAATCAGATTTTCTTATGAGGAAAGATTGAGCAGGTAATGCTTGTATTTGCTAGGGTTTGAAATCACATGACACCAGGTTATAGTCCAACAAGTTTATTTGAAATCACAAGCTTTTACATGTAGCCCCTACATCAGGTGAAGTGAGAGGGAAGCACATAGAACACAGAATTTATGGGCAGAGAGATCAAAAGATTATACAAATGGTGTGAGTGCAGTGATAAATAATAAGTCTCTGCAGGTGAGCGAGAGTGTCAGACAGTAAAATGTCAATAGCTGAATAACAACTTGTAATCCAATTAAATGAGGCAGCGAGATAATTACAAAATAATAAAAATAAAGTGGTGCTGGAGATAAACCAAATGACTGGCACAACATGGAACAAAAACAGAAGCTTCTGGAAAAGCCCAGTAGCTTCAGCAGCATCGGTGAAGAAAAACCAGAGGAGGGATCACCGGACCCGAAATGTTACCTCACTAGCAAGATTCTCATCTTGCTGTTCAAACTTTTGCTGTAAAGTCAGATTGTTTTTCCAAGATCAAAAATCTATTTTTTTACAAAGTCACCATATTTACCCACTCTTTGCCCCATCATTCAAATCTCTTCCTAAGAAGGTGATAGAAGCCCATTGCCTAGTCAGCTAGAAACCATGAGTGGATCAACTGGAAATTACTCCATTTATTAAATACCAATTCTTTTGTACTTATTATACCAAAATTAATAAATTCTGTGAAATGTTTGAAAACAGACATGTATCTTGCAAATAATCAAAACTAATAAACCTTTTAGATTGGATATATCAATGGAGTCCATATTTAATTGAGTTAAGTCTAATAATTAAAGTTACAGTGAATTCCATAATCATGTGGCATGTGATTCTATGTAAGGACTCAATGAGGAAGGAGCTATTCAGTCAATGCCTCAGAGTTAACCAGGCATTGCTCAACAAACAGAAACCATAGGATGTACAAGCACCTGGTGTTCTGCAAGTTAAATCTTTAAATCCACCGTAAACAGAACCTGCAAGGACATTCGTGGTTTCTCATGTTCTTTCATGTTCTGAAGAAGAGTCACACTAAACTGGATGCAATAAGTCTATTTCTCTACAGATGCTGCCAGACCTTGCTGAGTTTTTCCAGCATTCTCTGCATTTGTTTCTGATTTCTAGCATCCACGGAATTAAACCTTCACTCTTGTTTTCTCTGTCAGCAGACTGGTTTGACAAGAATTACCAAGAGATTCAGGAAGGGAGCTATAAAGTTGCAAAGTGTTCCTGATCTAGAAACATCACGAATATTTCAGGGAAAGAAAGACAAATGAACATAGAACATTACAGCGCAGTACAGGCCCTTCGGCCCTCGATGTTGCACCACCCTGTCATACTAATCTGAAGCCCACCCCACCTACACTATTCCATGTATGTCCATATGCCTGTCCAACGACGACTTAAATGCACTTAAACTTGGCGAATCCACCACAGTTGCAGGCAAAGCATTCCATACGCTTACTACTCTCTGAGTAAAGAAACTACCTCTGACATCTGTCTTATACCTATCTCCCCTCACTTTAAAGTTGTGTCCCCTTGTGTTTGCCATGCCCATACTTGGAAAAAGGCTCTCCCTGTTAACCCTATCTAACCCTCTGATTATTTTGTATGTCTCTATTAAGTCACCTCTCAACCTTCTTCTCTCTAACGAGAACAGCCTCAAGGTCCTCAGCCTTTCCTCGTAAGACATTCCTTCCATACCAGGCAACATCCTCGTAAATCTCCTCTGTACCCTTTCCAAAGCTTCCACATCCTTCTTATAATGCGGTGACCAGAACTGTACACAATACTCCAAGTGTGGCCGTACCAGAGCTTTGTACAGCTACATCATAACCTCCTGGTTCCGGAACTCAATCCCTCTATTAATAAAGGCCAAAACACGGTATGCCTTCTTAACAACCCTGTCAATCTGGGTGGCAACTTTCAGGGATCTGTGTACATGGACACCGAGATCTCTCTGCTCATCTGCACTCCCAAGAATCCTACCATTAGCCCAGTACTTTGCATTCCAATTATTCCGTCCAAAGTGTATCACCTCACACTTGTCCACATTAAACTCCATTTGCTACCTCTCAGCCCAGCTCTGCATCCTATCTATGTCTCTCTGCAACCTACTACATCCTTCGTCACTATCCACAACTCCACCGACCTTAGTGTCGTCCGCCAATTTACTAACCCACCCTTCTAAGCCCTCATCCAGGTCATTTATAAAAATGACGAACAACAGTGGACCCAACACCGACTCTTGCGGTATGCCGCTAGTAACTAGACACCAAGATTAACATGTTCCTTCAACTACAACCCTCTGTTTTCTTTCAGCAAGCCAATTTCTGATCCAAACTTCTATGTCCCCCAAAATCCCATTCCTCCGCATTTTGAATAATAGCCTACTGTGGGGAACCTTATCGAACACCTTGCTGAAATCCATATATATCACGTCAACCTGTTTACTCTCATCTATCTGTTTGGTCACTTTGTCAAAAAACTCAATAAGATTCATTAGGCACAACATACCCTTCACAAAACTGTGCTGACTGTCCCTGATCAGATTATTCTTTTCTAGATGGTTATAAATCCTATCTCTTATAACCTTTTCCAACACTTTACCAACAACTGAAGTGAGACTCACTGGTCTGTAATTACCAGGGTTTTCTCTACTGCCCTTTTTGAACAAGGGAACCACATTTGCTATCCTCCAGTCCTCAGGCACTATTCCTGTAGACAATGATGATTTGAAGATCAATGCCAAAAGCTCGGCCATCTCTTCCCTTGCTTCCCAGAGGATCCTATGATAGATCCCATCTGGCCCAGGGGACTGGTCTATTTTCACACTCTGCAGTATTTCTAATACCTCTTCCTTGTGAACATCAATCTCTTCTAGTCTAGATGCATGTATCTCTATATCTTCCTTGCCAACATTTTCATTTTCTATAGTGAACACTGCCGAAAAATATTTATTTAGTGCTTCCCCTATCTCCTCTGACTCCACACACAACTTCCCACTATTAACCTTGATTGGCCCTAATTTAACTCTCGTCATTCTTTTATTCCTGACATACCTATGGAAAACCTTAGGGTTAACCATGATCCTATCTGCCAACAACTTCTCATGTCCCCTTCTGGCTCTTCTGAGCTCTCTTTTTAGGTCTTTCCTGACTTCCTTGTAACTCTCAAACGCCCTCACTGAGTTTTCATATTTTGTCCTAACATAAGCCGCCTTCTTCTTCTTGACCAGGGATTCCACTTCCTTACTAAACCATGGCTCACACGTTCTATATCTTCCTCCCTGCCTGACAGGTACATACTTATCTAGGACACACAGGAGCTTTTCCTTGAATAAGCTCCACATTTTTAATGTGCTCATCCCCTGCAGTTTCCTTCCCCATTCTACGCTTCCTAAATCTTACCTAATTACATCGTAATTTCCCTTCCCCCAGCTGTAACTCTTGCTCGGTGGAGTACACCTATCCCTTTCCATCACTAAAGTAAATCTGACAGAATTGTGATCACTGTCTCCAAAATGCTCATCTACTTCCAAATCTAACACCTGGCTAGGCTCGTTACCCAGTACTAAATCTAAAGTGGCTTCGCCCCTTGTAGGCCTGTCCACATACTGTGTCAGGAAGCCCTCCTGCACACACTGGATAAAAACTGACCCATCTATAGTACTTGTACTGTAGTGATCCCAGTCAATATTTGGATAGTTGAAGTCCCCCATGACAACTACCCTTCCTCTCTCACTCCTATTGAGAATCATCTTTGCTGTGAAAGGTCAACAAAATTCCTAGAATCTAAAGACGAGATAGTGGTTGGAAAGAATACAGGAAATCTAGTCCTCATCAATGCCTGGATTCTTCAGCACAACAAAGGGCATCTATGGCACAAGCACCAAAGGTCTACTCCACGGAGAGCTAAAAACAGAGTTGAACTCATTAAGGACAATAGGACAGTCAGAACTTGTTGGAAGGAGTGTTTGAGGATCTCCTCAACCGAGACTCTGTATACCACATGAGTGCCCTCAAGCTCATCCCACAGCATGCTACCCACCACCACGTCAGCCCAACCCCAGCACGATGTAAGGTTTAAAAGGCCTTAGGATAGCTAAGATCTAACAAGGTTATAACGATTCCAGAAGGCAACTTGCCACCAATTTCCCAAAGGCAGTTGGGGATGGGCAATAAATTCTGACCCAGCCAGTGAGTCCCACATCCAATAAAAAAAAAATTGTTGACACACTTACAGAGGTGTGTGAGAAATGGGACTTCAATGAAACATCTTGGGGTGAATTTTTCCAGCCCCTAAATGATAGGAGAAAAGACTAGGAAAATATGGTGACTTTGTAAAAAAATAGATTTTTGATATTGGGGGAGAAAATCTGACTTTACAGCAAAGGTTTGAACAGCAAGATGAGAATCTTGCTAGTGTGTAGCACGATGCCTATTTCCATCACACCTCATTAATACAGAATCTCACCTCATTGAAATGTATTTTCCTATTTATCCATGCAATGGAGAAAAGCTAAACGGTGTTAATCCCCAAAATAAATGATGGAGTTGGTACTGAGTCACTCCAGCTTGCTAATTAATCCAACAGGCCTCCATGCTGGACAACAGTCAGGTCCTGCAGTAGAAGGTGAGGGAACCAAGAGAGAAAAGCATAATTGTTCTCATCCTTAACAATCTGCTGGCTGCAGATGCATCTGTGTATGACTGTATCAGTGAGAGTGACCACCACAGAGTCTTTGTGGAGACAAAATCCCACCATCACATTGAGAATATGAGTTTTCTCCCCCATTCTGTTTTGAAGTTGATGGTGCAATATCAATGAGGCTATGACCACTTTGACATCTTGAGCTGAAGACTAGCCCCTTGACACCATCCTTGAGGTCAGTGACAGGGCTGTATTTGAAATTATAATAAATATTTTTGATTTTCCATTTTTAATTTGATATCGTACCCCACCTGACATCCCGGATCACTATCCAGCACGGCCACTACAGATACAGGAGAGCTATAATGACATAGTATATTGATTCTCCTCCTGGTTTAAAAGATTCTGATCTACAGCTGCTCAGAACTCACAACTCACACTTATTCACTGACAGCTTCTGGGCCCAAACCATTTGCCTGGGCTCCCAGGAGCCCTTTCAGGCCAACCACAGCTCCTGTATTCAACCATAGGTTGGTATTTGTGAATCTGGTGCAGCTCTAAGTGAAGTTCACAGATTTCACTGCAACACAAGTTGCAGGTCATTAATTCTGTTTCTCTGCCACAGGCAGTTTTATGTGCTAATAGGATGTAGGTGTCACTGGCAAGGCCTGTAATTGTTGCCCATCCCAACCTGTCCTTAAATCATGAAGCTTGCATTCTACAGTCAACCACATTGTCGTGGGTCTGGAGTCACAAGCAGGTCAGACCAGGTTAAGACAGCAGATTTCTTTCCCTAAAAATGCATTAATGAATGAGGTGGTTGTTTTAATGGCAGTCAATGATACTTAGTTTTCAACTCCATGTTTTTGATGATCAAATATAAAGTCTATGGATGCTATGGTGGGATTTGAACCCATGACCCCATAACACTGCCTGAATATATGGCTTATCAGTCCAGTTACATTACCCACTCAAATACCATCTCCCTGACATGCTAAGTCTGTGCAGTGTTTTCATTTTTATTTCAGTTTTCCATCATCTGCAGTCTTTTACTTTTGCTTCATGTGAAACTGAATTCACTGCAAATCTCTTTGGTATATGCTGAGAAGTGGTGGTGTCGTGGTAAGCCACTGGACTAATGATCCAGAGTCTCAAAGTAATTCGCTGGGAACATGCGTTCAAACTTCCCCACTGTAGCTTCTGGAATTTGAATTAAATTAGAAGTCTAATTGTGATTTGACTTGATCAACTGATTGTCATTAAAAACCCACTTGGTTCATGAGGGAAGAAAGTTTGTTGCCCTCACCTTGTCTGACTTACGTGTGATTCAAGACTCACAGCACGATAATTGACTGAACTGTTCTGTGGGCAATCAGGAGTGGGCAATAAATGTTGACTAAGCCAGTCACACCCACATCCTGTGAGTAAAGTAAATTAGAACGTAGTTTGCGAACTGTAATTCTCTCCATTATTGAGGAAGTTTCCACACTAGGTTAAAAAAGATCTCAGATTTCAGGCTTTGATTTATACGTCTTACACCTGTCAATCTTCACCCCTACGCCGTTCCCGCCCTGCTCCACTAGCTAACCCATTCTCTCCTTTTTCCATTCTATGACGTACCCATGTCCCAACTCCATCTGTTTACCACCACTATTCCATTCCTCTTCCTTGATTCATGGAGTTGTCTTGTTCTAAATGTTAGAGGCATTTGGTTAACATTGACAAAACACGAGGAAATATTTACAAAGATCAAAGAAACTATTCTAACGTGCTTTTCTAGGAAATAAATACATTCTTTGGACATGAAGCTCAACAAAATAATCTTCTTTTAGCCAGACTTAGGCCAAACAAAATGTGGGTATTGACTGCTGAAGTATCTTTCACTGAACAGAATTTGGCAAGATGCAACATGTAGAGCAGACTGCAGTTTTGTAACCTTCCTGATATCTGAATCATACATTCACCATAAAATGCCATTTCCCAGCAACATACTCTGTCCTTCAACCAACAACTAAGGCTGAACTTTAGTAACCTTGGGGTTGCATTTGACCCTGATCACCTGTCCATAGCCAGTGCCATCACCTATTTCCACTTCAATATGCAAATTCTGCTATGCTTCAGCCCCGCCTTTGCCCCCTGCTTTTGAAGCCCTCAGCCATGCCTTTGTTAGTATCCTGGCCAAAATCACTCATTCTATTTTCCACAAACTTGAGATGATTCAAAACATTATTGTCTTTATCTCTGCTCATATTTAGTTGAATTTGAACTCACTTTATTGTCACCTATACTCACGTGAGTACAGTGAAAAGTTTACAAGTCACCATTTAGGGCGCCGTCTTAGGTAAAAAGGTAGCTAAGTACAGATTCTTAAGTATTGGAGGATGTACTTCGTTTCATTCATTGATTAGCCCTAAGCACACTGACTTGCCCTAGTTCCAGTCTGGCTCTGCCTTGATCTGCATGCCCTGGCCTCACTGTTGCACTATACATTTTGAATGACATCATTACTGCCTGGAACTGGAGCTTTGTGACTGGGGTTCAGTCACCTCCTTCACAGTATTAATTTACAGGTCTTCAATTTGAAAAAGTGACTTTGACAGGAGGACCATGAAGATAAATGACCTGAGCAGTGAAGTCTCACATTCCAAACTCCCACTGAAAATCCAGGCAGGCATCAATGGTTTGGTGAGGGCCCTGAGGGGATGTGGCCACTTGCTCGACAAGTGGAACATGAGGAAATAAGCAAATTGTGACCATGGCCATCTCAGTCAGAGCACCCTCCACACAGTGAACTCCTGCCCTCAGAGATCTAGTCTTAGCGTCATCATAAACACCTGCGCTGCCTTCGCTGAAGATGTTGAGTGGATTGTTGGCCTTGCCTTAAAGTTGCTGGGCTCTAAACAATGGAACACCTCTCTACACCTCTCTCTTCCTTCACGACACTCTTTGAAGCCTACCTCTTTGACAGCCTATTGGTCACCTGTCATAGTATCTCACATGACTTGATGATAAATTTGATATTGCTCCTAAGAAATACCTTAGGATGCTTGCTATTTCAAGGACCTTATTGCTGTACCTCTGTATTTAAAGGTATATTGTGATTAATTCCAATAAAACCACAGAGTTCTGAATAAACATGCCTTGGGAACAGTGTTTAGATTTGATCACTGACTCATATTCAGTGGGTTTACCATCACTCAATCCCCCATTATCAACATCCTGGATTATTATTGACCAAAGTTTAATTGGACTAACCATACCAATGCTGTGGCTACAAAAGCAGGTAGGTGGCAAGGGGTTCTGCAGCAAGTCGCATCCTGACTCCCCAAATCCTGGTTACCATCTATATGTCACAAGTCAGGAATGTGAAGGCATACTCATCACCTGCCTTGAGGAATGTGACTCTGACAATATTTAAGAAGATTAAAGAAGGATAAAGCAGACCCTTAATTTGCACCCCATCCACAAACATTCATTCCCTCTACAATTGACACTCCATGGAACGTGTGTGTATTATCTACAAGATGCACTGCAAAAATTCACCCTGAATAACACCTTCCAAACCCACAATCACCATCATTGAGAAGGATAAATGCATGGGAACACCTCCACCAAGCCACTCACCACCCTGGTTTGGAAATGTATCTCAATTCACTCAATGTTATTAGGTCAAAATCTTCTAGAGCTGCCTCCTTGATGATACTGTGAGTACTCCTACAACAAACGGACTGCAATAGATCAAGAGGGCAGCTCACCACTGTCTTTTCCAGGGCAACTAGGGATACGCAATAGATGTTGGCCCAGCCAGTGACACGAATATTCTATAAATGAATAAGAAGGGAGCTATTCAAACCTGACAGGAGTTCAAAGATTGAGATGCAAGTATTTCTTATACTTATTCAGGACACGAGGACTTTCATGATTACATTTACTGCCTACCCCATACATGTGAGGTTTGCTCAGCTACTTCCGATGCAGTTAAGAATCAAGCACACTATTAGAAGACCACAAGATATAGAAGCATAAGTAATCCTTAGTGCTGGGTCCTCTACTTTTTGTCATTTACATAAATGATTTGGGATGCGAGCATAAGAGGTACAGTTAGTAAGTTTGCAGATGACACCAAAATTGGAGGTGTAGTGCACAGTGAAGAGGGTTACCTCAGATTACAACAGGATCTTGACTAGATAGGCCAATGGGCTGAGAAATGACATATGGAGTTTAATTCAGATAAATGAGAGGTGCTGCATTTTGGGAAAGCAAATCTTAGCAGGACTTATACACTTAATGGTAAGGTCTGAGGGAGTGTTGCTGAACAAAGAGACCTTGGAGTGCAGGTTCATAGCTCCTTGAAAATAGAGTCGCAGGTAAATAGTATAGTGAAGAAGGTGTTTGGTATGCTTTCCTTTATTGGTCAGAGTATTGAGTAGAGGAGTTGGGAGGTCATGTTGCAGCTGTACAGGACACTAGTTAGGCCACTGTTGGAATTTTGCGTACAATTCTGGTCTCCTTCCTTTCGAAAGGATGTTGTAAAACTTGAAAGGATTCAGAAAAGATTTACAAGGATGTTGCAAGGGTTGGAGGATTTGAGCTATAGGGAGAGACTGAACAGGCTGGGGCTATTTTCCCGGGAGCGTCGGAGGCTGAGGGGTGATCTTATAGAGGTTTTCAAAATTATGAGGGCATGGATAGGGTAGATAGGCAAAGTCTTTTCCCTGGGGTTGGGGAGTCCAGAACGAGAGGGCATAGGTTTAGGGTGAGAGGGGAAAGATATAAAAGAGACCTAAGGGGCAACTTTTTCACACAGAGGGTGGTATGGGCATGGAATGAGCTGCCACAGGATGTGGTGGAGACTGGATAATTGCAACATTTAAGAGGCATTTGGATGCGTATATGAATAGGAAGGGTTTGGAGGGATCTGGGCTGGGTGCTGGCAGGTGGGACTAGATTGGGTTGGGATATCTGGTCGGCATGGACGGGTTGGACCGAAGGGCCTGCTTCCATGCTGTACATCTCTATGACTCTATTTGGCACATCAAATTGCTGTGTGTCACATGAGCAGGTAAGGTTGGCAGATTTCCTTCCTGAGAGGATGTTCGTGAACCAGGTAGATTTTTACAACAATCAGCATTGCTTATATTGTCATCATTACTAAGACTTTTCAATTGCAGATTTATTCAAAATATTTGTTTTAATTTTCCAGTTCCGGGGGTTTGAACTCATGTCACTAGATTGTTCGTCTAGGCTTTTGGCTTAGCTCCCCACTAACAGAGTCACATAGAGTCATACAGCATGGAAACAGACCCTTTGGTCCAACCAGTCCATGCTGAACATAATCCCAAACTAAACTAGTCCCATCTGCCTGCTCCTGACACATATCTCTCCAAACCTTTCCTACTAATGTAATTATCAAAGTGTCTTTTAAACATTGTAATTGTGTCCACATCCACTACTTCCTCAGGAAGTTCATTCCACATGTGAACCACCCTCTGTGTAAAAAAATTGCCCCTCATGTATTTTTAAAATCATTCTCCTCTCGTCTTAAAAATGTGCCCCTTGGTCTTGAAATCCCTCATCGTAGGGAAAAGACGCCCACCATTAACCCAATCTATACCCCTCATGATTTTGTAAACTTCTATAAGGTCACCGCTCAACCTCCTACATTCCAGTGAAAAAAGTCCCAGCCTTTCCAGCTTTTCTTTATAACTCCCCCGTAGCATGAGTTCAGAGGGATTAAGACATAGGGAAAAACTGAGCAATCTAGGTCAGTTTTAGGTAAGTGTGATTGGACTTCTGCAGGTGTATGAACAGCACACTGCATTTATGCTGCATCTTCAACACAAAAAAAAATTGCTCCATGATATTTGTCAGCCACGAATTCAGAATTGAGGCCAAGACACAGGAGATTTATTCAATACGAATTCACAGATAATAAAACACATCATGTAAATACAGGTCAAAAGAAACATGCAATCTAACTCCCAACACCAGAAAAGTTTTTAACTGAAATACAAACGTAAAGTGCTGTAGAAATTCAGCAGGTATGGTATCACTTGCAAAGATAGAACCAGAGTTAACATTTTAAGTGTGATATGACTCTTCTTCAGTTTTTATTAAATATACTTTTACAGAGGGTGTGTTCATGTTTTTGGAACCTCCTATTGGTTACATGCTTCCTTGACTTACCCATGTTGTGTATTCAAACTATTTTTCCAAGAAATGGTTTGCCATCTCACCCATTTCCAGAATCCTACTTTATGTGCTTATGCAGTAAGTTGCGTGCGTCATGCAGGAGAAGTTGAACCCTCTCATGACTGTCAGTATAGAAACACTTCCTCTTTTCCTAAGCATAGTCAGAACAAGTTGGGCATATTCACCTCAACCCACTCTGCCCACCCACCACCCCATAGTGCACCCTACAGACAATGTCTGTCTTCCCACTTCTGATCTCAATGTTTTCTGCGGAGACATGAGTCAAGTCCCTATGTGTGAAACAGAAAAAGCAAGGGAATCCAATGTGGAACACTGCAGGTGAATCAGAACATAGGGCCAGTGTGGAATTGAGCACAACTGTGCCACTCTCTTATTTGGAACTATGGAGAAAAGGAAGCTGCAGACCCAAGAGGTGGGTGCCAGAGTTTCCTCCGGTCCCCACCATGGCAGGAAACAGAGTTCCAGCACTTGCTGAATTCTCCTGAAAAGGGGCAGGGTTGAATGATTATCATAAAGAGGAACTTGGGTGGGGGGGAGGGGGCAGGGACTTGATTATTGAGGAAAAATGGTGGTGAAGAGTTGACCATCCAATGGGGAATAGTGTTTAAGTGAAAACTGATATCATATAGTCACCAGAGTGAGAAGTCACCAGATTGAGGTAAAAGGTTTAAGGACCTATTTGATTGTTTTCAATTTCAGTAAGTGATTAAGATCAGAGACAATTTTACAACGTGGAACTGTAGAATTGGAGGGCATGTTATTCAGCATGTGTTATTCAGTTAGAACATAGCTCATCTCTCAAATGCCCTTGCTCCATATCCACTATCTTCGTAATTCCACAAATAATCCAGCAACCCCTATCCTGAAAGTTTTAATGGGTCCCTGGGACCCCACAGCTCTCTGTGGATGGGAGTTCCAGATTTCCATTGTCCTTAACACAACGGAGTTTTTGCTGATTGCACACTTAAATGGTTGAGTTCCAATTTTGACGATGCACACACTTATTCCAGAAATACCCCACATCAGACCATTCCTCAATCTTCTAAACTTGACAATACAAGTCCTGTTTGTAAACTTGACCCCAACATTTAAGACCTTTAAGATTTTGCAATAGTCCACTGAATCTGCCATATTCTCTTCAAGGCCAGTACAGCCTTCTGAAGTGTGGTGGTGTCAATGAGTGAACGCAATTCACTGGAGTTTTCCCAACACTCTGAAAATCTGATGCCACATTGAGCTAAAGATCAATTTTCCATTTGTTTTTCTGATTGTTTCTTTCTGTACACCATATGTTAGGTTTTAGTGATTTATGCACATAGGCACCTGAATCCCTTTCCTGCTTCATATCTCCTGGCTATAAGATCATCCTTTACTAACTGAACACTGAGAACATTTCAGCATTCAGAAGCTGCAAGAGATCCAAGTTGCAGGTGATGTCACCCTGAAATTCTGTCTCCTTTAAGAGAGCTTGGCAATTTGTGGGGCAAGGACACCATCATCTAACTTGTCTGGTGGCAAAGCGAAGATATGTCTTGCCAGGACAGGGACATGACATTCCTTATACCTGCCCAATTTTCAGCCCATCTTTTGGCAGGATGTCAGCCCTCAGGCACAAAGAGAGTTCAGTCTAGGAACTCATGTAAAGCTATTAAAGTCCTAATTTTGAGCGAGTTTGGTCTTGAGCCTGATTCTGAGATCTGCACTCTGGCTACCACAGGATAATCTCCGCAGAATCCCTCTATAAGATGCAGGTGTTTGCTGTTGCTGTCATTACCTGTATCAGATTCATTTTCATTCTTTTCCCTTATCTATAAAGGAAACATATGGTGGCTCCCAATTAATGACCACTTCCTATAATCTGTCAGGGAAGTCTCCTCTGCATGGAATATGTTACAATTTAACATGGTTAAAAGGGAAGTGTGAATCAATGTGGACTTAAATGTCTGTTGCCTCTTTTTAAATCCTTCCACCTTGACACCATTCCTTGGGCCTACACCCTGAAGCACGATCTTAAATCCTGTTGAGCAGAGCCCCCTGGTGGACATGGAAATTTATTCAAAGCATATACTTCACAACATTTGGTGGCAATGTAGAGACTCTTCTGGTAGGTCTCTAACTTCAATATTTGGCACTTTCCCCACACCACCCCAACTGTGAATTTTTATATGAGATCAGAGAATTTTTAAAAAGGTCATAATGTATTTAAAAGCATTGCATTCAGTTCAGTCAGGAGGGTAGAAGCTAGGAAAATCATTTACAAACACCTTTATAGTATTCAAACTTATTATTTAATTCCAGTCCTGACATGCTCAGCTATCTATTGTACTCAGTCTCTGGGAATACATTCTGGTGAATCATTGGAATATCCTTCACTGACTGGATTTCAGCCTTTTCAATGTTGCAAAATACCCTTGATATCGTTTGGCAAGTTTGGAAATAGATACCAGGCAAAATGAAACAAGGGATCTGGGTGTGGATGCTATCACAGTTTGAATGCAGATTTGCATTTCAATGCTGACGAAAATCCACTGAGAAATTTCAAATCACAATACCCCTTCTTCAGTGCTTTACCCGAAGGCTGGTCTAACCCGACCACATCATGGCCCTCCACTACTGGGTCGTGCAAGCTCCGAATCCACCCGAAGTGAAATGGTGTTCGATTTCTGTGCTGTTGGCATTGATCTGACTCAGCTCACTGTATTAACCGCATCCTTCTGAACGTCTCCAAGGAGTTGAATTGCTGTGTGAAGATGCTCTTTTACAAGCATATTGGAGCCTGGGGCTGCAGACATGGCTGAGCAGCAATTCGTCTCACTCTTACAGCCAACACAAGTGAGTGCTGAAAGAACTTTCAGGTTGACCCCCAATCTGTTTGGTCCATGTTATGTTTACTTGGCTATTGAGACCTGGAGTGGGAGTTGTTGAACCTGCACCTTCTGCTCAGAATTAGAGATCGATTCACTGCACAAGACCTTGTGCACAGAACGAGTTGTGAGACACAAATCTGTACTACATGTTGGAGGGAAAAACCCCTCTTTGAATTATTAGAATCAGTTCACATTCTTGAAAATTTGAGCTGGTAATTGAGCTCAACAGTCTGGAAAAGAATAGATTACCACTAACAGCCACATCGTCTCAAGACCAAAGACACTCTCTGAAGTGTGGTGGTATCATTGACTGAACATAATTCTCTGGCTGAATTTTCCCAAGACTCTGTATGTCAGTCTCCAAACAGCAGAGTTAATTCCCATAAAGTCTCATGCAGCTCTGTCTCTCTTGAAGGAAGGAAACAGTGATCTTATAATGTGGGTTTTGGGATTTTTTTTAACATGAACATGCATATGGGACAGATAGTTAACCCTACATACAAATCACCAGGGCTTGGCCTGCAGGTTCTAACAGGTTGCAATAACTGAGTCAGAAAAAGAATACAGATATAATTACACTTGAGACCGTGGGTGTGTTGATACAATTTCTTTGCAAGTCTGAAATTCCACCTCTCTACCTCCTTCTTTGGGTCTGCCACTTTTGAGAAGACCCAGAACTCAAGGTTTGTTGGAAGTACAACTTCAAGTGTGAAGGTTATATTTCCCACTGAAATTCATAAAGGTATTAACTTCAATGCTGATGCCTTTCACATTGCAAAACAGCTGGAGCTGTGGTTCAACACCCAGTCCAGCAATACAAGCTCATAATTGGGGATTATGCTCATCAGGGAGTTATGGAATCTTGCTGTGTTTAAACTGATAGCTGAGTTCTGTATCACAATTTTAAACTATTTATTGAACTGTAAAGTGATGAACTAAAAGCTTCAATATAATTTTTTTTTCTTTCCAACACAGGATTGATCACACGTTGAGCTCAACGCCAAGTCCATGATGGATTAGTAATGGCCTCAAATGGCCTTCTTCTACATTCTGTTAATGGAGCAAGGAGAGATATTACAGCTGATGACAAGTTGGATGATCAGGAGATGGGACAATCAGGCAGAGAAACCATTAAAACATCAACTGTTTGTCTGAGGCTACGGATTATACATAATGACTGAGAGGATGACAGTTTCAAGTAGCTTTAAGCGTCAACATATGTTTTTAAAAATGGAAGAGAAATTGCTTGGAATTTCCATTGGGTCGCACTAGAAATGCCATTCTTCCTTAGGGATGAAGTAGTGTTAAATGGCTTTATGTTACAGGTTTTAATCCATGTGTAGAAACCTTTAGTAGGCTATTAGCCTTGGCTTAAGCAAAATGAGGAGGCTCCATTTTTCAAGGAGATGTTACATGAAGATTGTAGATGCCTTTCTTTTTAATTTCACAGCGTGTTGCAGAGAACAATGAGAAGGACATATTTTTACACTTGTTTTCTGGTTTTCAAGGTCTCTGCAACGCACGAATACAGCTGTCTGCCTTTCTATACTCATGTTTAAACAAAAAACAATCCCAGAGAGAGAGAAAGGCCAAAATACTTTAATTTGAGTTTGCAATCTTAGCCCCTTGCTTATGCCTCACAGCCACATTGTAAGTTCAGGGCCAACTCCAGAGTCTAATTCCAAGACAGTGCTATGCTGAGGGAGTGCTGTGCTGTCAGAAGTATTGGATGATACATGAGCAGGAGGCTGGAAAAATAAAGCAGGTCAGGCAGCATCAGGAGGTGGAGAAGTTGATGTTTCCGGTGTAGCCCATCTTCAGGTTTGCTCCTTCAAGTGGACCGAAAGTTCCCACAGTCATTGTTAGAGACTGGGCAAGGCAACACAGGCTGTGGCCAACATTTATCCCTTAACCAATAATCACAAATAGGCTTAATGAAAATCCAAAGAGATTTTATAAATACATTAAGGACAAAAGGGTAACTAGTGAGAGAATAGGGCCTCTTAAAGATCAGCAAGGCAGCCTATCTTTGGAGCTCCAGGAGATGGGAGAGATACTAAATAAGTATTTTGCATCAGCGTTTATTGTGGAGAAAGACATGGAAGATATAGAATAGATGGTGATATCTGGAAAAATGTCCATATTGCAGAGGAGGAGGTGCTGTATGTCTTGAAATGCATAAAAGTGGATAAATCCCTAGGACCTGATCAGGTGTACCCTAGAACTCTGTAGGAAGCTAGGGAAGTGATTGGTGGGCCCCTTGCTGAGATATTTGTATCATCAATTGTCACAGGTGAGATGCCAGAAGACTGGAGGTTGGTGAACGTGGTGCCACTATTTAACAAAAGTGGTAAGGACAAGCCAGGGAACTATAGACCCATAAGCCTGACCTCAGTGGTGGGCAGGTTGTTGGAGGGAATCCTGAGGGACAGGATTTACCTGCATTTGGAAAGGCAAGGACTGATTATGGATAGTTACCATGATGTTTTACATGGGAAATCATGTCTCCTGAAATTGATTGAGGTTTTTTGAAGAAGTAACCAAGAGGATTGAGGAAGACAGAGCTGTGGAAGTGATCTACATGGACCTCAGTAAGGTGTTCGACAATGTTCCTCATGGTAGACTGTTTAGCAAGGTTAGATCTCACAGAATAAAGGAAGGACTGGCCGTTTGGATACAGAACTGGCTCAAAAGTAAAAGACAGAGGGTGGTTGTGGAGGGTTGCTTTTCTGACTGAAGGCCTGTGACCAGTGGAGTGCCACAACCATCGGTGCTGGGGCCACTGCTTTTCGTCATTTACATAAATGATTTGGATGTGAACATAAGAGGTATAGTTAGTAAATTTGCAGATGACACCAAAATTGGAGGTGTAGTGGACAGCGAAGAAGGTTACCTCAGAGTACAATGGGATCTTGATCAGATGGGCCAATGGGCTGAGGAGTGGCAGATGGAGTTTAATTTAGATAAATGTGAGGTGCTGCATTTTAGGAAAGCAAATCAGAGCAGGACTTATACATTTAATGGTAAGGTCCTAGGGAGTTGTTCAAGGCAACTATGGAGTGCAGGTTCACAGCTCCTTGAAAGTGGAGTCACAGCTAGATAGGATAGTGAAGAAGGCAATTGGTATGCTTTCCATTATTGGTCAGAGTATTGAGTACAGAAGATGGGAGGTCATGTTGTGGCTGTACAGTACATTGGTTAGGCCACTTTTGGAATATTTCGTGCAATTCTGGCCTCTCTCCTTTTGGAAGGAAGTTGTTAAACTTGATAGGGTTCAGAAAAATTTACAAGGACGTTACCAGGGTTGGAGGATTTGAGTTACAGGCAGAGGCTGAATAGGCTGGGGCTGTTTTCCCTGAAACAACCTGTTATAGGTTTATAAAATCATGAGGGACATGGATTGGGTAAGTAGACGAGGTCTTTTCCCTGAGGTGGGTGAGTCCAGGCATAGGTTTAGGGTGAGGGGCAACATTTAAAGGAGACCTAAGGAGCAACTTTTTCACACAGGTGGTGGTGCATGCATGGAATAAGCTGCCAGAAGAAGTGGTGGAGGCTGGTACAATTACAACATTTAATAGGCATCTGGATAGGTTTATGAATAGGAAGGGTTTGGAGGGATATGGGCCAATTACTGGCAAATGGGAGTGGATTAGGTTAGGATATCTGGTCAGCATGGATGAGTTGACCGAAGGGTCTGTTTCTGTGCTATACATCTCTATGACTATGACATAACAAACAATTCAGCTGACCATTCATTTCATTGTTGTTTGCAGGACTTGCTATGAACAAATTAATTGCTAACCTTCAAAAGCAATCACACTCAAAATGACTCCATTGCCTGGGAAGAACTTTGTGATGTGAATGATGTTATGATGATGTGGGTGTACTGTACCTTTTAAGCTAGCAGTAACAGCACCAAGTGTTCTCAATAAGATACAACGTAACATGTGGTCCAGCTTCTGGGTAGCTAGGATAGCTGGTTGCCTGGAGACAAAACCAGATTTGAATTAGGCCAATCAGTTTAAATTATGCCCCCCCAAAAATACCAAATTCCAATCCAGTTTGAATTGAGTATATTTACAATCTTGAAAGTCAATGACACAATCCGATGCTTTGGGGTTATAAGACCAGGAAAAATGGAACAGTTGGGAGGAGAACTGCCAAGCCACCAACATGAAAAAAGACTGCCTGAAAAATAGCTCTCTTAAAAGTACCTTTATCAATCAGTAACCTGTGAAGCAGACTCGCCAAGAAGAAGACTGGAATACAGAGAAGAACTGAAAGCTGCCTGATTTTGAGATAAGAAGGTTTTATTGGACTAGTATTGTAGAGGGGGAAGATAAAAGAAAGGATGGAGGAAGGAGTTGTAAATAGTTGTTAGTTAATTATTCTCTGTTATATGTTAAGAAATAAAGTTGTTAATGTTTCTTTTACTAGTTCTTGGCCTATTGAATTTTCACAAATTACTGCATGGGATGCATCTTTTCTGTGTTGCTCGGTCAAAATAAGAAGGAGAGTTTACCCCATGTCGTAACAGTTTGGGAGCTTGTCGTTGGGATTTGAACTGGTTTAGACAGATTTGAATAGATTTAGGGGTACAAAAAATTCCAGCAGATTTAAACACTTGCAGGTTGGTGTCCTAGATGTTTAAATAAAGTATAGGTGAGACAATTTGTTTAATTTTGGTGACTTATGATTGATTAAATTAAAAGTGAGAGAAATGGCTCTTAAAATTGCTGAAGACATTTGGGGATTTGAAGATGGTTCTCAATATTGCCAAGAAAGTTTAGAAGGAAAGAAAAAGGCCATACTTTTAGAATTAGCAAATAAGTTAGTTTTGGGTTTAACCAAGGACAAAAGTAAAGCTGAAATTGTAAAGCAGTTACTCAACACTTAGGTGTGTTAGAGAAACAGACAAGTGCAGTAAAAGTAGAAAAACTTCAATCGCAATTGAGAAAAATTGAGTTAGAGGATAAACAGAGAGAGAGAGAGAGAGAAGATTCTTAGCTGAGCAAAGAGGGAGAGAAGGAAGGGA
Organism: Chiloscyllium punctatum; assembly: GCF_047496795.1. Taxonomy (NCBI): domain Eukaryota; kingdom Metazoa; phylum Chordata; class Chondrichthyes; order Orectolobiformes; family Hemiscylliidae; genus Chiloscyllium; species Chiloscyllium punctatum. The sequence goes on along the minus strand of NC_092744.1, from coordinate 27,104,018 downwards.
GAGAGAAAGAGAGAGCAAAGAGAGAGAGAGGAAAAAGAGAGAGAAAGTCCTTGGTTGAACAAACAAAAACTTGAGAAGTTGCGACTTAGTTAGCAAAGTCAAGTTAACAGGATGGAGATTAAAATAGAAGGTAGTGATATATACATATAAATATGTCAAACCTCTGCCACATTTTGATGAGAAAGATGAAGCCTTCTTTATTTCATTTGAAAAATCAGCTAGGCAGATGGAGTGGTCTGAGGATTTATGGGTAAAGCTAGCGCAGACTAAACTGGTAGGGAGAGCTAGTGAGGTATTTGCCTCACTGTCAGATGAGGTGTCAAGAGATTATTAAGAGGATAAACAGGCTATTGTAAATGCTTATGAATTGGTACCAGAAGCATGTAGACAGCGGTTCAGAAACACAAATAAGAAACCAGGCCAGACTTATGTTGATTTCGAAAGAATTAAACATAGTCATTTTGATTGATGGGTGCGTGCCTTGAAAATAGATAAGACCTTTGAGGCTCTAAGAGACATTATTCTGCTGGAGGAGTTTAAAACCTTACTTCCAGAGATAGTGAGAATTCACATGGACGAACAGAAAGTTCTGGAAGTGAGAAGGGCAGCAGAATTAGCAGATGAATACACGTTGGTACATAAGACAAGCTTCTGGTCAGAATTTCATCCTGCGAGGGATAGAAGTTAGGAGAAGGGGAGATCCTACACTACTAAACTAAGAGTGGAGAGCACTGGTAAGGTTTTACCACAGGATAAAACAGAAGCCCAAGAGGGTGGAAAGGAGGTGAGAGGCTTCAGGTGTTTCCACTGTGATAAAGTGGGACACATAAAGTCACATTGCTGGTCATTAAAGAAAGGCACTCTCAGAAAAGATGTGGTAAAAGAAACTAAGCTAGTGGCATGAGTGAAGGTGGTAAAGGAGAGCACAAGAAGAGCCAAGGAGCTGAAGGAGCGCACACAGCCAAGGCAGGGGCTGGGTATGGAGCTAGTACCTGATCTCTACAAAGAATTCACCTCTGTCGGTAAAGTTTACTCACAAAGAACAGGGGGAGAAGGACAAGAAATTATAATTTTGAGAGATACAGGATCTAACCAGCTGCTGACAGTAGGAGATGAGCAAATATGCACTCTTTCTGATCTTTTACCCAAGTATGTGGTAATTTATGAGATAGATGGGCAGAAATTTAGCGTTCCCCTATGTAAGATCAGGTTGAAGTGCCAACTCAAGACTGGGGAAGTTACAGTAGGAGTGATTGACAGAGTGTCAGTTACAGGAATTCAGTTTGTTCTTGGGAATGATTTGGCAGGATCCAAGGTTGGAGTGACACCCGTTGTTGTGGAGAAGCCCAAGGGAGACCAAGAAACTGAGGAGTTAAAACTGAAATATCCTGTTTTTTCCCCAGAATATGTGGGAACCAGATCCCACTATCATCAGTCACAGCACGAAGCGAAAAGTAAAGAAGGAGTTGAGATTCATTTAGCGGATACCCTGTTTGATGTAATAGTGCAGGAAAAATCTGAACAGGCAGAGGGTCAGACAGAAGTGTTTATTCCTGAAAGGCTAAGAGACCTGCAACAGCAAGACAAGATGATAAAAGATATATGTGTGGATGCATACTCCGAAAAGAAGGCAGAGAACATTCCAGAGGGGTATTATTTGAAAGATAGAATCCTAAGATGGAAATGGAGACCACGGCTGGCTGGAGCAGAGGAGAAATGGGCTGAAGTGCACCAGATTGTGTTGCAGGTAACATATAGACAGGAAGTGTTTTGGGTAGCACATGAACTACCTGTAGGAGGTCATCTAGGAGTACAAAAGACTCAGGCTAAGGTACAAGAACATTTTTATTGGCCTGGAATGCACAAGGATGTGGTTAACTTTTGCCGTACATGTCATTCGTGCAAAATAGTAGGTAAGGCACAGGCAGTAATAAACCCAGCCCCTTTGTTGCCAATTCCCGCATTTGAGAAACCTTTCATGTGGATTATAATTGACTGTGTAGGTCCCCTCCAGAGAACTAAAAGTGGAAACCAGTACTTGTTATTCAAAATGGACGTGTTTACCAGATTTCCGGAGTCAATTCAATTACAGAGTATCAAGGCAAAAAGGGGTAGTAGAGGAGTCAGTAGCTTTCTTCACACAGTATGGGCTGCCCAGAGAGATTCAGTCAGACCAAGGTCAAATTTTACTGCTCGGCTGTTTAAGGATGTTATGGATAGCTCAGGTATACAGCACTTTAAATTCAGTGTGCATCATCCTGAATCCTAGGGAGCTTTAGAAAGGTGTCATCAGACCTTGAAGACCATGTTGAGAGCATACTGTCAGAATTACCCGAATGATTGTGTTAAATGTATCACATACGTATTGTTTGATATGAGAGATGCCCCAAATGAATCTACTCAGTTCACTGACTATGAGTTAATATTCGGTCATGAAGTGAGAGACCCTTTTAAGTTAATTACATTTATCTACTAGTACTGTAGAGGGGGAAGGTAAAAGATAGTTTAGAGGAAGGAATTGTAAATAATTGTTACTTAGTTGTTCTCTGTTATACTTTAAGAAATAAAGTTCCTACCTTTGCTTTAACTAGTTCTTGCCCTATCGAATTTTCATGGATTACTGCACGGGATAAATCTTTTCTGTGTTACTGGGTTAAAATAAGCAGAGGGATTTACCCCATGTCGCAAATGCAAGTATGTCTTACACAAAATTAGCTGATTCCATTCAGATGATTCAAGACCGCCTACTTTGGGCAGTAACTGTTGATTGAAGGAAAAGGATCAGATTGAAGACTCAGTTTAGTGAAGTTAGATCATGAGATTCAAGGGGAGCTTGCCAATCGGATATAAAATTGGCTCAATGGCAGGAAATACTGATGCTGGAGGATTGTTTTTCGAACTGGAGGCTTGTTACCAGTGGTGTTCCACAGGGATCTGTGCTGCATCCACTTTTGTTTGTCACTTACATAAATGATTTAGATGAAGATATAGGAGGCATATTTAATAGGCTTGTGGATGACACCAAAGGTGCTGGTAGAGTGGATGGTGAAGTAGGTGATCTTAAATTACAAAGAGATCTTGATTAGATGGGTCAATGAGCCGAGGAGTGGCAGACAGAGATTAATTTGGATAAATAGAAGGCATTATATTTTGGCAAAACAAACAAGGACAGGTCTTCTAAAATTAAAACTAGTGCCTTTGGTAATGTTGTAGGACAGAGACTGAAGGGTTCAGGGATATAATTCTTTGAAGTTTACATCATATGTAATAAGGTGGTTAAGAAGGTGTTTGGCACACTTGCCCTCATTGCTCAGACCTTTGACTACCTGTATAGGAGTTGGGACATCACATTAAGGTTGTACCGGACATTGTACAAGTCTCTTCTTGAATACTGTGTCAAATTCTGGTCACTTTGTTACAGGAAGGATGTCATTGAACTAGAGAAGGTTTAGAAGAGATTTAGCAGGATGCTTCTGGGAATGGAAAGTTGAGTTATAAGGAAAGGCTCGGTAACCTGGAACGTTTTCACTGGAATGTGGGAGGTTAAGGGATGACCTGAGATAGGTTTGTAAAAACCATGGGTATAGATAAAGTAAATGGTGGGTGTCTTTTCCCTAGGGTGGGTAATTTCAAGACTAGGGGTTGTATTTTTAAGATGGGAGGAGAAAGATTTAATAAAAACATGAGGGGCATTTTTTTTAACATAGAGTGTGGTTCATATGTGGAATGAACCTCCTGAGGTGATGCATGTGGGCACAGTTACAACGTTTAAAAGACATGAATGTTTGGAGAGACATGGGCCAAGCGCAGGCAGGTGGGACTCGTTTGGTTTGAGATTATAGTTGACATGGACAGGTTGAACCCAAGGGTCTGTTTTCTGTGCTGTATGACTCTATGACTCCAAAGCTGCTTGGCAGAAGTTGAGAGGCCTAAGAGAGCAACCCCTTTTTTAAACATATACTTCAAAGACTCAAACATTTTGGTTTCTCAGTTTAAAATAAATAATACCCCATTTATTGCAAAATTCATAGAATATATTCAGTACAGAAAAAAAATCAATTCACCGCATATGTTTGGATTCATGTAATGCATAAAAGGATAGGTCCAAAACCAGAAACCTATTATCTGAGAAAGGTTAGAAAGGCACAATTAATCAACACTGGATAATACACAAAACAGATAGGCGAATAACAAGTCCAAAGGGACACGCTAGCTCGTACAAAACAGGCCACAATAATAGTCTTTTGAAAATCTGGGCACTTAGCAGGTTACACCATCTCACTGTTACCCTGATCTTTTTTAAAAAAACTGGTTTATGTACAGGAATTAATATTTCAGATTTCAGTATGACTTTATTTGTTCCAGCTGCAAAGATCTAGAGTTCTAATTATTTTAAAAGACCTCTTCTAAAATTTCACACAGTGATTAACAAAACTTTAATTGCAATATACAGAAGAATATTAAATGAGACTTTAGAGGTATGTATAACAGCTGTGAAGACAGACTAAATAGGCTGGTGTTGTTTTCCTTAAACAGAGAAGGATGAAGAGGGACTGGATTGAGGTGTCAAATTATGAGTTGAATAAACAGGGTAGATGGGAAGAGTCATTTACGCTTATCAGAGAGATCAAAAAGAAGGAGCACAGATTTAAGGTAAATGGCAGGAGGTCTATCGGGGCTTAAGGGAGAAAAGATTCACCGAAAGGTTGGTGGATATCCAGAACTCACTGCCTGAAAGGGTTGCACAGACAGGAACCTTCACACCATTGTAGGTGATCACTTGAAAAGCTGTAACATAAAAGGCCTAGGTACAAGTGCTGGAAAACGGAACTCGAGTAGATAGGTGCTTGATGATCTAGCAAGTCATCGATTCAGACTATTGTACCAAGGAAAGAGGCATGAAAGTGATGGGTCAAAGGACTTTTTTTCCTTGCTGCAAGACTCCATGACTTCCTCAGAGTTGTTGGACACATTGTTGAGATTTGCATCGACTGGAACAAGCATGTCTTTAGTTGCTATTTTTAACATAGCATGTATTTAACCCAGCACACATGGCAGAATATGGGTTATATAGGAATTGGAGAAAAGTGTGAGTTGCACTGACTGACCAAGTTACAGAGGTAAAAACAATGACTGCAGATGCTGGAAACCAGATTCTGGATTAGTGGTGCTGGAAGAGCACAGCAGTTCAGGCAGCATCCAAGGAGCTTCGAAATCGACGTTTCGGGCAAAAGCCCTGTTCTAATCAATAGCCACTGTCAGATCATTAGTATGGCTGTAATAGCTATTTGCATGCCCTGGAGCATGGCACTTTCTTTGTACAGTATATGCTTGTTTAGCCACATTGTTCCCTGGCCAAAATCTGTGTTTCAGGTTTACTGCAGAGATCCAATGCAAGCTGGAAGTACAGCACTTCATTTTCCACTTGGGTACTCCACAGCTTCTGCACTCAATAACTAATTTATCAATTTTAGGGATTGAGGCACCTTCCTCACACATTCCCCCATCCCCTCACACCAGGCCTTGATATTACATGGTCTGCTATCACACACAATCCATTATTAGCCACTAACTGTCTCCATTAGCTATTCGTTCTCCCAGGTTGATTGTTATCCTCCCCTTTGTCTCTCTTTGGGTTCTATCTCCACCTATCATTTACTCCTTACCCCACCCTATCTTCTGCATAAAAACCAACTTTATCCTAGGTATCATCAGTTCTGAGGAAGGGTCACTGGACCCAAAATGTTAACTCTGATTTCTCTCCACAGATGTTACCAGACCTACTAAGCTTTTCCAACAAGTTTTGTTTTTGTTTTCGATTTCCAGCATCTGTAGTTTTTTTCAGATTTTTTTAGAAACAAAATGCTTAGCATTTTAGAAATGGTAGGTTGATGGAGATTGACTTAGTCTCTGCTGGTTGAGGGTAATTTGTCTCTTGTGGAAATATTTCACTTAAGTTAACACACAAAGGCAGAGTAAGGAGCAAAAAACTTAAAAGAATAGTTTAATAAATATTTGTGCTTCTATTTTGTAAATGAAACGGAAGGACCTAAAAACACTGCTGAGTTGAAATTTCAGACACAAGCCAGTCCTATTTGGAAAACGAGTTAAATCAACTGCAGGAAATTTCAACAAATAATTGCACACAATTAAGAAACAGTTCATTGTGAACTTCCACCAGAATATATTCCATTACAGTCAGATCAAAGACAAGTTTAATGAGTCCACACATTGACATCTCTCATTGAAAAGGTCACCAAACTGACTCCAGATCATCCAGTTTCCCACAAAGTGCAGCCAAGGCAACAGCTTCACTTACACTCCAGGATTTACTCAGAATCAGGCCTAGTTTCAATTCCACTTTGGAATTCAAGGTGCTGACAGTCCAACAGTTCCACCCCAGAATCAGGAGGGAGGGTTGGTGAAATATGACCCTCCAGCAATTTTGGAAATATTCATCATCAATGTTCAACCATAGATGATTCAAATTCTCCGTATTTGCCCACTCAAGACAAAAAAAAAATCAGTTCTTGCCCTGTATCAAAGGATGGGGCTCAGACTGATGAACATTAATTACTTAACAAAGTGCAACCAAAGAAAGGCTGTTGATGGAATGGAATGGCTGTTGTTGAATGAAGAATGGACTTGTTGATACATGATGTGAAAATAAACATTAGTTTAGACAAGTTGGGATTCATTGAGACACTGATGTTATATGCTGATGAATATCAATTATTTAACAATTACACCGTGTTTGGAGAAGGTGAGAAGCTCAGAAAATTAAAGAGATGCTTTCCTACCCTGAGAATACTGCTGATGTTGCTAAAGCATAAAATAGAATATAACAATTGCAGCCAGCTAATGTACACTGGATATTAGTTACAAAAACAGAAATACACAGTTATTATACCAGACCATTGGTACACCTAACACATCAACCAGTCACCACAAGCACTGCAGAGATGAGTGCATTTGGCAACTCTGATACAGACAGCTTATTGCTTTTAGCAGGTTTGTAAATGATGTTAGAAAGATATGTTTGTGGATTTCAAAGGGAGTGTTTTGGAGCTCAGTATTTAAGATAATGTTTACATTTGAATTTGAGCTCTACTCCTTAAAATGACTTACACAAGATTGAGAAATAGCAAAGTCTTTCTTTTGTTAATGTGGGGGAATTGTAATCATGTTGAGTGAAGTGATTTTTTTTAATGTGTCTTTTCTTCTCAATAGAAATCAAGAGGTTTCAAAGGGACATTTCTGGCATTCACCATCACACATGTCCTCACTTTCACTGTTACTTCAAGTCTGCTAAAGAGAGGCCGATTTTTTAACTGTAATTATTCTATGTCCCCACCTATTCCTCTTTCACCCCCTCTCCTTTCATAAGAGTGATCATTAAGGCTGAACAATCATCTAGCAGAAACTGTACCAGCAGGATTGTGTGTGTGAACGATGTATATTGTGATGCAGCAATTCAAAGCTTGACTGTATTCGAGTCACTGTACTGTATCCTGGAACAACACCGGTTAACCCCATCGCATGAGAAGCCCCCTTACAATCCCTCATTCTGAAATACCCATACAGGATCTGATACATGATATGAATATATGATACATGATATATGCAGGCAAGATATTCTATAGTCCGTACTCAAAAACAAATAAACTGACAATTGGTTTATTTAAGACGAACTAAAATTGAAATGTAAGCAAGTAAAAGTAAGAAATTAATTAATTTCCTATTTGTCTTGTAGGAAATGTCAAGATGATTAATACTATGTATCCCTCACTTAAAGGGTCACAAAGCAAGTGAATAGTTTGAGTGGGATCCTCTCAGTAGTTCCACTGGCCTCACACGTAGTTCCTTGCAGTAGAAGGAGCACCTTGTGCTTGTGGGTAGGCTTTCTTTGAGTAGGATCCCCCAGTACCTTTGGAGCATGAGCAGCACAGAAAGGCTCCACCGAGTAGACAGAGGGTAGCAGCAGCCCATCCTATGAACAGAGCTTGGCCAAACTCAAACCTGAAAAGGAAAGAGAAATGAGATCAATATTTTGATGTATTTAGCCTCTGATCAAACCAGGGCCAAAGATCCCTGAGAACTTTCCATGTTTACTCTTAACCAATATTTGTAAGGTCTGTATGGAACAATGGATTTCTCCTTTCAAGATTGGTTTATTAGAGTCATAGAGATGTACAACACGGAAACAGACCCTTTGGTCCAACTCATCCATGCCGACCAGATACTCTAAGTTAATCTATTCCCATTTGCCAGCACTTGGCCCACATCCTTCTAAACCCATATGCCCATCCAGATGCCCTTTAAATGTATTTTTACCAGCCTCCATCAATAAATCTGGCAGCTCATTCCATACATGCACCAACTTCTGCATGAAATAGTTGCCCCCTGTGTCCCTTTTAAATCTTGTCCCTCTCACCCTAAACCTATGCCCTCTAGTTCTGGACTTCCCCATCTCAGGGAAATGACCTTGTCTTTTTACTCTATCCATGTCTCTCATGATTTTATAAACCTCTATAACATGGTTTAACAAAGCTCAACTTTAAAATGTTTGTTGGGTTTTAATTTTGTTTTATAGGTTCTCCCAAAACTTCGGACTCAATTCAATTCAATATTCCAAGCTACAAGGTACACTAGTAATCAGTTTATTCAGAGACCTTTGTTTGTGGATTTCATTGGCATTCACTACAGAAAAGGTCTGAACTTGAACAGTTTGCAACAAAATAGATCATCCTCCAACAATCAAAGTGGAGTTCAGACACACAGTAGAAAATTGGGATAGAAAGGATTGGATGTGAGAAAGTGAGCATATGAGTGAAGCCTTCAATGTTGAAGAGTTTGATCATCCACTTAGCAATTCTGCTTGAAGAACTGCAGAAATACTCAGTGAAACATCCATCTTGGTCTCCTCCAGACATCCCCAGCAACAGAGATTCTAGTTTTTTAGCCAATGTAATTCACTCCACATGATATCAAGAAACAGCTGGAGGCAGCAGTTACTGCATACACTATGGGCCCTGACAACATTCTGGCAATAGCACTGAAGACATGTACTCCAAAACCAACTGCACCCCTAGGGAAGCTGTTGCAGTACACCTCAACACTGGTATCTACTCAACAATGTAGAAAATTTGTCCAGGTATGACCTGTACACAAAAAGCAGGACAAATATAACCAGGTCTTTATCATCCTGTCAGTCTACTCTCAATTGTCAGCAAAATAATGGACAGTGTCCATCAACAGTGCTTTCAAACAGCACCTGCTTAGCAACAAAAACAGGATCCTGAAATGTTAACTCTGATTTCTTTCTACAGATGTTACCAAACCTGCTGAACTTTTCCAGCAATTTCTGTTTTTGTTTTTGATTTGTAGCATCCGCAGCTCTTTCAGTTTTTATTTAGCACTTGCTAAACTGACTTGCTCATTGATGTCCAGTTTGGGTTCCACCAGGGGCACTCAGCTCCCGATCTCATTACAGCCTTGGCTCAAACATGGACAAAACAGCTGAAATTCAGAAGAGAGGTGAGAGTGACTTCACACTGAGGCAGCACTTGCCTGACTGGGGCATCAAGGAGTTCTAGTGAAACTTGAGTCAACATAAATTGGAAGACAGCTCTCTGCTGATTGGAAACTGGCACAAAGGAAGGTGGTTTTGGTTGTTTGAGGTTGGCCAACTCAACTCCAGGACATCACTGCAGGAGTTCTTCAGCATAGTGCCCCAGACCCACCGATCTTTGGCTGCTTTAGTAATGACCCTGCCTCCATCATAGGATCAAAATTGGGGATGTTCACTGATGATTGCAGTATGCTTATCATTTATGAGTTCTCAGATACTGAAGCAGTCAATGTCTAAATGCAGGAAGACCTAGAAAATATGCAGATTTGGGCAGACAAATGTCAAGTAACTTTCATGCCATACAGTTCAAGGCAATGACTATCTCCAACAAAAAGAGAATCTAACCATCCCAGAATTACCTATTTTGAACAGTTAACACAAAAGAATTTTTGAAGTCAACAATTTGCATTTATTCAGCACTTAGTCTTTCTTGATCATTCTCAGAATGCAGAAATCCCTACCTTGAATTTATTTCCCAATCCTAATTGCCCTTAAGAAGGTTCTGGTGAGCTGCCTTATTTATCTGTTGCAGTTTTTGTGATGTAGGTACAGCCACACCACTATGAGGGAGGGACACCAGGATTTTGACACTGAAGGAAGGGTGATATATTTCCAAGTCAGGATGGTGAGTGACATGCAAGGAAGGTTGCACATAGTGATTTTTCCATTAATCTGCTGTCCTTGCCCTTCTGGATAACAGTAGTTATAGGATTTGGAAGGTGCTGTGTAAGGAGCCTTGGTGAATTTCTACAGTTTATCTTATAGATGGCACATCCTGCTGCTACTGAGTTTCATTGGTAGAGAAAACAAATGCTTAAGGTGATAGTTGGGATACCAATCAAGTGAACTCTTTTGTCCTGGATTGTGTCAAGCTTCTTGAGTGTTGTTGAAGCTGCACTCAGAGGCAGTTTGGATCAGGTGAGTTATATACTGCAGGATTCCTAGCATCTTACCTGCTCTTAAATAGTCACAGTTAATAAGATGGCTGGTCCAAGTCAGGTTCTGGTCAATGGTAACATCAAGGATGTTGGATTTGGGGAATTTGTGATGAAAATGTCATTGAATGTCAAGAGTCAATGGTTAGATTCTCTCTTGATGGAGACAGTTCATTGTTAAACACTTACATTTCTAAAGAGTTATCAATTCATGTCTGGTTGTTAGCCAGGTCATTCTGCATGTGGATACAGATGGTTCTAGTAGCTGAGAAGTCGCAAACAGCGATGAGTATTGTGCTCATCATTGAACATTCTCACTCCTGACTTTATGACAGGTCATTAATGAAGCAGTTAGGCCAAGGACACTACCCTGAGGAACTCCTGCAGAGATGTCCTGGAACTAGAAATGACTGTTCTCCAGCAATCACAACCACCTTCGCTTGTGGAGAGTTTGCCTCAAATTCAGTTGGCTTTACTTTTGTTCATGCTTCTTGATCTTTTGTCCATGTTTGTGGCACACTTATCTCAGAGTAAAAGGTTTGGTTTTCAGCACTTTATTTCCACACATAAGTCCACAAAATGTATTGTGTCTATAACCTTCACTTCATTCCTTACATGGTCCATTGCTTTCCACTCCCATGAAGCCACAATCCTTATTGTATTCACCACATACTCAAACAATCCTACATCTGTGTAGAGTTCAACATGAGCTATTGCCCATTCATCACTCCCAGCCCCTTAGGTCCCAGCAAGTGTTAGCCCAAAAGCTCATTTGCTTAATCGATTCTCTGTGTTTTTTAAAGTTAACAGATATCCTGGAGGAGTTGGAAAACATCTGTCGTGCTCATCTCATATTCATATACAATTAAATGAAGTGAATTGGAAAGGCAGCCTTGTGGTGAGAAGATTGCTTTTGCATTTTAAATTCAAAATGCTACTGCAACACAATAAATATTACAGTTATTTATGATCTATGCATTGGATGAATGGCCTTATGATACTATAGTTGAATCTGCTGATAGGGAGGAGATCAAGTAATAGTGACAAGAGACTCCGCAAATGGATATAGCCAGATTAAATGAGTATGTAAAAACAATGGTAGGTGACAATTATATGGGAAAACATTTACATGCTGATATTTGGTAAATGGAGAGATTGGAGAGCGTTGCCATACAGAAGGATATAGGTGTCCTTATACATTGATCATAGAAAGATAACCGGCAGATACAACAAATAGCTAAGGCAGCACCTGGAATATCAGCCTTTATCACAAGGAGACTAAAGCTTTTTATTCTCCTATTCATTATTTTTGGTTAGCTTTTAGAATTTAGAATCCCTACAATGTGGAAACAGGCCATTTGGCCCAACAAGTTCACATTAACCCTCCAGAGTAATCCACCCAGATTCATTCCTCTACCCTATTACATCTCCCATGACTAACGCACCTAGCCTACACATCCTGAACACTATGAGCAATTTAGCATGGCTAATTCACCAAACTGCACATCTTTGGACTGTGGGAGGAAACTGGAGCACCCGAAGGAAACACATGAAGACACTGGGAGAATATACATACTCCACACAGGCAATTGCCCGAGGCTGGAATCAAATGTGGGTCCCTGGCACTGTGAGACAGCAATGCTAACCACTGAGCCATCGTGCTGCCGACCTTTGTCACAAATCCCACTTGAGTTTTGGGTTCAGAAAAGATTTATCAGAATGGCTTTCAAAAAAGGCACTTTACAGTGCTTCCTGCAATGGGAACTCCACTTACCTGGATAGAATGAAGGAGCTGGGATTGTCTACCATTTAAGGCAGGTTTGACAGGAGGTTTGGTCATGTGTTCAAAACCTTGAGGAGTCTGGACAGAGTGAATAGGGAGAAACTGTTCTCATTGATGGGAGGATCAAGAGCCAGACATTGTAGATTTAAGGCAGTTAGCAAAAGGTTAACAAGAGAAGTAACATTTTTTATACACTGAATGGTTAGGAACTGGAATGAACAATTTGTGAGTAAAAGTGGGAAATGGCAGTCAGTAAACCACATTTGCAGAGGCAGTAGACTGAATGGCCTCCATCTAGACTGAATCTTTCTGTGATATAGAGAGCTCAGTTCAGGTTAGGATTGATATTAGGGTTTAGTGTTGGCAACACATATCTGTGGATTATAACAATGTGAAAACTGAAGACTTGGCCTATTCCTCGATTACCAGTTATTAATCATGCGACTTTTTGGAATGCAAAAATCAAGAGTTCAAAAGAACTGGGTATTTTCTGCATTTTTTTGATAAGCTAAGTGGCTTTAAGAGAAAATTGTTTTAGAAGAGTGATGAGAGAATGCTTAATAGCTTATAATTGCTAGACAAACAAACTGAGTTTTTGAAGAGGCCAAGTGTAGCCTAGCAACAATCTCTGCATTTTGCTTTCTATTTTGCTAGACGTGAGAACTGTTTAGTTGTGGAAGTAATCCAGAGTCTCAAACTAATGTTGTGGGGTTACGGGTTCAAACGCCATCATGGTAAGATGGTCAAATTTGACTTCAATGAAAATCTGCAATTGCAAGTTAACTTAATGGTGACCATGTATCCATTATCAATACACTGGCAAACTAAAAATCCTTTAGGGAAGGAATTGTTTTTATTCATCGTGGGATGTAGGCATTACTACATTTATTGCCAGTTCCTACTCTGCCTTGAAGAAGGTGATGCTGGGCTGCCTTATTGAACCTGCTGTGGGTTGACCAACAATGCTGTTAGGATTTTGACCCAGTGAAAGTGAAGGAATGGTGATATATTTCCAAGTCAGAATGGTAAGCGGCTTGGAGGAGAACTTGCAGGTGCTCCCATGTATCTGTTTCCCCTTCTCCTTCTAGATGGAAGTGCTTCTATATTTCGAAGGCACTGTCTAAGCATTTTTGGTGAATTCCTGAAGTGCATCTTGTAGATAGCACAGATTGCTGTTACTGAGTATCAGTGTGACCTACTCTAGTAGTGACTGAGCTTATGTGGTAATTCCAGTTGTCTAATTTTCCATTTAATATTTCTCTGGGTGGAGCTCTGTTATCTCATTCCATTTGTTTATTAATATACATGGATTTGGCATTAAGGGGACAAATTTTAACTCTACATAGTAGCTTCATTGATAATCAGTTTAACATAGGTTTAAAACATAGATCTGTTTTGAACAAACAAGGTTATTTTACGGGGGAAACTTGATGAAAGGTTTGTTTCTTTTTAAGCACAGTAATTAAGAGAAACAAATTGGCTGTTTTAGTGATTAAAATAAAATCAAATATTTTGGTAGAACTCAGAGTGGTGGAACTTAATTTCCAGTGCACTCCTTGCCACAGACTTGTAACAAGAGGGAGTAAGTGAAAAGAATGCAGAGAATATGGAAGAAATTATTTTCAATATTGAATGTAATAACAGCATATATGAATCATACCCTTACAGCTAGCAATGCTTACGGGATTAATTTGGGCCCTCATACTTCACTTCACCCCCACGCATATTTGCAAACACACACAAACATTCACTCTTCAAAGAAGAATGTTCCCTGCTTTACTCCATCTTGTACAAACCATTAACCTATGAGCAGAGGTGAGCCCAACTGAAAATCAGCCCTTGCACATTCACAAAAACAACCAAAAATGTTTCAGCATAAAAGTTTACCTTATCCAGACATTAAATCTGAACGCTATCTGCTGTGGCGACACAGTACAACCGAATAGGCATTAGCACACATTTTACAACTCCAGCTCCTTTAAAACCATGTCAATAGTTCAAAATTGACTATAGCAAAGTTCATAATAATTCCCAGTAACACAGCCTCCACTTGCTGAACTGCATAAATCATCAATTATTTTTGCTGATGTGCAGGAATTATATAAGATAAATGTATCTAGGTCTAGCTTAATTCCACATTCCTTTGAGTGCCTTCAAGTGAAAAGCAATTAGCAAATCATGACCAAACGAAAACACTGCAGATGCTGGAAATCTGAAGTCTGACATAAATACTGAAAACACTAGAGAAATTCAGCAGGTCTATTAGCAACTGTGGAGAGAAAAACAGAATTAATGTTTCAAGTCCAACACAGCTCTTCTTTAGCCCCTCTGTTCTCTCTTCACAGATGCTGCCAGTGGTTTCCAGAGCTTGCTGTTCATATTAAATGTGTAGTTGTACTGTAGTTTGTGAGTCACAGAAACTCTTCCACAGTGGAGGAACTGAGACATTTATTATTCAAAACAAAGAATATCTCACCCATCAAAGAGGAAGGAAAGTCTTTGAGATTGGAAAGAGAAAGAGGAAGGGCCTTGCGCCTAAAGAATAAATCCAAACTCACGTGATGCAACTGCAAAAGTGGTGGTTTTGATACACAAGGTGAAATTGATCTGTGCCAGTTTCATACAGCAGGCAGATAGGGATCATTGTTAGACACTGCACTCAATTTCCCATTGACTTTAATGAAAATAGATTCACTTCTGATTCACTAATAAGCTAATTTTCTGTCACTACCATGGATTAAGTCTTTCCCCTAGTGTATCTCAAATCAAAAGTAAACTATTTCAATAAATGATGCTTTGGGAAGGTGCAGAGAGAAACAGAGGTAACAAAGGAACATGTTGTTTGATATGATCTGTTAGATTTTGGGACCTACATGTTACTTACCAGGCAATGAAACCCATATACCACATTACTCATTTATGTGACAGGCACATCATATTTTTGGCTTGATGGCAGCATCCTGTTAGTGGCAGGAGTGGCATTCTACAGATTGGGTAGTTAATCACACAAATATTGAAAACAGGAGGACTTATCCATTACAAGTAGAAAGTACATATCCACACATGTATCTTTTCAACTGAACAACAACTTAGGGAATAGCTAATATATAGTGCATTCCACATGACAATGAAACAAAAATAGAGATTGCTGGGAAAGCTCAGCAGGTCTGGCAGCATTTGTAAAGAAAATTCAGAGTTAACGTTTCGGGTCAAGTGACCCCTTGTGAGAACATGACAATGTCTTGGACAATCAGAGTCAATTTGCCTGGTTTGGATTCAAACTGAAGTTTGACTGTTAACTGTACCTTGCTGCATTTCCTATGATAATGATTTTCCCCACAGCTGACTTGCAAATTCATTTTATAAAGTTTAAAATGTTATTCTCTTTGGGATCGAGCAAATTTTGTCCTGCTGGACCACAATGTAATTATTACATGACCTTCAAAATAAATCAGTCTCTTCCAAAACTGTATATTACTACTACATTTACAATTGCATCAAGGCCTCCATTCCTGATGAAGGGCTTTTGCCCGAAACATAGATTTTCCTGCTCCTTGGATGCTGCCTGACCTGCTGCGCTTTTCCAGCACCACTCTAATCTAAACTCTGGTTTCCAGCATCTGCACTCCTCACTTTTGCCTCAATATTTACAATGTTTATTACACATCAAACATACAAGCCACGAGATACTTTCAAAAGTTTTAACTTCTTAGCGAAGTATGGCTCAAAGCCTGCTCTAAGGGACGTTTCCCCATTGCACCTTTGAAAGAGATTCTCAAGTGACTCCAGTTGAACCAATTACTGGTCCTGGCAGGTTCTTGTCCCTGAAGAACTTTCAGTTCTTTCAATTAGGCTGACCTTTTTA
Source organism: Chiloscyllium punctatum (assembly GCF_047496795.1). NCBI lineage: Eukaryota > Metazoa > Chordata > Chondrichthyes > Orectolobiformes > Hemiscylliidae > Chiloscyllium > Chiloscyllium punctatum. Next base: position 27,087,804 of record NC_092744.1, on the reverse strand, counting down.
AGGGGAGAATATAGGTGAGGAAGAAAACGAAAAAGAGAAGGAAAAGTACACAGAACATGACATTTACAAGCAATATACCGATTCCAATTCAACTTCCTCATCTCAACCACAATTGCTGGGAATTTCCTCTTATTTTGTACGTGAAAACCACAATCTAAAGTTGCTTTAACTATTGACATTCTTACAGTATTAATCCCAGAGATGCACTGAGTCTCATTAATTGTTGTTATTTTACTCAACCTCTTCAGATGTGTTATAACATACCTCCAAGGTGGTGGAATCTGAACCCAGACCTCCTAATCCAGAAGTAGGGAAACAATCACTGCACCACAAACTCCCTCACTTCATTTATTACGTATTCCAGCAAGGCATGACATCATCATTTTAGGTCACCAGTTTTCCCTAGGACCTAATCCATGTAGGGGTACAGCTCTACCAAGGATAATTTATTTGAAATAGATTGTTAGAATACAATTCAAGTTGGTGCTGCACCATGGAACCAGACACTGTCCTCACTCACTGGATTGACATTTGGAAGGAGAGTAGTGTCTGATGTGCTTTCTGTAAGAGCCACAGCCTCTATTTGCCTCAAACAATTTTCTCCCCAGTGACCAACAAAGGAGAAAGCTCCTCAACTAAACCCACAATCTTGCATTTCAAATGGAATCAAACGATCTATGAAATCGGCCAATTTTGGCTGGCAGGCAGACCGTGGTCGAGGAAGTAGACAATTTGTCTTTGGGTCAGAACATGGTGGGTTTAAATCCTCAAGCACATAATCTAAACTGTGACATCTGTTCTGACAGAGTGCTACACTGTCACATTTGCCATGTGATAAGATAATAAGTGAAGGTCACCCCCGCCCTCTCATTCAAAGTAGAAGATCCAATGTTATTTGAGGAGTGGGGTTGGGAGGGGGGGGTTGTGTGTATCTTCTGGCCTATATTCATCCAATAATCAAAACCAACAATACTGTTATTGAAATAACTCTTCAAAGGCTGGTATCCCGTCACCAAGCCACCCTTTATTTACACTTGGCCTTGCTCCAGCTTCCTCAGAGCCAGCTCTCAGAATGAACAGAACTTCTGACACTCCTGTTTATATCTGTCAGCCAGGGCTCACTGATTGGACCACGTTAATAGTACCAATCAGGGAATTCATATTCTGTGAAGTCCGTCTGACTGACCTCGCTATAATCACTACAATTACCTCAGTAGTTTGGAACATTCTGAAACAGGCTTTCCAATCTTTCATGTTTTATTTGGGTCCAGATAGCTTACTTACCTGTTGTTGGTTGGTGTTAAGGGGCTGTAGAACTCTCTGGTAATGTTGTTCCCATACCAGGCTGTAGCAACCAATGTTGCAAGACCTGAGAATGAGATCAAGAAACAAAGTTAGTCTTTAGCCATCTTCTGTTAAAAGAAAATACTTGCGTCGAAGTGCAAAGGAACTCGAACAGGCCTGTAACAGGTCTTAGATTTGGTCTGTTCCATGCAGTGTTAACATTGGCTGACAAAAAAAATAGCAGAAATGCCCAAATTACAACAAAGATATTCCATTTATTTAGCTCAGTTAACACAGCAAAATATCCCAAAATGCTTCACAGGACTATTATCAAACAAATGCAATGTCACGCCAAGTCACTACTTAAGTAATCCAGAAGCCCAGCTAACGTTCTGGAGTTAAGGCTTCAAAACCTACTTAGGAAGTGAACAACTGATCTTTGAGGAACCTATTTAGGAGATATCACAGCACAAAAATAGATGAGTAAATAGTTTTAAGTATGGCCTTGCTGTGAGTCTGCAGTAGTGTGTAGAGTGGGTTCTTTCTTGATTATATGTTTTATTGAGACATGTCTCTTGATTAAAATTAAAAATATAAGCTATAAGTATTAAGTTAGCCTGGAGCAGTGTTTTGTAGAGGAATACGATAGTGCTATTTTCTGGGTCTGCAGATTGGAAGAAGCAAAAATGGCTCTCAGTAGAGTGATATGCTCTTCTTGTCGGATGTAGGAGTTTAGGGAATGTTTATGTGTTACTGAGGATTATGTCTGCAATAAATGCAGTTGATTGTGAATCCATTCAGATCGAATGGATCGGTTGGAGCAACAGTTAGAGGTAATGAGGAATTTACAAGAGCAAGGGGGTGTGATGGAAGGCAGTTATAAGAAGGCAAAAAAGTCACAGATACAATCATGTAGATGGGTTAACTCCAGGAAAGGTAAGAGAGGTAGGCAGGTAATGCAGGAGTCTTTTGTGGCTATCCCCATTTCAAACAAGTATGCTGTTTTGGAAAATGTCAGGGGTGATGGATTCTCAGTGGAATGTAACACGAACAGCTAAGTTTCTGGTATTGAGACTGGCTCTAATGGAATGAAAGGTACGTCAGGTTCCAAGAGATCAATTGTGTTAGGGAACTCTCTAGTCCGAGGCACCGACAAACATTTCTGTGGTCAGCAGCGAAAACCAGAATGGTGTGTTGCCTCCCTGGTGCCAGGATCAAGGATGTCTCAGAGAGGGTGCAGAATGTTCTCAAGGGGTAGAGGGGCCATCAGGAAGTCATTGTACAAATTGGAACCAATGACATACAAAGGGAAAAGGATGAGATTCTGAAGGGAGAACGTACAGAGTTAGGCAGGAGTTTTAAAAGGACATCCTCGAGAGCGGTAGTATCTGGATTACTCCTGGTGCTACAAGCTAGTGAGGGTACGAATACGAGGATAGAGCAGATGAATGCAAGGCTGAGGAGCTGGTGTACGGGTGAAGGAATCACATTTTTGGATCATTGGAATCTCTTTTGGGATAGAAGTGATCTGTACAAGAAGGACAGATTGCACCTAAATTGGAAGGGGACTAATATACTGGCAGGGAAATTTGCTAGAGCTGCTCGGGAGGATTTAAAACTAGTAAGGTGGGGGTGGGACCCAGAGAGATAGTGAGGAAAGAGATCAATCTGAGACTGGTACAGTTGAGAAAAGAAGTGAGTCAACCAGTCAGGACAGGCAGGGACAAAGCAGAGAACAAGGTAGATAAATTAAACTCCATTTATTTCAATGCAAGGGGCTGAATAGGGAAGGCAGATGAATTCGGGGCATGATTAAGAACATGGAACTCGGATATCATAGCAATTACAGAAACATGGCTCAGATGGACAGGACTAGCAGCTTAATGTTCCAGGATACAAATGCTGCAGGAAGGATAGAAAGGAGGCAAGAGAGGAGGGGGAGTGGCGTTTTTAATAAAGGATAGCATTACAGCTGTGCTGAGGGAGGATATTTCCAGAAAAACATTCAGGGAAGTTATTTTGGTGGAACTGCGAAATAAGAAAGAGATGATCACCTTATTGGGATTGTATTATAGACCTCCTAATAGTCAGGGGGAAATTGAGAAAAAAATTTGTAAGGAGATCTCAGTCATCTGTAATAATAATAGGATGGCTATGGTAAGGAATTTTAACTTTTCCAAACATAGTCTGGGACTGTCATAGTGTTAAGGGTTTAGATGGAGAGGAATTTGTTAAGCATGTACAAGACAATTTTCTGATTCAATATATGGATGTACCTACTAGCGAAGGCACAAAACTTGACCTACTCTTGGGAAATAAGGCAGGGCAGGTGACAGGTGGCAGTGGGGGAGCACTTTGGGGCCAGCGACCATAATTCTATTGGTTTTTAAATAGTGATGGAAAAGGATAGACCAGATCAAAAAGTTAAAGTTTTAAATTGGAGGAAGGCTAATTTTGATGGTACTAAGCAAGAACTTTCAAAAGCTGACTGGGGGGCAGATGTTCGCAGGTAAAGGGATGGCTGGAAAATGGGAATTCTTCAGCAGTGAGATAACGAGAGTCCAGAGACAGTATATTCCTGTTAAGGTGAAAGGAAAGGCTGGTAGGTATAGGGAATGCTGGATGACTAAAGATATTGAGGGTTTAGGTTAAGAAAAAGAAGGAAGCATATGTCAGGTATAGACACGATAGATTGAGTAAATCCTTTGAATAGTATAAAGGCAATAGGAGTATACTTAAGAGGGAAATCGGGAGAGCAAACATGGGACATGAGATAGCTTTGGCAAATAGAGCTAAGAAGAATCCAAAGGATTTTTACAAATACATTAAGGACAAAAAGCTAACCAGGGAGAGAATAGGGCCCCTCAAAGAACAAGTAAGATGACCTTTGTCTGGTGCCGCAGGAGATGGGGGAGATACTAAACGAATATGTTGCATCAGTGTTTACCGTGGAAAAGGACATGGAAGATATAGAATGTAGAGAAATCGATGGTGACATCTTGAAAAATATCAATATTACAGAGGAGGAAGTGCTGGATGTCTTGAAACACATAAAAGTGGATAAATCCCCAGGAACTGATCAGGTGTGCCCTTGAATTCTGCGGGAAGCTAAAGAAGTGATTGCTGGGCCTCTTGCTGAGATATTTGTATCATCAATGTGCTGGAAGACTGGAGGTTGGCTAACGTGGTGCCACTATTTAAGAAAAGTGATAAGTACAAGGCAGGGAACTATAGACCAGTGAACCTGATTTCAATGGTAGGCAAGTTGTGAGAGGGAATCCTGAGGGACAGGATATACATGCATTTGGAAAGGCAAGGACTGGTTAGGGATAGTCAACATGGCTTTGAGCGTGGGAAATCATGTCTCACAAACATGAATGGGTTTTTTGAAGAGGTAACAAAGAGAACTGATGAGGGCAGAATAGTAGACGTGATCTATATGGACTTCTTTAAGGTGGTCGACAAGGTTTCCCATGGGAGACTGGTTAGCAAGGTTAGATCTCAAGCAATGCAGGGAGAACTAGCCATTTGGATACACAACTGGCTCAAAGGTAGAAGACAGAGGGTGGTGGTGGAGGGTTGTTTTTCAGACTGGAGGCCTGTGACCAATGGAGTGCCACAAGTATCATTGCTGGGTTCACTCCTTTTCATCATTTATATAAATGATTGGATGTGAGCATAAATGGTATAATTAGTAAGTTTGCAGATGACACCAAAATTGGAGGTGTAATGGACAGCAAAGAAGGTTACCTCGGATTACAAACGGATCTTGGGCCAATGGTAGATAAATGTAAGGTGCTGCATTTTGGGAAAGCAAATCCGAGCAGGACTTATACACTTAATGGTAAGATCCTAGGGAGTACTGCTGAACAAAGAGACCTTGGACTGCGATGGAATACTCCCTGCTTGCTTTGATGAGTATCATTCCAACAATATTCAAGAAACTTGACAGGATCCGTGCCCGCTTGTTTGGCATCACTTCTGCAAACATTCATTTTCTCCACTACCGATGGTCATTAGCAGCAGTATGTACCTTCTACAAGATGCACTTCAGAAATTCAAAGCTCCTTAGACAGCACTTTCCAAAGCCTGAAATACTAGGAGGAGAAGGACAGCAGATACACAGTAATTCTCCTCTAAGCCATATATCCTCATGATTTGAAAATGCATCAATGTTCCTTGAGAACCACTGGGTCAAAGCCCTGGACCTTTCTCCCTGATGGCATTATGAGTCTACATTAATTGGATTGAAGTGGTTCAAAACTGCAGCTCACCACCACCTTGTCAAGGCCAACTGGGGATGGGCAAAAAGTTCTGGCCTTGTTATTGGCATCCACACTGCCTGAATGAATAAACAATGTAGCTTTTGCCCATGCAACAATTTACACACCCTTTGAAAAGGTTCATCCTCATCCACATCCAAAAATGGTGGAGCCAGCATAGTAGGCTGTGAGAGGATTCCTGAGCCCATATGTTTCCGGCCTGCCGCATCCTCCTCTAGTTTCAATTCTTCACAAGATTTACAACATAATTCACTGACTAGAAATGAAAGACAGCCATGACCATAAAACTGTAAAGATTCAGTCCACTCATCATACTTCAACTCAGATCTACTGAGCATCCCATGGGACTGACTGCACACATAGATGTCTGTAGTCACTGCAAAATCGAAAACCATCCTCAGAATCTCTCAAGTCCTTCCTTGATTCAGTCTAGTCCAAGTCACAAAGCATAATAACACTTTCTTTCTTCAGTTTGTAACTACCTGGACTTAGCTATTCAATTTCATCCACTCTAGTCATATAGGGAGTTGGTTAGATCAATTGGTTGGACAGCTGGCATGTGATATCAGCAGCACAGGTTCAATTCTTGCACCAGCTGAGGTTACAATGAAGGACTCTCCCTCTCATTCTTTCCCCTTGCCAGAAGTACGGTTAATTTCAGATTAAACCATCATCAGTTATATATGTCTCTCTAACAAAAAAGATAGCCCTATCGTTGGATAAAACTATAGCGATGCTATCTTACATTTAGATAATTGACTCTTTGGCTGAAAAATGAATGCATTTTCATTTCACATTTCCACAGTCTCCAAATTGAGATAATTTTGAATTGACTCGTTTGGCACCAATCCGATTGCATGCTTAAATACTCAAATGGCTCCTTAAAAATAAAAATAGACACAATGTGCAAACCAAGCCAATGGATTTCCTCCACTCTTCCCTCCCCTAATTGAATTTTGTGCCTTTGGACATTTTTGTAAGTGAAAAGCACTTTCGCCTCATTTGTACCTGAGATAATGAACATGATTCCCCCTACAGTAGCCACTTGTCCCTTCCTCTTTTTATCATCGGCAAAACATGTAGTGCATTTCATTCCCATTGCAGCGATCAGGATCGCTAGGGTTCCCAACAGGATTCCAATGATCATTAGTGCGCGAGTAGCCTGTATCGTACCTGAAAAAGATAAGCACATGGTTATGAATACCAAGAATGAGTTAAGATCAGTTTTTGTCTATCCTATCAATTAACACAGTTTCCAAATTGAACGTTTCAAAAGAATTTTCAATGCTGACCAGATCTTCATCACTGGTCACCCATCTCACGAGAGATTACAAACATTTACAAAGGCAAAAGATCTTGCCACAAAATTATCTTCCTCACTATATCATGTAGGAATCTCGAACATTCCACTGACCCATGAGATTACAGGATTAATCTTAAAGGAGGGATAGGTCCTGGATTTTCTGGAGTTTAGGAGAATGAATGATGATCTCATTGGAACATTTAACATTTTTATTGGGTTCGAAAGAGTAAATTAAGTTTGTTTGGGCTTGAAAGATCAATAATTAAACTTTGGGTGGAACAAAATTAATAGATAAAGCCAGAAAAAAAAAGTTGGTACGCATGGATCCACCAGAGAAGCAAAAGATCTGGTGGACTGCAACATTACATTTAGAGCAGAGTCAGGGAATAATTAACAAGAATTACCTCGAAATACCACCATTGTCTAGAATACTATGGAAAACAGAAAAGAAGGAAAACTAGGTGTTTGTGCCTGAATATATAATCGATATTTGGTCTCTTAATCGTTATGAAGCTGATGAATGATAAATGTGATTGTACATAAAGTACATCTGAACAATGCAGTGAATTTGGGCAAGTTCTAAAGATGCAATCACCAGAAGAAACTATGGTAAAACTGGTGGTACAGGCTATTAGAAAGCATTGCTTTTTAATTTGCTTCATTTAGTTGGAGTAAAATTTCCTCAGGCGAGTCCAAGTAGCACGACCTTTTGAGTGAGGCAGAACATGGATGTAGGAGTCCTCATGAATACACAGGCAAATGAGAACAGTCTGGTTGCTTTCGGTTAACAATGAACAACAGGAGAAGTAGTATAGCTATTTGGCGTTAGAATTGGGATGTCGAGTATGCCATAGTCAATAGGCTAAAGAGTTTGCCCTTTGGCAGAAAGAATAGAAGAGCTGAATATTACTTAAAGAGAGAGATGAGAGAAAGCAGTAGTACAGAGGGATTTGGGGAGTCCTTTTCCATAAATCACAAAAGGCTGGCAATCAAGTTCAGCAGGCAATCGAGAAGGTCTTTATTTCAAATGGAATAGTGTATAAAAATAGGGAAATTTTGCTAAAACTACACAAAGCACTAGTCAGTGTATATCAAAAATATTGAACCTATATCTAAAGAAAGATACACTGAATGAGAGGCTGTCAACGGAAGGTTCACTAGAGGGGTACCATGTATGGAGGAATTTTATTATGAGAGAGTATACAAGGTTGACCTTGTATACACTGAAGTTTCGGAGAACGAGACGTGACCTTATTGAAGGTATCTAAAATCCTAAAGGTGCCTGTAAGAGTAGATGCTGAGAGGTTGTATCCCCTTGTGGGAGAGTTGACGGCCAAAGAACTTAATCTCAAAATATGGGGTCACCCACTTAAGGCAGAAGTGAGGAGGAATTTCTCTTCTAAAGGGTAGCGAATGTGTGGAGTTCTTTATTACAGAGAGCTGTAGCTGTTGTGTTGTTAAGTCGATTTAAGGCTGAAAAAAAATGTTTAATCATTAAGGGAATCAAGGGTTATGGGTATATGACCAGAAAGTGTTTTTTGGATTATCAGATCAGCCATGATCTTATTCAATGGCAGAGTAGAATTCATGGGCAGAAAAGCCTATTTCTGTTCTTATGCCTTATAGTCTTAAGAATGGATGTTTGCTCTGTCTGAGGTATCTAGAATCAAAAGGAGACTGTCTCACAATAAGAGGCAGTCCTATTTAGGACTGAAATAAGGAGGAATGTCTTCACTGAGAGAGTAATGAATCTTTGGAATTATCTGATCCAGACGGCTGTGGAAGCTGAGTCATTAAGTCAATCAAAGGCAGAGGTTGATTGCTTACAGACATTAAAAATATCAAGAGATATGGGAATAGTGCCAAAATATTGTATTGAGACAGAGGATAAACCATTATCTACCAGAATAGCAGAGCAGGTTTGAGGGGTCAAATGGCCTACTCCTGATCCTAGCTCTTACCTTCCTATTTAAATGGCAGTTCACCAACTGAAGGAAAGTACAGAGTGAACTTCCACTGGACTCTGTACCAGGACTACTGCTGTTTACAACACATGGATTTGGTAGTGCAGGAATTAATTTCAAAGTGAGCTAATTGCATTAAATTTGAAAGCAAGTCAACAATGAGCCAACACACCGGGATGTCTCATCGGGCAATGGGATGCTATGCGAGAATCTCTCTGGCTATGTGGAAGACATCTTGAAACCTATTGTACAGGGGATCTCCAGCTTCTGTCGCGACACTACGGATTTCTTCCAGAAACTCAGCACCCACGGACCAGTCGAACCGGGAACATTCCTCATCACAATGGAGGTTTCCGCACTCTACACCAGCATCCCCTACAAGGATGGCATCGCGGCAACAGTCTCAGTACTCAACACCAACAACTGCCAGTCTCCAAACACCATCCTACAACTCATCCGCTTTATCCTCGATCATAACGTCTTCACCTTTGACAACCAGTTCTTCATCTAGACATACGAAACAGCCCTGGGGACCAAATTTGCACCCCAATATGCCAACATTTTTATGCACAGGTTCGAACAAGATTTCTTCTCTATGCAGGATCTCCAATCAACATTGTACCCCAGGTACATTGATGACATTTTCTTCCTCTGGACCCATGGCGAGGAGTTACTGATAAAACTACACAGTGACATCAACAAGTTTCATCCCACCATCAAACTCACCATGGACTACTCGCAACTGTCTGTCTCATTCTTGGACACGTGTGTCACCATCAAGAATGGACAACTCAGCACCACACTCTACCGCAAACCCACTGACAACCTCACAATGCTACACTTCTCCAGCTTCCACCCAAAACATATTAAAACAGCCATTCCATATGGACAAGCCCTACACATACACCAGATTTGCTCAGATGAGGAGGAACGTGATGGACATCTGGAAGTACTCAAGGATGCCCTCACAAGAACGGGGTACGATGCTCAACTCATCGACTGCCAGTTCCGACATGCCACAGCAAGGAACCTTAATGACCTCCTCAGGAGACAGACACATGCTGCAACTGACACGGTACCCTTCGTTGTTCAGTACTTCCCAGGGGCTGAAAAATCATGCCATGTTCTTCGTGACCTGCAATACATTATCAATGAGGATGAGCACCTCACTAAGACCTTCCCCACACCTCCACTACTTGCAATTTAAACAACCGCCAAACCTCAAACAGATCATTGTTCGTAGCAAATTGCCCGGCTCTCAGGACAACTCCATACAACCTTGTCACGGTGGACGCTGCAAGATGAATCAGATTGTGGACATAGATACCACTATTACACGTGGGAACACCTCCCACCTTGTACATGGCAGGTACTCATGTGGCTCAACCAACGTTGTCTATCTAATACGTTGCAGGCAAGGATGCCCGGACACATGGTACATTGGGGAAACTGAGCAAAGGCTACGACAACGGATGAATGGGCACCGCACAACAATCAACAGTCAGGAGGGTTCCCTCCCAGTTGGGGAACACTTCAATGGTCCAGGACATTCAGCCTCAGACCTTCGGGTGACTATCCTCCAAGGTGGACTTCGGGACAGGCAGCAGAGGAAAGTGGCCGAGCAGAGGCTGATAGCTAAGTTTGGTACCCATAGGGAGGGCCTCAACCGGGACCTTGGGTTCATGTCACATTACAGGTGACCACTATTGCACTACACACACACACACACAGATATTCTTACACACACACACACACGGACATAGGTACACACAGACGTGCACACAGACACCCACACACACCCTTATAGACACACACACTCCCACACTCACACATGCACCCCCTCACAGACTTAAGACACTCTGCAGACACTGCACTCACTATACACACACATACACACACACACATATATATTTTATGGGGTGAATTTGTACTTGCAGAATTACATTGCACTTTGCTCAAAAACTGCATACATTCATGTAGAACTCTGAGCTCAAAAACTGCATGAATTTATGTAAAACTCTGTTATCTCACTTTTTAGATTAGAATCAATCTAAACATCAGGTCATAGACAGAGAACACAGGGGGCTAACACCTTCAACATATTGTCTAGCTATCACCATTGTTAACAGCTAACCTGAGAATGCAACTTTTAAAAAAAAGGTTTTGTGATTTACACATGAAAGAAGTGAAACTAACAGATGAAAGGCTTAACAGACAATCAATTTTTCAATGTATAATTTCAGTTACATCACACTGCAAATTTTTGCTATAAATTCTGTGTTACAATCGAGCCCTCCACTATCAACTGATGAAGGAGCATCGCTCCGAAAGCTAGTGTGCTTCCAATTAAATCTGTTGGACTATAACTGGTGTTGTGTGATTTTTAACAATGAGGGAGGTAGTGAGAGACTTCAGAAAAATACAGAGGCTGGTGGAATGATTGCATGGATGATGAAATTCAACACAAAAACGGAGGTGATATAATTTGACAGAAGACTGAGTAGGGACAATGCAAGCCAAGTGGCACAATGTAAAAGGGAGTGTATGATGAGAGAGACCTGGTGGTAATTGTGTACAAATATGTACAAAAATGCTGCATTAGCAAGTTTTGGTATCAAATCTCAAAAGGAGAATAATAAAGATAATCCCCAAATCACAGATAGGCCATTAATCTTTCATCCATCAATGTAAAGTATTATTACACTGAGATATTAAAGACAGCATGAGCAAAACCAGGAAAAATGTAGACATACACCAAGTGGTCAGCATCTGCAAAAGACAGGTAAACACTTCAGTTCAACATAAAAAAACCATGGTGGTCTTTTAGCCACTCACTGATCTACTGTGTATTTCCAGAATTGTTGCTTTCATTTTACAGACTATGATGGCTACAACCTCCCCCCTCACAAAGAAGGAAGTTTACTGAGATGTGAGGTTACATTTTAAAAGTGAGTTTTATCAATATAAAATGTGCCTTTCGGTTTTACTTCATCCGAAACCAAGGAAAGCAATGGGACCAGACGGAGTACCAGATCATGCACTCAGAGCATGCGCAGATCAACCGGCAGACGTCTTCTCGGACATCTTCAACCTTCATGAGGATGAACCAGCCTCATCCACTGAAGGTCACTTTGCCTGAGCCATTTCTGCAATAATTCAAACCCAGTGTCTGCTGGTATTCATGGGAAGCACTGCTTGCCTCAGAACAAGGTGGTTACAGACTCAAGTTGCAGTTCAGAGGTTTGAGGACTTTATTTGGGTTGACTCTCAAGTATAGGGGGATTCTTCTGTACTGTACTATTGGTGCAATTGCCGTCGGGATGAGACATTAATCAGAGGCCTCACTTGTCCCCTCAGGTGCAGAAAAATATCCCCACAGCAGCATTCGGTAAAGAGCAGGGGAATTAAGGATATGAGCTGTTCATTGCCTCATTTGTGTTTGTGGGATCTTGCTGTGCATACAGTGGCTGCTGTGTTTCATAATAACAAGGAATACGCTTATAAGTGTCTCATTGTCTGCAAAGTGTTTATGATGCTCCAAAGTCATGCAAGTTCTTTTGTTACACTATCTCAAAACATTAAAGACACACAAGAGGAAGATTTCCAGTATGCCCTGAGCAGCTATTCATCCGAGGAATCCAATGCATCGTTTTAAACACTCGGTCACTTGGTTACACACCGTGTGAGCATTACTGAAAAAGACAACACCATTGTGAAAGTTTTCTTGAGTTCATCAGGGCAGGTATAAAAATACCAAATTCCAAAGGGAACAAGAATCTATACTGCATAAGATAAAGGTACTGATTAGTCAAGGAGTTGCCATGGAGAACACATGGGAACTTTAGGCCCCATGCTTTTGTTTGATTTAAATAAGATGCAATTTCTGGTTACATCCTTCTTGTTGGCACAGGGCATTCCTTTAAGCAAAACCCAGCAAACAAAAATCAACAAAGAACATTATGATCAGCATGACATGAGTCACCCAAGCTGACTAAACCTTTCTCAGTACATTCTCAGCACTAAACAACTCAAAAGATGCTGAGCAATGAAATAAGTGCAAAGCTTTCATAAACAGAGCAATGTTATTCCAAATCAACACTGACTCAGGAATATAAAAGATTTTGAAGAGTTGGATCAAACATACACAACTGTCCACATCAGTCATTTCTTCCTTCATCTCCAATTGTAATAACAACCTCCATTTACAGAGGCTCCTTGATTTACAAATATCCAACTTGCAAACAGATTCTGGTACAGAACCCATTCACAAACCAGGGATTGTGCAAGATAGCAGACGATGACATATCCTTCCTAGGTCGTCTCAACGCCTTCTATGCTCACTTTGAGCAGAATTTCAGCAGAGAGGTAACACCTATTCCGACAAGTCCTGACAAACCTATCCCAATAGTCGCTGCATCAGATTGATCAGTTTTACTTCATCCGAAACCAAGGAAAGCAATGGGACCAGACGGAGTACCAGATCATGCACTCAGAGCATGCGCAGATCAACCGGCAGACGTCTTCTCGGACATCTTCAACCTCTCCCTGCAGCAGGCAACTGTCCCTGCCTGTTTCAATAGGCACAGGGATGATGTTGGCCCAAAGAAGGCTCATGCAGCATGTCTCAATGACTCCCGCCCAGTGGCCCTAACTTCGGTGGTCATGAAGTGCTTTGAAAGGCTGATCATGGCATTAATCAACTCCAGCCTCCCATTACTCTTGACTCACTCTAATTTGCCTATCAGACCAACAGATCCACATCAGATGCCATATCACTTGCCCTTCACTCATCCCTAGAACATCTTGACACCAAGAACAGCTACGTAAGAATCCTACTCATCGACCACAGTTCAGCCTTCAAACCTATTATCCCCTCAAGTGATCTCAGACTAAGCCCCACTCTCTGCAACTAGATCCTCAGTTTCCTGACCCACAGGCTACAATCGGTGAAGATTGGGTACAATATTTCATCCTCACTAACACTCAGCACTGGAGCCCTTAGGGGTCTGCACTCAGCCCCCTACCGTACTCACTGTATACCCATGACTGTGTCGCCAAATACCAGACTAATGCCATTTACAAGTACACTGATGACACCACCACAGTCGATCAAATCTCAGATGGCGACAATCAGATTACAGATGGGAGGTGGAAGACCTGGAAAAATGGTGCACAGAGAACAATCCAGCTCTCAACGCCAGCAAAACCAAGGAACTCATTATTGACTTTTGGCGGGATGTTACTCATGCCACTCACTCATTAACAGCACAGAGGTGGAATGAGTGGAGAGTGTCAAGCTCCTGGGAGTAGTCATCCACAACAACCTTTCTTGGACTCTTCGTGTGGACTCACTGGTTACAAAAGCCCAACAATGCCTCTTGTTCCTCAGGCATCTGAGGAAATTTGGCATGACAGCTTGCCCAACTTTTATAGGTGCGCCATCGAGAGCCTTCTATCTGGTTATATCACTATCTGGTATGGCAACTGTACCATTCAAGATCGGAAACTGTTACAGAGAGTGGTGAACTTGGCCTGGACAATCACAAAGGCCATCCTCCCATCTACAGAATCCATCTACCAGGCCTGCTGTCAAGGAAAGGCCACCAGCATTCTCAAAGATCCATCCCACCCTTGCAATATTTTTCTATAACTTCTACCATCGGCGGAGAAGGTACAGAAGCCTGAACACACGCACCAGCCAGTTTCGCAACAGTTTCTGTCCTACTGTTGTTAGAATACTGAATGAATTCACAAACTCTGAACATTCGCCTGTACCTATATTTTTGTTTTTGCCTCTGTTTACCTATTAATTACCATCTATGTTACTTAACTATGTGATCTGCCTGTATTGCTCGCAAGACAAAGCTTTTCACTGTGCCTCGGTTTACGTGACAATAAATACAATTCAATTCAATTGCCTGCACTATACTGCTTTCAGCAATCGTTGGTTTTGTTGTTCCAGAATTGCTCCCATATCCTGGAAGGTAGCAAATGCAGCTTGTCTTAGTCAAGAAAAGAGGAAGGAACTAACATGAGAAATAGGGAAAATATTAAAATGGCATTATACACATGGCAACTGGGCACATAAAATAACCAAGCAGAGATAGTATGGATTTACAAACATTGTTGCATTAACAATCATTTGAGTTTTTGAGGATGTCATTAGTGAGATGGATAAAGAGAGAACAAGTGAGTATTTGAATGTTCAAAAAACATTCAATCATGTGCCAAGTGAAAGGTCTAATTAGGACGAATGGAACTAGTATGGATATCAACATGGCTAGAGGATTGGTTCACTCCTAAAACAGAGTCGGAGTAAGTGGGTCATTTTCAGATTGGCAGGTTGTAATTAATGGAGTCCATTAGTTTTTGGGCCTCAGCTATTTGTAACCGACATCAAGAACTTAAACACTTTACACAGAGATTCCTTAGCTACTTGCTAATGATGTAGTTGGATGGGAAAGTAACCAATGAGGAAGGTGCGAGCAGCAGCAAGATTGTATGCCAAGCTTTAATGAGTGAATAATAACAAGGCATATGGAGCATAACATGTGGACGTGTGAAGCTACCCCTTTCTGAAGGGAAAGTAGAAAAAAGCTGAAATATTTTCAAAATTTAGACAGTATGGATAATGTGACCACTCAGAAATGCATGGTCCTTGTGTATGAATTAGGGAAAGTGAATATGAAGTTTAAGCACAATCGGGGAGGCAGTGGTTACATCAATGGATTTAGTAATTGGGAATCCAGGCTAATATTCTTGGGTCATGGATTCAAGCCCTACCATGGCAGATGGGGAAATTTTAATGGAATAAAGAATTTAAATTTAAAAGCTAGTTAAATGCTGAACATAAAACCACTGTCAATTGTTGTAAAAACCCTCCTGGTTCACTAATGTCCTTTAGAATATAAAATCCATTATCCTTTCCCAGTTTGGCCCACACATGACTGCAGACCCACAACAATGTGATTGTTAACTACTCTCTTACATGGCCCAAGCAAACAACTCAGTTCAAGGTGCATTAGGGATGGGTAATGAATCCTGGCTCAACCAACAATGCCCAAATGCCATGAACATTTTTTTCCAAAAAAGCAAACAATTAGAAAAGCAAATAACAAAAGGACTGGAGTACCGTAAATAAGTAGGTCTAACTGCAACAACATGGAACCTTGGTGTGATCTCACAGTACTCCAGATATATTAGCTTTGATCTCCTTACTCAGAGAAAGATATACTTATATCAGCAATGAAGGTTCACAAGACTGGTTCCTATGATGAGGGGTTTAAGGAGAGGTGGAGCAGATTAGATCTACATTCTCCAGAATTTAGGAGAATGAGTGTTCTTTTAAAATTTATTCATGGGATGTGAGCATTGCTGACTAGGCCAGCATTTATTGCCCATCTCTAACTCACTCCTGATCTGAGTAGTTTGTTAGGACCATTTCAGAGGTCAGTTAAGAGTACCACTGCTGTGGTCTAGATTTAGACTGGGTAAGGATGACTGATTGCCTTCCCTAAAGGATGTTAGTGAACCCGAACCAGCTTTTACAACAAATGGCAATGGTCACCATTATGTGGGTGGCACAGTGGCTCAGCAGCTAGCACTGCTGTATCACAGCGCCAGGGATCTCAGGTTCAATTCCAGCTTCGGGCAACTGTCTGTTTGGAGTTTGCACCTTCTCCCCGAGTCTGTGTGGGGTATCTCTAGGTGTTCTGGTTTCCTCTCACAGTCCAAAGATGTACAGGTAAGGTGGATTGGCCATGCTAAATTGCACATAGTGCAATGGAATGTGCAGGCTAGGTGGGTTAGTCATGGTAAATTCAGGGTTACAGGGCAGGGGGTGGGTCTGGGTGAGATGCTTTTTGGAGGATCAGTGTTAGCCCGATGGGCTGAATGGACTACTTACACACTGCATGGATTTTTTTAGACTAATCTTTTATTCCAGATGTTTCTGGAATTCAAATTGCACCAGTTACCATGGTGAGATTTAATCACATATCCCACCAGAGTATCAGCCTGATACTCTGACCATTTCTTTTCCTGAGGTATTGAAATATACAAAATACATACCAGGCTTGATAAGGCAGATTTAGGAAGATGTTTCCCTATCTGTGTTGTCAAAAATGATAGATCACTGTCTCAGAATAAGGAGTTGGCCATTTCAGTCTGAGTTGTGCAAAATGTCTTCACTTCAAATGTTGTCAATCTTTGGAATCCTCCACAGTGTGGAGGTGGAGCTGCAGGGAGTCATTGGATGTTCAATCATTGTGAATATTCAAAGCTGAGATGAACAGATTTTTGGATATGAAGAGATGTTTTATGGGAATAATGTGAGATGGTTGAGGCAGAAGCTCAACCATAATCTCATCAAAGGGTTAACAAGTCTAATTCTATTCCTATTATGTTCTTTTCCCAAGAGGCTTCAGATAAAAACTTACATTGAGCCTAAGAAGATGCCATTAAGAGTCATGACTAAAAGGACAAAAGGAGAAGAGGTTTAGGGAGGGAGTTCTAGAGCTTATGTTCTAGAGGCATAACAGCAATAGTGGAATAAAATAGACAACATGCTGGAGGCCAGAACAAAATATGGGAAATCTTAACCAAAAATAGGAAGTGCAGGTCTGGAAGTATCCACATGAAGAGAAAAACAGTGTAAATATCTCAGGCTTTTGAACTTTCATCAGAAATGCTGGGTATTTCCAAAATGTTATTTCATGCAAGAGACTGGAAGAACATGGGGTTCCTGTACACACTGGAGGAGTTGACGGAGGATGCAAATTATATTCCAGTTAACTAGGCAGTGTGTCATAAAGATAACACAAAATGGGCCAGTATCCAAGTTCACCTGGCGACGTTTTGCCTTCAGGGAGTTACTGAATTAGTGAGTTCTGTTGACCTGCTCAGCAAAAAAAGGCTAAGTGTATGAGCGGAGATATTATTAAAACTCAAAACCTGACTGAAACCTATGTTTAGGGTATACAGCCTTCAACAAGAATTGCAATCTGAAGTTATGAATCTATTCCTGGAGTCCAGAATCTCCTCCTCGTTGCTTGGCCATTGTTCCTGGGCCAGGAGGTGCTGCTTGCCAGCAATGTAATCACTGGGTAGTATCACACACATTTTGCCAACCAAGCACTCACTAGTCATTCATCAATAATGCTGAAGGATGTTCTGTTCTAACCTGCCTTGCAGATGATCTAATTGATCTGGTCTTCACAAAAGGCAGTGGATGAATAACTAAAGTAATTAAAAACTCAATTTCCAATTTATGCCTTTGAGCTGGTATACGCAGGGGGGCCCAGTCAAAATAACAGAACAAAATGTCAACAACAGCCTAGAACCACCTTAAAAAAATGCTACATTAAATCAATTTCTGTCTCCATAAAGAATAACTTGTATTTATATAGCACCTTTCACAACCTTTGCACATCCCAAAACCAATAAAGAAACTTTGTCTCTTAAATATATAGCAGTCACATATACAGGAAATGCAGCAGCCAATTTGAACACAGTCTGCAGCCACGAATACTAATCAGTTCATCTGATTTGGGTGTTGCTTGAAGAACATCTTGTTCTTCAAAAGTATATGATCTTGTAATTCCACCTGAAACACTAAATCACTACCTCACCAAAACTACTGAAATAGACACATTGGATTAGTTTCAGTTCAACTGTTAGACTTTGAACGAGTACACAACTTAGGAATCACGCTACAGACCAGTAAATGACTCAATGGATATGTGCTTAATTTATTTCAGTGACAGCACTAAACCAAATTGAACTATTGGATGGTGACAGGTCTTCAATATCAGCAGCTTTAAAACATGACCAAATAATTCAAAATTATCTCCACCAAGACAGTTTGATGCTTGGGATAATTTAACAGGATAGTCAATCCCTCTACACCTCCATCCGCCATGACCAGGGCCTCCAAGCCCTCCGCTTTTTTCCTCTCCCGACGTCCCCAACAGTACCCTTCCACCAACACTCTCATTCGTTTGGCTGAATTGGTCCTCACCCTTAACAATTTCTCCTTCGAATCCTCCCACTTCCTCCAGACCAAAGGGGTAGCCATGGGCACACGTATGGGCCCCAGCTATGCCTGTCTCTTTGTTGGCTACATAGAACAGTTGATCTTCCGTAATTACAACAGCATCATTCCCCACTTCTTCCTCCGCTACATTGATGACTGCATTGGCACCACCTTGTGCTCCCACGAGGAGGTTGAGCAATTCATCAACTTCACCAACACGTTCCACCCTGACCTTAAATTTACCTGGACCGTCTCTGACACCTCTCTCCTCTTCCTGGACCTCTCAATCTCCATTAATGACACCTCCTAGCACAGCGCTTTAGGGAACATCTCTGGGACACCCGCACCAATCAACCACACTGCCCTGTGGCCCAACATTTCAACTTCCCCTCCCATTCTGCCAAGGACATGGAGGTCCTGGGCCTCCTTCACCGCCGCTCCCTCACCACCAGACGCCTGGAGGAAGAACGCCTCATCTTCCGCCTCGGAACATTTCAACCCCAGGGCATCAATGTGGCCTTCAACAGTTTCCTCATTTCCCCTTCCCCCACCTCACCACAGTTCCAAACTTTCATCTCAGCACTGTCCCCATGACTTGTCCTACCTGCCTATCTTCTTTTCCACCTATCCACTCCACCCTCCTCCTTGACCTATCAACTTCATCCCCTCCCCCACTCACCTATTGTACTCTATGCTACTTTCTCCCCACCCCCATCCTCCTCTAGCTTATCTCTCCACCCTTCAGGCTCTCGGTCTTTATGCCTGATGAAGGGCTTTTGCCCAAAACGTTGATTTTACTGCTCCTCGGATGCTGCCTGAACTGCTGTGCTCTTCCAGCACCACCAATCCAGAATCTGGTTTCCAGCATCTGCAGTCATTGTTTTTACCCACCATAATTTAATAGGAGTTGGAAATGAGAGTCCCTTCACAGAAATAAGTTGTTCATGTTTAACTCCTTGTCAGTCCCTCTCCAACCTTTTTGAATACAAATATTAATTCCTTTCCGTAAAGAGCTTTGTATTCAGGTTATGAAAGACACATTTTAAAAAGTTAGTTTGTCCTGATTTCCAGCTCACTCCTTGTGCTCCCAGTTCAGGGTTTAAGCACATTTGAGCCCACGACATATGCTAACAATTTTGGATGGCAATGAAAGGATGTCGCACTGTTGGAGGGATTGTATTTCTAATGAAGCGTTAAATGAAGACCCAACAGATCCACCAAGTTGGATGTTAAAGATGTTATGGCACTATTGAAAGAACAACAATGCAGCACACTCTCTGCACCCTGGTCAACAACAATCCTTCACCCAATCCCATTAAACATATGACCTGGTCACTTAGTATATTCCAGTTTGAGAAAGCTTACTGTGCATAAAATGGCTGCTGGGATTTCTTCCATTGTGTGAATATAGACTAATGCTTAATTGGCTATTGAACACAAACTCTGCTCCTTCACTCTTGGTTTAATACGTCCTTAGTAGTCACTCTCGCAACAGTGACTCCCTCCCAGCCATGCCAGAGCTACCTGCTCCTGTCCAACCGTGTAGATCCCATGTCCTGTTTATCAGAAAACTGCCACCTTCCACCTCCATGATATAGCTGCCTTCACCCTCACCTTTGTTTTGCAACTGCCAAAACCCACTGTCATCTCTGTACAATAGGTGTTCCACCTTCCCAAAGCTCTACCTCATAAACTTAGCCCATCCAGAAATTTGTTCTCATCAATGTAGAATTACAACAACATCCCAAAGGGCCTTCTGGTACATGTACTCTGAACAAATCTACACCCACTCTCATTCCTTCTTCCACTTCCGTCTCTGTTATACATTAAATCTTGACTCGTATATAACAAGCTCTGAGCTTCACATTCTCACCACGACGTTAAGAAATTCCACCCAAGTTCTTTATTTGATTTCAGTGTTTATTTGATGTGGGAATGGAATATAAATATAGTGAAGTTTTACTGCAGCTGCATCAGATATTGGTGAGACCACACTAGAGTACTGAGCACAGTTTTGGACTTTTTATTTGAAAGGAAATATAATCACTTTAGAGGCAGCTTAGAAACGTTCAGTCAACTCATTTCTGGGATGAAGATGTTATCTTATGAGGGAAGGTTGAACAGGTTGGGCATACCCATTGGACTTTAGAAAAACAAGCTGGTCTTATGAAACTGGACAGAGTGGATTCCTAAAGAATCTGGGGCAAGACAAAACTTAAGGTACACAGTTTAAAAAAAAAAGGTGCCCTTTTTCAGACAGAGATGAGGACAAATTATTTCAGTATGGAATTCTCCTCCCTTGAAGGCAATGGAGGCTGGGTCCTTAAATTTATTCAAGGCAGATTTAGATAGATTTTCGATAGTCAAGGGAGTCAAGGGTTATGTGTAAGATGGACAGGAAAGTGAAGCAGAGACCAAACCCAGATCAGAGAGGATCCACCAAATTGGATAAAATTCAAAGGTTCAACTGGCCTATTTCAGGGCCTCTATCTAATGTTTGTATGATTTGTTATTGATCAATTCAGGCCTCCTGATTCCTAGTTTCCAATCTTCACTCATGTCAATGAAACCACACTGATGGTCTCTTTTTATTTGATCTCTATCAAAATCCTTGCACTTTATTTCCATCCAAATTCCCCATTCCTAAGTCTGGCTTATAGGATCATAAGAAATAGGAGCTGAAGTAAGCCATCCAGCCAATCAAATGTGCTCTGCAATTTAATTATTGATTTCAATGCCATTTTCACACATTATCCTTCATTGCACTGTTATTTTTAGTATTGAGAAATATATTGATTTCTGTCTTGTTTCTGCTCAATAACTGAGCTTCCATTGGTGGCGGGAGTAAAGATTTCCAAAGATTCAGCACCCTTAGTGAAGACATGCCTCTTCATCTGAGTACTAAGTGATCTGCCCCTTATTTGGAGATTTCGTCCACTAATGCTAGACCCCTAAATTGGGGCAACAGAATTGGTACATCTACCCTTTCCAGCTCTGTAACAATATTGCAGCCAAATTTCTCAGTGTTCCCTCCACCCTCTCATTTCTTTCAACACACTAAGTAAGCCTTCACTTTCTGGAGCATTGCTCTTAGCAACTGGTTCCTTAAACCATGCAGTCTCTTTATAAACAATAACCTACCTAAAAAGCTATGTTTGAACTAATCTACATGCAGTACAAAGGTATCTTGTTGCTGGCTGCATGGGCAAGAACAAACTTGCATTGTATTTATCGACTTTCAGATCATCCCAAGTATTTGACACAGTCAGTTAAGTACTTTTGAAGCGTATTCACTGCTAGAATATGGGAGATGTATCAGAAATGTGCTGTTTGTGGGATCTTGCAGAATGAAATAACAACCAAATAATCTGTTTGGTTGGTGACAATTAAGGGATGAGTGTTGACCAGGTCACTATGGAGAGCTCGTCTGCTCACACTATTTCATGACATCTTTTATATCTGAGAGACAGACCTCTGAGAAATGGCAGTTTGGATAGTGAAGAAAGCTCACCTGGGATTTATGTTCAACTGGATGGAGATCGTTTCTGTGACCTTCACAGACAGAAACGTCATGCAGTGAGCCAAGGCTGACAAGTGACTCAAAAATGATCAAACTCAACCACATGGAGTCAATTGAATTCGTCAAAGTATCTGTAATGCCAGTATTTGTCAGCACCAGAATCTAATCTGATTAAGACGAGTAGAAAGTCTACAAGAGGACACGCCTGCAATGCAAATGATTGTGGAACCAAAACATGCTGGAACATGGAAAAAGTTTGCTGTATGCATTGGGAGAGATCAGTATTGACAGTCAACATGACTGATCAGAACATTAGATGTATGGGAAGCTCTGTTCTAATGATTGGCTGTTTTGAGTGTAATTGCCTGAAACTGATTAAAGGCAGCTCTCATTGCTAGTTATGAACCACAGTGCCAACAAGCAAGATCAACAAACCATTTGGCAAAATGTAGAGTCAAACAACACTAAAAAAATGCCTTTATAGTGCCATTTACAACAGTGCAAAGGATTTTACAGCTCTCTCAATGTATAGTTACTGCTTTAGGGAAGGTGGCAGCAAATTCCTACTTTCCAAATTCCCACTAAGAACAGCAGGATAATGAGCAGTTTATAATTTTAGTGGTGATGATAGTGGAGAGGTAAATATCAGCCAGGACACTTGGGAGAACTCCTCTGCACCTCTTCAGATTAGTGCAATAAGATATACATCAGACCATGAAGACAGTCAGAGCCTTGGTGTGACATCTCATCCAAACAAATGTAACTTACCCTCAGTCCTCTCCTTCCAAAATTCACCCCTGTGATGTGGACAGTGCTGACTATTCCACTATTTATTGCCCATCCCTAATTGCCTTGGAGAAGTGACAGTGAGCTGCCTTCTGTAATCACTGCAGTCACGACGTGTATGGACAGCACAATGCTGTTGGGAAGGGATTCTTGGATTTTATCCTCAGGTTACTGAAGGAACGATGATATATTTCAAAGCCAGAATGGTGTGAGGCTTGGAGGGGAACTGGCAAGTGCTAATGTTCCCATACATCTGCTACCTTTGTCTTCCTAGATGGTGGCTGATAGAAGATGCTGATAGAAGAAGGGGGGGGGGGGGCATGGCCCCCACTGCTCCTCGGATACTGCCTGAACTGCTGTGCTTTTCCAGCACCACTAATTCAGAATCTGGTTTCCACCATCTGCAGTCATTGTTTTTACCCAGTGTGGGGGGAACAGAGCAGGCCCAGCATGGGGGAAGAGGACAAAGGGCCCATCGTGGGGGAGCGGAGAGCAGGCCCAGCGTGAGGGAGCGGAGTGGAGAGAGAGGAGAGCGGGCCCAGTGTTGGTGAGGGGGAGGAGCGGGCCCAATGCCAGGGGGAGAGCAAGCTCAGAGCAACTGCTTCCTGCTGGTGTTGGACTCAATTCAGGCCCATGGCTCAGCACTTAAGTACTGTAATTTTAAATATTTACCTCTGTTTAGAATTTTTATACTCCATACCTGGATATCTTTCTACCTAAGATGGCGACAGGCATGGCAATTTAGTTCACATTTCAATGTACTCTGGTATCCTGACAACAAAACTGAATTCTAATTCTACTGTAATGACAAACAGGCAGGCAAATTATCCTGTTAAGCTTCTTGAGTGTTATTGGAATAGCACTGACTCATTCAGACAAACGGGGAGTATTTCATCACACTTCCAACTTTATTGATGATGGATAAGATTTCAGGAATCAGATGAGTTGGTTACTGCAGAATTTCTAGCCTCTGACCTGCTTACAGTCACCATATTTATATGGCTAGTCCAGTTCAGTTTCGGTCAATGGTAATCCCCAGGATGCTGATAGTGAAGGGATTCAGAGATGGTCATATCACTGAACTTGCTTCTGATTCTGTTTTGTTGGAAATGGTCATTGCCTGGCACGTGTGAATACTTTAATTACCAGTCCAAACCTGGATATTGTCCAGGTCTTGATACATTTGGACATGGGCTGCTTCAGAATCAGAGGAATCTTGAATTCAGATGAACATTGCGTAGTCATCCGTGAACATCCTCACTTCTGACCTTATGATGGAGAGAAGGTCAATGAGACCGCAACTGAAGACGGTTGAGCCAAGGACACTACCCTGAGGAAATTCTGCAGAGATGTCCTGCAGCTGAGGTGACTGACCTCCAACAACCATAATCATCTTCCTTTATACAGAGTATGACTTCAACCAGTGCACAGTTTTCCCACTGATTCCAATTGTGTCTGATTTTGGTAGAGTTCTTTGATATCACACTCAAATGCTACCTTAATATCGAGCAGGAGGCTGGAGGACACAGCACGCCAGGCAGCATCAGGAGGTAGAGAAGTCGATGTTTTGAATGCGACCCTTCTTCAGGACTGTGGATGGGCATAGGGGGAACTGCGGATAAAGGGGGAAGTGGGGGCAGGGTGGTGAGGTGGGAATAAGTGAAGACAGGTTGAGGGTATGACCTGGTTGTTCAGTGGGAGGAATGAATCCGGTAGTGGCTGAGAGGAATAGAAGGGAGGGGGAGGTGCTGGGAAGAGGTTTGTGGGTTGGAAAGGGACAGTATTTGAAATTGGAGAACTGAATGCTGCATCCTATGGGCTGTAGCTTGCGCAGGTGGAAGATGAGGTGTTGTTCCTTCAATTTGTGGTTCAATACATTGTGGCGATGGAGGAGGCCAAGGTTGGAACAAAGTGGTTCTGACAGAATGCAAACCAAGGGTCAATGAGCAGGTTATTCCTTTGTAAGTACCATTTGGTGTCACTGTCAATTACCCTTTTCATCACTTTGCTGATGATCAAGAGCAATAATTAGCCAGGTTGGACATGTCCTGTTTGTTATGGACAAGACATACGTAGGCAATTTTCCACATTGCTAAGTTGATGCCAGTGTTATAGCGGTGCTGGAACAGTATGTTTATTGCCAGAGCGTTATCATAGCATTTGCAGTATCTGATGCCTTCAACTATTTCCTGATACCACATGGAGTCAATTGAATTCATCAAAGTGTAGTATCTGTAATGCTGGGGACCTCAGGAGGAGGCCTCGCTCCCTCAGTACTGACCCTCTAATAGTGCAGCATTTCTTCAGTACAGGTTGACTACCCTTTATCGGAAATCCTGAAATCCAAAAAGCTCCAAAATCCGAAGGTTTTTTTGGTGAAGTTCTTTTTCCTCATTAACAAGGTTGTTTGACTTGCCAACAGTTAACCCAAGACGACACCCACTCGATGCGTGTCACTCAGATGTGACAGTGAGGGTGTGGCCCAGCACTGGCAGGCCTCAATTCTCTCTCAAGGCCCGTTTTACTCAGTGAGTCTGCTCCTCTGGTGAGATTTGTTAAAATTTCACCATCAACTGTCACTTAATCTGAAATTCAAAAAATTCTGAAAGTCAGCTGGCTCTGAGCATTTCAGATAAAGGACTGTGCACTTATACTGGCCCTCTGACAGTGCAGCACTCCCTCAGTACTATCATTTTTAAACTTGTTCCAACAACCCACTCTTAGTTAACTTTCAATTATAGAATATACAGCTTGAAACCAACAATTGACCCTTGTACCACATTAATTCAAAGTTACTTTGTCACCAATGTTACCAACAACGAAGAAAACAAGTGAAGGATTTATTCCGACACAGAAAGAAACATACAGCTGACAGCCCCTCCCCATATTCAAAAGATCAGCC
Source organism: Chiloscyllium punctatum (assembly GCF_047496795.1). Lineage (NCBI taxonomy): Eukaryota > Metazoa > Chordata > Chondrichthyes > Orectolobiformes > Hemiscylliidae > Chiloscyllium > Chiloscyllium punctatum. The sequence continues at coordinate 27,061,729 of NC_092744.1, read as the reverse complement.
AGAGAGTTATGGCTCATTCCAGAGGTGGTTCACAAAAAGAAAGACTTGCATTTCTATGGAGCCTTCCACCCTCAATGTGCCAAAGGGGATGATTATACATATGAATAAGGAGCAGAAGTAAGTCGCTGGCCCCTTGAGCCTGCTCCATCATTCAATAGGATCATGGCTGATTACTCATCCCTGCCTTCCCCACAATAACCTACCACCTCCTTTCTTTAAGGTCTATTAACTTCTGCCTTAAAAATATTCAAGGACTCTGCTCCCACCACATTTTCAGGAGATGTTCCAAAGACACCTTTTTTTAAAAAAATTCCTCCTTATTGTCTCAAACAGGCAAAACTATTGAAAAAAAAATTTTGCAGTGTCGTAATGCAGGAAAGACAACTTTTAACTGTTGGACAATAAACTCCCATGAACAACAGTGCAGTAATGAGACCATCTTTTCTCAAGATGGATTCAGGTATTGGCTAATACACCAGAGGGAATGCTTCCAATTTTCTTCAAATAGTGCCATGTAGTAAGACTGTACGACTTAAGAGCAGAACTTTCTTGCAAGTGACTCACATCCTGACTCCTCAAAGCACTGATATCAAGGCTGAAGCCTTAACGGAGTTTGGCATCAGGAAACCCAAATAAAACTGGCTTCAATGTGAATCAGGGGAATGTTTTCTGCTCAGTAAAGATATGATTGTTGCAAAGGAAGATGATTGTGGTTGTTGGAGGTTTATCATTTCAACTCTAGGCCATCCGTGCAAGAGTTTCTCAGAGCAACATACCTTATTCAACAGCAATCAGATGTTGTCTCCTTCCTTTACCTTCTAACAAGGTCAGAAGTGGTCACTGTTGATTGAACATTGTCCAGCAAGACCTGGACAATATTCAGATTTGGCAAGCAACATTTGCGCCACACAAGTGCCAGGCAGTGACCATCTCTGACAAGGGTGTGCCTAATCGTTATCACTTGACATTCAATGGTTTTTCCATCACTGAATCCTCCACTATTAACTTTGAACAGAAACAGAACATAAACAGCCATATAAATACAAAGGCCACAAGACTAGGTCAGAAGTTAGGAATCCTGCAATGAGTAACTCACTTCCTGACTCCTGAAAGCTTGCCCACCATCTACAAAGCACGAATCTGGAGTGTGATGGAAAATCTCCGCTTGCCTGGATGAGTGCAACTCCAACAACCTATCCAACTCCCAATCTTGTATTGGTTAGCTAATCCTCGACCTATGCAAAAAAAAACTACACCCAACGCCAAGAGCGTTTGGTCTTATTAAATAGCCTTATGAAGCCTTTTGTGTGCATTACTTTATCAAATGCCTAATGGAAATCCAAATATATTATCTCTATTGGTTCCTCTTTACCTATCCTGTTTGTCACCTCCATAAAGAATTTGAATACATTCATCCAGCATGATATGTATGGACTTCATGATCTATATGGACTTCAGTAAGGCGTTCGACAAGGTTTGCCATGGGAGACTGGTTAGCAAAGTTAGATCTCATGAAATACAAGGAGAACTAGCCGTTTGGATACAGAACTGACTCAAAGGTAGAAGACAGAGGGTGGTGGTGGAGGTTTGTTTTTCAGACTGGAGGCCTGTGACCAATGGAGTACCACAAGGATCAATGCTGGGACCATTACTTTTCATCATTTATATAAACAATTTGGATGTGAGCTTAAGAGGTATAGTTAGTTTGTTTGTAGATGACACCAAAATTGGAAGTGTAGTGTTCAATGAAGAAGGTTACCTCAGATTACAACGGGATCTTGATCAGATGGGCAAATGGGCTGAAGAGTGACAGATGGAGTTTAATTTAGATAAATGCGAGGTGCTGCATTTTGGAAAAGCAAATCAGAGCAGGACTTATACATTTAATGATACCCTAGGGAGTGTTGCTGAACAATGAGACTTTGGAGTACAGGTTCATAGTTCCTTGAAAGTGGAGTCGCAGGTAGATAGGATAGTGAAGGTGGTGTTTGGTATGCTTTCCTTTATTGGTCAGAGTATTGAGTACAGCAGTTGGGAGGTCATGTTGTGGCTGTACAAGACATTGGTTAGGCCACCTTTGGAATATTGCATGCAATTCTGGTCTCCTTCCTGAAACTTGATGTCATGAAACTTGAAAGGGCTCAGAAGATATTTACAAGGATGTTGCCAGGGTTAGAGGATTTGAGTTATAGGGAGGGGTTGAATAGGCTGGAGCCGTTTTCCCTGGAGCATCGGAGGCTGAGGGGTGACTTAATAGAGGTTTACAAAATTATGAGGGGCATGGATAGGATAAATAGACAAAGTCTTTTTCCCTGGGGTGGGAGAGTCCAGAACTAGAGGGCATAGGTTTAGGGTGAGAGGGGAAAGATATAAAGAGAGACCTAAGGGGCAACTTTTTCACACAGATGGTGGTACCTGTATGGAATGAGCTACCAGAGGAAGTGGTGGAGGCTGGTACAATTGCAACATTTAAAAGGCATCTGGTATCTGAATAGGGAGGTTTTGGAGGGGTATGGGCCGGGTGCTGGCAGGTGGGACTAGATTGGGTTGGGATATCTGGTCGGCATGGACAAGTTGGACTGAAGGGACTGTTTCCGTGCTGTACATCTCTATGACTCTATATGCTTTATGAAACCATGCTGATTCAACCTAATTGTATTTTTTTTTCTGTAGGCTCTGTTATTACTTCCTTTCTAACAGACTCTCACATATTCCCATTAACAGATGTTAAGCCACCTGTTTGATTTGTGCCTTCACCTTTTTGAATAATGGTGTTACATTGATAGTTTTCAAATCCACTGAAACGTTTCCAGAATCTAAAGATTCTTGCAAGATTATTCCCAGTTACTACCATTCTTACATGACCCAGTGGACCTAGAAGACACAGCTGTGTTTGAAATGGCACGAATTCAAACTTAGTATGCAAAACAACTAGCATGTGGTCAACCTATGGAACAGGTTCCTTAGGGAGATGATGGGAACAATATTGGTTTATTCAAATGAAATAAATACACTTTTCATAAGATAATATTTTGTTTGAATGTTTATGTAACATTAGGCAGAGTACAGATCATTCTGCTATAACATGCATTTTGTTAATGCACATTCACTAATAACATGATCGATGAATTGGGGACACTGTTTCTAAAGCATGATTCCAGCCCCATTAGTTTAAATTAGTTGCTATAACATGATTTTCTTATAACATGGGGTTGCACAAGAACAGAACTACCATGTTACAGCAGACTTGACTATATACAGAAAGTGCACATGCCTGAGGAGGAACAAGAGATTTTGGACAATGGTTCTTTAAGCGGTCTACTACATCTTTCTCACTTCATGTCCGCCACAGATGTTAAGTCACCTGTTCTATTTGTCCCCTCACCTTTTTGAAGAATGGTATTACAATGACAGTTTTCAAATCCACTGAAACTTTTCCAGAACCATTACATCGTGTTACTAACCAAAATGGCAGAAGACAAGTTAAAAGAATGTCATCTTTCATCATCTAGCAATTCCCATATTCTCAACAATTTATTCAATTGGCTTCATTATTTTGGACATCTTGATCATTACCTTGGTCAGAGAGGGAATATTGGGGGTGGGGGTTGACATTTCCCTGAATTAATTAATTGTGGAGAAATTTTAAGCAAAATCTGGGTAGCTGTGATTCTCATCAAGAATCCTGCACAAGATAAAATTAGGTTTCACTGTGATGTCCCAATGATTAAACGGCTTGTCAGAACTTCAGCTTAAAAAGGTACCCAAAAGAACTATCACTCAAGTTGAGTAGCAAAGGGTGAGATGAAATCACAATTGTCAGGAGATGAGAAGGAGAGATCATTCATGATTGAGTGCAAAGCTTGTACTTCAAAAGAAAGGGTAAGAACAATACAGTGCAAATGAAGGCATTTTGAGCACACTGATAATGAGAATTATTTAATCAAAAACTAAAGCCTTGTAAGTCGTGGATTTAAACAGTGAATGTCCCATTGTGGAAGTTAGTTACAGAATAAGGTTGCTGGCCCCATTCCATCTATTTGCATGCATTCTGTCAGGTACTCACTCACTTTCTAGATTTGGACCCAACAGGTATGTAAGCATGTTAACATGTGTGATGGGAATCCAGAATTGCAAAAGTAACACCAGTGGGTGTAGAATCATTTGACTTTGCAGAAATATGGAGTCGCAAGGTGATGGAGGCACTTGGGACCAAAGCTGAGAAAATATTAAGATTGAGACCTGGAGTGAGAGACCCGTGAGGTGAGCAGTGATGGACGAACAGGACATGGCAGCAAAGTTTCGGAAGGTGCAAACCCAGCCAGGAGAATGCAAGAACAGTGAAGGTTAAGAGCAAGGCAGGTTCTTTGAAGATCAGGGGATAAGCAAGGCAGAGTATGGCAGCCTTAACATTAGCAGCATGCCATTGGAAGTTCACATCTGACTGAAAAGAAAGCTAAGTGTTGTGAACAGGCAGTAGATAAAGATGCTCATGTGAAGACGCTGGCATAATGGGCTGAATGGTCTCCTTTTGCTCTGTGAGATTTCTGTGTCTGGTTCAGCCCCTGGCAATTGCCAGGGACAGGGTTCATGGGCGAAGGAGTGGACTTTACGATGTGGACTAAAGACTCTGGCTTCTGCCTTTGCAAGACACAGTTGGCTTTTGTCTACCAGCAGTTTGATGAACGTGAGGCAGTTAAGAGATACTGATTCCGGATTAGTGGTGCTGGAAGAGCACAGCAGTTCAGGCAGCATCCAACTACTTGGATGCTGCCTGAACTGCTGTGCTCTTCCAGCACCACTAATCCAGAATCTGGTTTCCAGCATCTGCATTCATTGTTTTTACCTTAAGAGAGACTGAGCAAGGTCCAGCGAGGTGTGGTCAGTCTACATGTGCTAACTGACAGCGGTTACAGATGGGGAGATATGGAACAACATGGCAATGAGGTGCAGGAAGGGGTGTAGGGGAAACAGCAGAGGAAGGGATAGGAAGCCGTTACGAATGAACTGGGGCTCAGAACGGACAGCCGAGAGTGAGAACAGAACCACCCAACTCACAGTTCCCTCTGTTTTAGTTTGCGGGCGACAGAAGAGGCAGAAACAGGTGATTGATTTTTGTTCACAGTTTTAGAAAGAGAGGGAAGATTTCAGAGGCTGCCTGCCCCAGGTAGACCAGTTGCAACTTGCTCTCAGATCCAGACACACGGAGACAGTGTAGTCTGCAGCACGTTAACTGGAGTTAACAACTGAGTAACTTCTAAACAATGGGCAACAGAGCACGTACCGGGACCTGGGAAATGGGGAATCCTGGTAAATCCGGAGAGAGAAAGAGCTCAGGGCGAGGCGTGGAGACCTGAAAGCAGAAAGAACGCGGTTTCCCCATCATTGCAGTCACTCGGTGACCCGGGAAAGTGCGTGCCCAGGCTTTCAGGAGATGAACCATTACCTGGTAGAGGGGATATTAAAGCCTCCTCCTGACCAATGAAAGCTCCGTTCTGTTAGAGAGAGAAAGAGGGGGACTACTCTCTGTTGCCCACATCGACTTACTGTGCAATTTCAGCAGCGAATCGTAGACTTTACACTGGACCTGGCCGGTACTCTGGGACACACAGGACATCCAGAGCCCCTCATAGATGGCCTGCGCCGTCACGATGTTGTCACCCGCGTAAGACGAGGTTTTCCACTGGGGTAGAGCGGTGCTGGTGATGATTCCGATCCATCCGAAAAAAGCCAGGGCGAAGCCCAGGATCTGCAGACCCGAGTTAGCCATTCGCGTTCTGACCAAAACCTCTGCCTGCAGGGAAAAGGGGGCAAATTCAGCTTCACAGCGAAAAACTGTCTCCCACCCACCCCCCTCCCCCCAATCCTACAGACAACAGCCCTCAGTCAAAGACCACCCCTCGCTGGAACTATACCTGACTCTGCTGAAGAATTTATTACTGTGCTGCCGAGTTCTGGGGATCTACCTTCGCTCTGAGCCACACCTTAAAGGGGCGGATTCAGGTTTCCATCGGCCACAACCCGATGTCACTCTCGGTATCTCTCAGTGACTCCCAGCTCAGAGTCTTCAACAATCTTCAGTTGATGCTACATCAGTTGTTCTTTTTAAGTCTGAGGTAGACAGGGATTTCTGTTCAGCAAAAGTATTAAGAGATACAGGCTAAAGGCAGTTCGGTCACAGACCAGCCATGATCTCACCGAATGGCTCAAGGAGCTCAAGGGGCCGAATGGCCTACACCTGTCCCTGAGTTTCTATATCTTTCCATCTCTCTGTCACTGTCAGTATCTCAAAGTCTGTGTTTCTCCGTGTACCAAATAATTCTCCATGTCCACATGCTTGTCTCCATGTCACTCCCAATGTCTGCCTTCTCAGTGTACTCTGTGTCTCTGTTTTTCTCAAAGACACTGCAGTTCTATCCCCAGTTTTCCAGCTTCGGAGAGATTTCCAGGAAACTCAACTTAAAAAGGAATTCACCCCCACCCGCGTCATGTTCCAGGAAATTTGCGACACCTCCATTTGATAAATGTAATTTATTTTTCTGAGAAGAGCTTTTTCTGCACTAGTTTCTTCTTAGAATCATTTGTTGAGAGGGTGCTGGATAGAGACCAAAATGAAGTTTCATTCATTGTCCCTGACACCACCAGCTCATTGACACTGAAATAACCATTCATGAAAACATACGCAGATAAAAAAAAGCACAAACAGGAGGGGACCATTTAACCCCTTGAGTCTGCTCCACATTCAATAAGGGGCATGGCTCATCTGAGTAGGACCTCAACTCCATTTTCCTGACTTCACATTGCCCTGGATTCCCTTGTCAATCACACACACGGATTCATATAAACACATATACAAATGCCTTCCATATGTGTAAAACAATGTAATTATTGATATGTAAAGCATTTTTGAATGTACCATTTTGGGTGCTATTTTCTGGGTCTGTAGATTGTGAAGGAGCAAAAATGGCCTTTAGTAGAGTGATATGTACTTCATGTCAGATGTGGGAGTTTAAAGAGAGTTTAAGGGTTACTGCGGATTATATATGCCATAAATGGGGTTGGATGCGAATCTTATCAGATCGAAAGGATCGGTTGGAGAGACAGTTAGAAGCAATGAGGAATTTGCAACAGCAACAGTATGTGATGAATGGCACTTATAGGAAGGGGGGAAAGTCTCAGATACAGTCACATAGATGGGTTACCTCCAAGAAAGATAAGAGAGGTAGGCACCGAGTGCAGGAGTGTTTTGTGAATATACCCATTTCAAACAGGTATGCTGTTTTGGAAAATGTAGAGGGTGATGGATTCTCAAGGGAATGTAGCACGAACAGCCAAGTTTCTGGTATTGAGACTGGCTCTAATGCAACAAGGGGGATGTTGGCTTCCAAGAGATGAATTGTGTTAGGGGATTCTCGAGTCCAAGATACAGACAGACATTTCTGTGGCCAGCAGCGACCAAGCAGAATGGTGTGTTGCTTCCCTGGTGCCAGGATCAAGGATGTCTCAGAGAGGATGCAGAATGTTCTCAAGGGGGAGAGGGGCAAGCAAGAGGTCGTTGTCCACATTGGAACCAATGACATACGAAGGGAAAAGGATGAGATTCTGAAGGAGATTACAGAAAGTTAGGCAGAAATTTAAAAAGGAGGCCCTCGAGAATAGTAATGTCTGGATTACTCCCAGTGCGACAAGCTAGTGAGGGCAGGAATAGGAGGATAGAGCAGATGAATGCATGACTGAGGATCTGGTGTATGGGAGAAGGATTTACATTTTTGGATCATTGGAATCTCTTTTGGGGTAGAAGTGACCTGTACAAGAAAGACGGATTGCACCTAAATTGGAAGGGGACTAATACACAGGCAGGGAAATTTGCTAGAGATGCTCGGGATGATTTAGACTAGTAAGGTGGGGGGTGGGACCCAGGGAGATAGTGAGGAAAGAGATCAATCTGAGACTAGTACAGTTGAGAACAGAAGTGAGTCAAACTGTTAGGGCAGGCAGGGACAAGGTAGGACTAATAAATTAAACTATTTATTTCAATGCAAGGGGCCTAACAGGGAAGGCAGATGAACTCAGGGCATGGTTAGGAACATGGGACTGGGATATCAGCAATTACAGAAACATGGCTCAGGGATGGGCAAGACTGGCAGCTTAATGTTCCAGGAAGGATAGAAAGGAAGGCAAGAGAGGAGGGGGAGTGGCATTTTTGTTAAGGGATAGCTTTACAGCTGTGCTGAGGGAGGATATTCCTGGAAATACATCCAGGGAAGTTATTTGGGTGGAACTGAGAAATAAGAAAGGGATGATCACCTTATTAGGATTGTATTATAAACCCCCTATTAGTCAGAGGGAAATTGAGAAACAAACTTATAAGGAGGTCTCAGCTATCTGTAAGAATAATAAGGTGGTTATAGTAGGGGATTTTAACTTTCCAAACATAGACTGGGACTGCCACAGTGTTAAATGTTTAGATAGAGAGGAATTTCTTAAGTGCGTACAAGACAATTTTCTGATCCAGTGTGTGGATGTACCTAATAGAGAAGATGCAAAACTTGACCTACTCTTGGGACATAAGGAAGGGCAGGTGACTGAGGTGTCAGTGGGGGAGCACTTTGGGACCAGCGACCATAATTCTATTAGATTTAAAATAGTGATGGAAGAGGATAGACCAAATCTAAAAGTTGAAGTTTTAAATTGGAGAAAGGCCAATTTTGACGTATTATGCAAGAACTTTTGAAAGCTGATGGGGGTAGATGTTCGCAGGTAAAGGGACGGCTGGAAAATGGGAAGCCTTCAGAAATGAGATAACCAGAATCCAGAGAAAGTATATTCCTGTTAGGGTGAAAGGGAAGGCTGGTAGGTATAGGGAATGCTGGATGACTAAAGAAATTGAGGGCCGAAAATGTGTTGCTGGAAAAGCGCAGCAGGTCAGGCAGCATCCAAAGAACAGGAGAATCGACCTTCTTCAGAAGGGCTGATGCCCGAAACGTCAATTCTCCTGTTCCTTGGATGCTGCCTGACCTGCTGCGCTTTTCCAGCAACACATTCTCGGCTCTGATCGCCAGCATCTGCAGTCCTCCCTTTCTCCTTAAAGAAATTGAGGGTTTGGTTAAGAAAAAGAAGGAAGCATATGTAAGGTAAATTGAGTGAATCCTTCGAAGAGTATAAAGTCAATAGGCGTATACTTAAGAGGGAAATCAGGAGGGCAAAAAGGGGACATGAGATAGCTTTGGCAAATAGAATTAAGGAGAATCCAAAGGGTTTTTACAAATACATTTAGGACAAAAGGGTAACTCGGGAGAGAATAGGGCCCCTCAAAGATCAGCAAGGCGGCCTTTGTGTGGAGCCACAGAAAATGAGGAGATACTAAATGAGTATTTTGCATTAGTATTTACTGTGGAAAAGGATAAGGAAGATATAGACTGTAGGGAAATAGATGGTGACATCTTGCAAAATGTCCATATTAAGAGGAAGACAAGCTGGATGTCTTGAAATGGATAAAAGTGGATAAATCCCCAGGATCTGATCAGGTCTACCCAAGAACTCTGTGGGAAGCTAGAGAAGTGATTGCTGGGTCTCTGCTGCGATATTTGTATCATCAATTGTCACAGGTGAGGTGCCAGAGGACTGGAGGTTGGCTAACGTGGTGTCACTGTTTAAGAAGGGTGGTAAGGACAAGCCAGGGAACTATAGGCCAGTGAGCCTGACCTCGGTGGTGGGCAAGTTGTTGAAGGGAATCCTGAGGGACAGGATGTACATGTATTTGGAAAGGCAAGGACTGATTAGGGATAATCAACATGGCTTTGTGTATGGGAAATCATATCTCACAAACTTGATAAGAGTTTTTTGAAGAAGTAACAATGAGGGCAGAGCAGTAGATGTGATCTATATGGACTTCAGTAAGGCCTTCGGCAAGGTTCCCCATGGGAGGCTGATTAGCAAGGTTAGACCTCATGGAATACAGGGAGAACTAGCCATTTGGATACAGAACTGGCTCAAAGGTAGAAGATAAAGGGTGGTGGTGGAGGGTTGTTTTTCAAACTGGAGGCCTGTGACCAGTGGAACGTCACAAGGATCGGTGCTGGGTCTTCTACTTTTTGTCATTTGCATAAATTATTTGGATGCAAGCATAAGAGGTACAGTTAGTAAGTTTGCAGATGACACCAAAATTGAAGGTGTAGTGGAGAGCGAAGAGGGTTACCTCAGATTACAACCAGATTTTGATCAGATGGGCCAATGGGCTGAGAAGTGGCAGTTGGAGTTTAATTTAGATAAATGCTGCATTTTGGGAAAGCAAAACTTAACAGGACTTGTACACTTAATGGTAAGGTCCGAGGGAGTGTTGCTGAACAGAGAGACCTTGGAATGCAGGTTCATAGCTCCTTGAAAGTGGAGTCGCAGGTAGGTACGATAGTGAAGAAGGTGTTTGGTATGCTTTCCTTTATTGATCAGAGTATTGGGTATAGGAGTTGGGAGGTCATGTTGGGGCTGTACAAGGCATCGGTTAGGCCACTGTTGGAATATTGCGTGCAATTCTGGTCTCCTTCCTATTGGAAAGATGTTGTCATCTTGAAAGGGTTCCGAAAAGATTTACAAGAATGTTGCCAGGGTTGGAGGATTTGAGCTATAGGGAGATGCTGAGCAGGCTGGGGCTGTTTTCCCTGGAACATCGGAGGCTGAGGGGTGACTTAATAGAGGTTTACAAAATTATGAGGGTCACGGATAGGATAAATAGGCAAAGTCTTTTCCCTGGGGTCGTGGAGTCCAGAACTAGAAGGCATAGGTTTAGGGTGAGAGGGGAAAGATATAAAAGAGACCTAAGGGGCAACTTTTTCACACAGAGGGTGGTACGGGTATGGAATGAGCTGCTAGAGGAAGTGGTGGAGGCTGGTACAATTGCAACATTTAAGAGGCATCTGGATGGGTATATGAATAGGAAAGGTTTGGAGGGTGCTGGCAGGTGGGACTAGATTTGGGTTGACATATCTGGTCGTCATGGACGGGTTGGACCAAAGGGTCTATTTCCATACTGTACATCTCTATGACTCTTTGACTCTATGACTCTCCTTTTGTATTCTTCTTCATATCCAATCCTGAATGTTTTATTGTTTATTCACAGGTATTACAAGCTCGTCCTGCATTTTTTGCCCATGCCTAATCACCCATACGATAGTTAAGTGTCAATATTGTCATCAGGTTGAAGTTACATGGAGGCCAGACTAAGTAAGGACTGCAACTTTCCTTCCCTAAAGGATATTAGTGAATCAGATGGGTTGTTAATACTGATTGACAGTGGTTACATCCTCATTATTGGGTTAGCTTTTCATTCAAATCATAATTTACTATGTGTTCTGGTTGGATTCAAACCCATGTCCTCAGAACATTGGCCTGGGTTCTGTATTTCTAGCTCAGTGACAACATCACAACGCTCCTAAACAGCTATGTATGGTCTTGGTTTTAGAGCATGTGTCCTGATAAACAAGATAATTTGAGTCACAAATTTGGGAACAGGAGGAGAATGTTAAGGTCCACAACACTGATATGCCATTCCACCATTCCATGCCTGATCTGCACCCAGCTCCATTTACCCACCTTCACCTAGAGTCCAATAACAGTGAGCAATCCCCCATCTCCCTACCACATCCCAACTTCTAAATCCAGGACACTGAGCTCAGTTTCAATCCCAAGCCCTTGTCTTTGCTATTCTGTTGGGGTCAGTTGACTCATCACACCGGAGATCATAATCACCTCACACACTAAATCATTGGAGACAGAACTTTTTGTTACCTGACATTCAGACTGAAAATTTTTGAGTGTTTATTTGTTAATTAAAACTCTTCACAAGGTGCTAAAAGTGAGCTGGATCACCCATAATTCAGTTGGGATATCATGTGATTCTCAGGCACCAGTCTCTAGTTAAACTGGCATTTGCATTGTCTGCATAAAGCAAACCAAAAAGTGCTAGATAAACTGTGCAGGTCGAGCAACATCTGTGGAGACAGAAACTGAGTTAATGGTTCAAGTCTTCTTCAGAACTTCCAAAAATGACTTCTTCAAATTCTGAAAAACATTTTCACCTCAAACCATTACTTCCATTTCTCTTTCCACAGATGCTGCCAAAACTGCTGAGTTTCCCTGCCACTTTCTGTTTTGTATTTCAGATCGTCAGCATAGAGTCACTTAGCATGGAATCTGACCCTGCGATCCAACCAGTCCATGTCAGCAACAATCACAAATTAAACCAGTCCCACTTTCCTGTGCTTGGCTCCTTCCAAACGTTTCTTATTCATGTACTTACCTAAATATCTTTTAAACATTGCAACTGTACCTGCATCCACCACTTCCTCTGGAAGGTTATTCCACATATGAACCACTGTCTGTGAAGAAAACTTGCCACTCATATCTTTTTTAAAATCTTTCTCCTCTCACCTTAAAAATATGCCCCTAGTCGTGAAATCCCCAACCCTAGGGAAAGAAAAACCTGCCATTCAGCTTATCCATATCACGCATGATTTTATAAACCTCTATAACCTCAACCACCTACCCTCCAGTGAAAAATGTCCCAGACTATACAGCCTCTCTTTGTTAGTCAAATCCTCCATTTCTGGCACCATCCTGGTAAATCTTTTCTAAACCCTCTCGAGCTTCATAATATTCTTCCGAACTGCAATTCTAAGGAAGGGTCACTGAACCCGAAATGTTAACTCTGATTTCTCTCCACAGCTGCTGCCAGATATGCTGAGTTTTTCCAACAATTTCTGTTTTTGTTTCTGGTTTCCAGCATCCGCAGTTCTTTCGGTTTTTAGTCTGCAGCACTTTGCTTTTGTTTTGGATGGGTAGAGTTTTGGGAGTTATTGAAACCCTTCTGAGAAGTGGTGTTTGGTGGCAGAATCAATGCCTTCCAACTTCTCATCCCACATATGACTCTTGTCTCTGATCTATTGCTCTCGAAATTATTTTTAAACTATTACATCGATTTCAAACTATTATTTTAAACTATTAATATGTGACTATTACTAGCAAAGTTAATGTTTATTGACCATTCCTGGTGGCTCAATTTTGATACAAAGAAGCTAGATCATAATGAGGAACTATACTGTTTCCATTGGATGTTGATATCATTGGCTGGGCCAACGTTGGTTGCCATTCCCTAAATGCCCGTGAGAAGGTGGTGGTGACCCACTTTACTGAACTGCAGTCCATCAGATATAGATACGTCCACCAAGTCGTGAGTAAGGGAGGTTCCAGATGTGGATCCAATGCCAGTGAAAGAACTGATGGATACATTTCCAAGTCAGGAAGGTGTGTGCCATGGAAGGGAGCTTGCAGCTAGTGGTATTCCCATATATCCTTATCCTTCTCAATCATAGTGGTCATGGGTTTGGAACACAAGCCAGACCTGCACATTTCGTTCCTTGGGGAAAGCTTTTTTCTTATTTTCCCCGCTCTAGGAGGTCAGTGCACTCTGAACTGAGAAACAAATTAAATAGAGAACAAAAGTGGAATTCCAAGGTGCTCAAGGAATTTAGAAGTTCTAGTGCACAAGTCACAAAATGTTAGTGTGCAGCTACAGCTCCATAAAAAGGATAATGGAATTCTATCCTTTATTTCAAGAGGAATTGAACATAAAAGTGAGGAGGTTATGCATTAATCATACAGGATATTGGTGAGACTACATCATGAATATGGTGTGAAGTCTTGGTCTCCTTATTTAAGGAAAGGTGTAAGTGTGTTGGAGATGGTTCAAAGAAGGTTTATGAGATGTCACATGATATCAGCAGCAAGAGGACAGATTACACTTGTTTCCACAAGACTTTAGAACAGTGAGGGATGATTTAATTAAAGTGTATAAGATCCTGAATAGTCTTGACAAGATGAATGTGGAAAGGATGGCCATCTGACCCATGTGTCTCACTATCACAACCAGCAGGATATTTGGCCATTGAGTCTCCCAATCTTTCTAATGTATTGAGAGGTACTGCTGCTCTTACTGCATCTTTACAATCTTGATTGAGAGGAACATTTGCAGAGGCTGTGATTGTAGATTTAAGACCACAACAATGTCCCAGGAGAAACATCTGATGCATTTGTTATTGAGAGTCAGTTGGTGGAATGAAGGCAGAACACAGCAACTCTCAGAGGTCAAGATTGTCAATGAAATCATTAATAACAAATCCTCCAAACTATAAGATTGTTTGTAGCTTTTAGTTGTCAGATGGCTGTAGCTTTATTGTTTGATTTGTCCAGTTCTGATCAGTCAGTATTTACATATCCTTATTGTCACTTCCTGTTTTGGCACAGAAGAATTTCAATGTTAGACAAAGGAGCTCCAGAACAACATAACATTAGGTTAATGGTAAAACTCCCTCTACAGTGTCGCCATCAAACACATCCAGGACAGATACACCACAGTGTTATATACAAAGTAAAGCTCACATTATATTTAGTTTTCATGCATTGCCAGATTACAGGCACTGCTGCAATTCATGAAATTTACTTTGACAGCACTTCCCAGACACATGTTTGACACAAGAACAAGGGTAATGTGCATTGAAAACATCCAGGCTTCAAAACATCTTGGCATCAGTCAAATCTTGAAATTGCCTTCCCATCCAGCAAAGGAAGCAAGTCAAGTGAGCTAAGCTGTGTTGAGTGTGAAGAGAGTAAGGCAAGGCTGGATGCTCTTTACTTTAAGGTAAAAACAATGACTGCAGATGCTGGAAACCAGATTTCAAGAGGAATTAAACATAAAAGTGAGGAGGTTACGCATTAATCATACAGGATATTGGTGATACTACATCATGAACCAGCATCCAAGGAGCCTCGAAATCGACATTTCGGGCAAAAGCAGTGAGCCTGAAGCATGGAGTAATAAGCGAGAGGAGGGTGGGGGTGGGGAGAAAGTAGCATAGAGTACAATGGGTGAGTGGGGCAGGGGATGAAGGTGATAGGTCAGGGAGGAGAGGGTGGAGTGGATAGGTGGAAAAGGAGATAGGCAGGTAGGAAAAGTCCGGACAAGTCATGGGGACAGTGCTGAGCTGGAAGTTTGGAACTAGTGTGAAGTGGGGGAAGGGGAAATGAGGAAACTGTTGAAGTCCACATTGATGCCTGGGGTTGAAGTGTTCCGAGGCGGAAGATGAGGCGTTCTTCCTCCAGGCGTCTGGTGGTGAGGGAGCGGCGGTGAAGGAGGCCCAGGACCTCCATGTCCTCAGCAGAGTGGGAGGGGGAGTTGAAATGTTGGGCCACGGGGCGGTGTGGTTGATTGGTGCAGTGTCCTGGAGATGTTCCCTAAAGCGCTCTGCTAGGAGGCGCCCAGTCTCCCCAATGTAGAGGAGACTGCATCGGGAGCAACGGCTACAATAAATGATATCAGTGGAAGTGCAAGTAAAACTTTGATGGATGTGGAAGGCTCCTTTAAGGCCTTGGATAGAGGTGAGGGAGGAGGTGTGGGCGCAGGTTTTACAGATCCTGCAGTGGCAGGGGAAAGTGCCAGGATGGGAGGGTGGGATGTAGGGGGGCGTGGACCTGACCAGGTAGTCACGGAGGGAACGGTCTTTGCGGAAGGCGGAAAGGGTGGGGAGGGAAATATATCCCTGGTGGTGGGGTCTGTTTGGAGGTGGCGGAAATGTCGGTGGATGATTTGGTTTATGCAAAGGTTGGTAAGGGTGGAAGGTGAGCACCAGGGGCGTTCTGTCCTTGTTACGGTTGGAGGGGTGGGGTCTGAGGGCGGAGGTGCGGGATGTGGACGAGATGCGTTGGAGGGCATCTTTAACCACGTGGGAAGGGAAATTACAGTCTCTAAAGAAGGAGGCCATCTGGTGTGTTCTGTGGTGGAACTGGTCCTCCTGGGAGCAGATACGGCGGAGGAAGAGGAATTGGGAACACGGGATGGCATTTTTGCAAGAGGTAGGGTGGGAAGAGATGTAATCCAGGTAGCTGTGGGAGTTGGTGGGTTTGTAAAAAATCTCAGTATCAAGTCAGTCGTCATGAATGGAGATGGAGAGGTCCAGGAAGGGGAGGGAGGTGTCAGAGATGGTCCAGGTAAATTTAAGGTCAGGGTGGAATGTGTTGGTGAAGTTGATGAATTGCTAAACCTCCTCGCGGGAGCACGAGGTGGCGCCAATGCAGTCATCAATGTAGCGGAGGAAGAGGTGGGGAATGATGCCGGTGTAATTACGGAAGAAAAACTGCTCTACGTAGGCAACAAAGAGACAGGCATAGCTGGGGCCCATACATGTGCCCATGGCTACCTCTTTGGTCTGGCGGAAGTGGGAGGATTGAAAGGAGAAATTGTTAAGGGTGAGGACCAGTTCAGCCAAATGAATGAGAGTGTCGGTGGAAGGATACTGTTGGGGACATCTGGAGAGGAAACAACGGAGGGCTTGGAGGCCCTGGTCATGGCGGATGGAGGTGTAGAGGGATTGGATATCCATGGTGAAGACCTTCCACAAAGACCGTTCCCTCCATGACTACCTGGTCAGGTCCACGCCCCCCTACATCCCACCCTCCCATCCTGGCACTTTCCCCTGCCACTGCAGGATCTGTAAAACCTGCGCCCACACCTCCTCCCTCACCTCTATCCAAGGCCTTAAAGGAGCCTTCCACATCCATCAAAGTTTTACTTGCACTTCCACTGATATCATTTATTGTAGCCGTTGCTCCCGATGCAGTCTCCTCTACATTGGGGAGACTGGGCGCCTCCTAGCAGAGCGCTTTAGGGAACATCTCCAGGACACTGCACCAATCAACCACACCGCCCCGTGGCTCAACATTTCAACTCCCCCTCCCACTCTGCTGAGGACATGGAGGTCCTGGGCCTCCTTCACCGCCGCTCCCTCACCACCAGACGCCTGGAGGAAGAACGCCTCATCTTCCGCCTCGGAACACTTCAACCCCAGGGCATCAATGTGGACTTCAACAGTTTCCTCATTTCCCCTTCCCCCACTTCACACTAGTTCCAAACTTCCAGCTCAGCACTGTCCCCATGACTTGTCCGGACTTTTCCTACCTGCCTATCTCCTTTTCCACCTATCCACTCCACCCTCTCCTCCCTGACCTATCACCTTCATCCCCTGCCCCACTCACCCATTGTACTCTATGCTACTTTCTCCCCACCCCCACCCTCCTCTAGCTTATCCCTCCACGCTTCAGGCTCATTGCCTTTATTCCTGATGACGGGCTTTTGCCCGAGCATCGATTTTGAAGCTCCTTGGATGCTGCCTGAACTGCTGTGCTCTTCCAGCACCACTAATCCAGAATCTGGTTTCCAGCATCTGCAGTCATTGTTTTTACCTCAAGAGTTCAATACGGCAGTGGGGGAACATTTAGGTGACAGCAACCACAATACAATATGTTTCAAATTTGTTCTGGACAAGGAAAAAAGATGGCCTGCAAAAGATGGCTTTGGATTGGTGGAAGGCAGATTTTATTAGACTAAAGCAGGATCTGGTCACTGTAGACTGGGAACAGCTCCTTGTGGGTAAGTCTACAGCAGAGTAATGGAGGCATTCAACAAGGAGCTAGTGAAAGTACAGGAGGGAAATGTAGGAGCAATAAGTTCAGAGAACACTAGATGTCTAGGACAATTCAGGACTGAATAAGGAAGAAGAGTCGGGCTTTTGGCAAATCCAATGAGAGCAATTCAGCTGTGGCCCTAGGGGAATTAAAAGAAGTGCAGGAGGGAATTTAAGAAAGCAGTTAGAAAACCAAAAAGGGACATAAAAAAGGAATTGCAAACAGGATTAGGGAGAATCCTGAGATATTTTATAAATGCACTAAAGGGAAGAGGTTAAGCAGGGAAAAATTGGGGCCCATTTGGGGCCAAGGGGGCAACCTGTGTGTGAAGCCACAGGATATTGGAAGGGTGTTGAATGAATACTTCTCTTTGGTTTTCACTCTGGAAAAGAAGAACATAGGGATGGAATTTAGGAAAAGGGACTCTGAAGAGCTTGCACAATTTGACAGAGGAAATGGGGAGATATTGGTGGCACTACTGGCCTTAAAAACAGACAGCTCCACTGGCCCGGATGAATTTCATCCCAGGCTGCTATGGAAGGCAAGGCAGGAAATTGTAGGGGCTGTAACACAAATTTTTTAATTTACTTCTGGCCACTGGGCAAGTGTCAGAGGACTGGAGTCTGGCTAATGTGATTCCAGTTTTTAAGAAGGGTGGTAGAAGTGAACCAGGAAATTACAGACCAGTTAGTCTCATATCAGTGGTAGGGAAACTATTGGAGAAAATTCTAAAGGACTGAATTAATACCCACTTAGAAAGGTTTTGGTTAATTTGGGATAGTCAGCATGGCTTTGTCAGAGAGAGGTCATGCCTAACAAATTTGTTAGAATGTTTTGAAAATGTGATCAAGTGTGTGGATGAGGGAAGTTCAGTCGATGTGGTTTGTATGGATTTTAACAAAGCTTTTGACGGGGTCCCACTTGGGAAACTGATTGAGAAGGTTAAAGTACATGGAATTGGGGGAAACCTAGCAAGGTGGATCAGAAACTGGCTAAGTAACAGGACAGGAGAAAGTGAGGACTGCAGATGCTGGAGATCAGAGCTGAAAATGTGTTGCTGGAAAAGTGCAGCAGGTCAGGCAGCATCCAAGGAGCAGGAGAATCGACGTTTCGGGCATGAGCCCTTCTTCAGGAAGTCAGACAGCATCCAAGGAGCAGGAGAATCAACATTTCGGGCATGAGCCCATCTTCAGGAATTCAGTAAGTAATAGGACACAAAGAGTGGCAGGCTATATGAGTGACTGGAGGCCGGTGTCCACAAGGATGAGCACTGGGATGCTTATTGTTTGTTATATACGTAAATGATGTGGGTGAATGTTAAGTTAACTTGCAGATGACGGCAAGATTGGTAGAGTGGTTAATAATGAGGAAGAAGGTTGTAGGTTATAGGAAGATATAAATGGGTTGGTCAGATGGACAGACCAGTGGCAGATGGCATTTAACCCTGATAATGCACTTTGGAAGAAGAAACAAGATGAGGGACTATTTAATGAATGACAGGACACTGGGTAACTTAGAGGAATAGTGGGATCTTGGGGTAATTATTCACAGATTTTTGAAATTGAGAGCACATGAATAGGATAGTGAAGAAGACATATGAGTCTCCTGCATGGAGTATAAGAGTAAGGAGGTCATGTTGGAGTTGTGCAGAGCTTTGGTCAGGACACAACCGGAGTACTGTGTGCAGTTCTTGCCACTTCACTACAGGAAAGATAGAATAGCACTAGGGGGGTATAGAGGAGGTTCAACTACGATATTGCCTGGAATGGAGAAATTGAGCGATAAGGAAAGACTAGATAGGCTTGGATTGTTTTCTTCAGATCAGAGAAGGGGGATGTGATTAAAGTGTATAAGATAATGATGGGCATGGATGGGGTGAGTAGAGAGCAGCTGTTCCCCTTGGTTGAGGGGTTACTCACGAGAGGGCATAGGCATGGTTTGAAGGTAAAAGGCAGAAGATTCAGATGAGAATTAAGAAAACACATTTTCACTCTTCAGGTAATGAAAATCTGGAATGCACTGCCTGGGAAGGTAGTGGAGGCTGGAAACCTTACAACCTTTAAAAATACTTGGATGAACACTTGAGATATCAGAACATTCAGGGATATGGGACAAGTGCAGGAAATTGGGAGTAGCGCAATTAGTGGTAGTGATAGTTATGTCACTGGAGAATTGATGGGCTGAAGGGCCTTTTCTGCACTGTATGAATCTATGAATCCAAGGACCATTGTGGTTTAAGAAGGCAGCTCACCACCACTGTCTCCAAGGCATTTAAGGATGGGCAATAATTATTGGCCTGTGATCTGATGTCCACACCCTGAGAGTGGATTTTTTTAAAAATCCAACAGTAAGAATGGATGAGCAGCAAAAGATTATTTTTGTCTAAATCGGCAAACACAAAGTGAGAAAGGATTTGGAAGAATATAGTAAAAATGTTTCCACTCAGAGGAATGTTTTACCACAAGAGCCTATTAGGCTAGAGAGTGTTAAGCAATTGAAAGGACATTGTAAAGGGCATTAGGTTAGTTCCTGTTGAACAGCTCACCCGAAACTTGTCTCTCGGTTTGCTGCAATATCATGCAGCTATGATTCAACATGCTCAGCAAAGAGCTGGAAAGCTCAACATCATTAATTAACTCCTTTGTATTTGTGACTTTGGAGTTTTTCACCTATCAAAGTCTTTGAGAAAGCTGCCAAGATATAATTAGGGAGTGACTCAGTTTGATGATGTTCCTGGCTTCCACTGACGGTACAGAATGAGATCACCAAGCCCAAATTCTCATGGAGCATTCTGGTGATAAGTGACGGAGCAGAGTAGTGGAAAGTGTGAGCAGCGAAGGTGATTTGTTTTATAAACTTTTGGCAGATGCAAAGCTAAGGAGAACATGCAGTGCAAATTATTTGATGATTGAAACAACACAATGGAATATCACTCCCAGTTCGCTTACACAATGTCAGAATCTAGTTAAATTAAATGAGATTGCTTCAGAGTTTGAATTGTGGCTGTACAAGTAAGAAACAACAACAACATAGATTTATAAAGTACCTTTCATCATTTAAAACAACCCAAGACATTTCGCTAAAGTTTCACAAACTGAACTATACACTGAGTTGCGTTCGGTGATCTAAGGGCAATTGGCAAAAAAGCTTGGCCCCAGAAGTAGATTTGAAGAGAAGGGAGCTGTGGAGAAGCTGAGATTTATCAGATCAAATTAATAAGCTCAAGAAGTTACCTCTCAAGGTGTTTTGGTATCCATAAAACAATGGTTGATTACTTAAGTGAAGGAAATTGAATTTAAAGCCTCAATTAGTCCACGTGGCTTAGTAAACTGTAAAAAAACAATGAAATTGTCTGATGACCCAGCTTCCACTGCTCCAGGGAAGAGAGTTCCAAAAAGTAATTGTGCAGAATAGAGAAGAACCTCTTTCTCATCTCAGTTGGGAGATTCCTTATTTTAAAACTGTCCCTCTAGTTCTACGCTTCTGACGAGGCAAAGATTTGGGCCAGATTTTCTGATGGCAGACAGCAGTTAGTCCAGCATTGTCGGGAAAGCACATGGGGACCCTGTGGAATCCCCATCAGAGCATAATTTCTCTGGAAATTGAAGATTCCGCTAGCCAAATCCTTTATGCCTGGAACCCTTCAATAGTCTCCATTTCAATGGGAGAACCTGGAGGGTTCTGATGAAATAAGCAACATAGATTCTCAGGAAAAGATGGACTATTAAATACTATTTCCCTGGGACCCAACACCCTCCTGGAATCTGACAATTTCAAGCTCCACACCGGAGCCCCCTCTGCTACTAATGGTCCTGATTGCTGACTCCCTCCTCCACTGGGGGTAGATCTGAGTGCCAAACCTACTGTTATGGGAGTCAATAGCTGACTGCTTCCCCAACACTTACCTGAACCTTGACCTCTGACTTCCTCCCCTCAGACACCATCTCAAGATCTGACCCCTAATATCCACCGCCTCCCCCTCCACTGCTGAAGGACCTGACACCCACATTCCAATGGGTGTAGGCCTATCTCCATTATGATCTATCCTCAAAAGAAAAGACCTTTCACTTCAGGAATCAACCGAGTCAATCTTCTCTCAACTGCCACCACTGTCAATATGTCTCTCCTTAAGAAAAAAGACCAGGACTGTACACAGTGCTCTAGGTGCATTCTCACCAATACCCTGCACAATTAAGCAAGAACTTCCTTTGGTATAAAGGCCAATATTCCATTTTATAAAAATTCATTCATGGGATGAGGGCGTAGCTGGTTGAGCCAGCATTTATTCCCATTCCTAATTAAGAATCAATCAAATTGCTGTGGATCCGGTGTCACGTGTAAGCCAAACCAGGTAAGGACAGCAGTTTCCTTCCCTAAAGGATATTAGTGAACCAGATGTTTTTTTTCTGATAATCAACAATGGATTTGTGGCATCTTTAGACTCTTGTTGAATTTTTGTTGAATTCAAATTCCACTATCTACCTTGGCACCATTTGAATCAGGACATTACTTGGGTCTCTGCAATAACAGACCAGAGACAGTACCTTGGCTATACCCTCCCCTATATTTGCCTTCCTAAGCACTTATAGCACCTGCATGCTTTTTTATAATTCATTCTTGGAATGTGGGCTTTGCTAGCTCTAATTGCCCTTGAGAGGGTGGTAGTGAGCTGCCTTCTTGACCCACTGGTCTAAGCGTTGTAGGTGGACCTGACCTGTAGGTAGACAATGCTGTTAGGGAGCGAGTTACAGAATTTTGATCCAGCAACACTGAAAGAATGGAAAGGTTGGTGAGTGGCTTAGAGAAGAACTAGCAGGTGGTTATGTTCCCATGTAACTGCTACACTTGTTCTTCTGAACATAAGTAGTCATGGGTTTGGAAGGAGCTGTCTAAAAATCTTTGATGAATTTCTGCTGTGCATCTTGTAGATTGTTTCGGGCAAAAGCTTTTGCCCGAAACGTTGATTTCGCTGCTCGTTGGATCCTGCCTGAACTGCTGTGCTCTTCCAGCACCACTAATCCAGTATTTGGTTTTCAGCATCTGCAGTCATTGTTTTTATCTTGTAGATTGTACTCACTGCTGCTACTGAGCATCAGTACTGATGGAACGATTGAACGTTTGTGGATGTGTTTGCAGGCTGCTTTGTCCATGATTATGTCAAACTTCTTGAGTGATGTTGGAGTTGAACTCATGCAAATGAATGGGGAGAATTCCATCATACTCCTGACTTGTAATTTTAAGTGGTCATCGGGCTTTGGGGAGTCAGGAGGTGAGTGAATCTCTCCAGTTTATTTTTTGTTCATTCATGAGATGGGGGTATCACTGGTTAGGCCAGCATTTATTGCCCATTAATTGTCCAGAGGACAGTTTAAGAGTCAACCACTGTGTTGTGGGTGTGGAGTCATACATAAATCAGACCATGCAAGGATGGCAGTTTCCTTCCTTAAAGAGCATTAGTGAACCAGGTGGGTTTTTCTAACAATTGACAATGGATTCATGGTCATCATTAGACTTTTAATCCAAGACATTTTTCATTGATTTCAAATTCCACCATCTGCCATGGCGGGACTTGAACATGGGTCCACAGGACATTACTTAGGTTTCTGAATTAATAGTCCAGTGATAGGTCACTAGATCATTGATTCCCCTTCCTTGCCTCTGACCTGGAGATCTCAGTTGTACTTCGGTCAATGGTATTGTCCAGGATGTTGATAAAGGACTATTCAGCAATGATAACATCTTTGAATGTCAAGAATGGTGGTTAGTTGTCTCTTACTAGAGAGAGTCACAGCCTAGCATATGTATCACATGAATGTTACTTGACATTTGTCAGCCCAGGCTTGGATATTATCCATATCGTTTTGCATTTGGATATGGATTGCTTCAGTACCTGAGTAGTTGCAAATAGTGCTGAACATTGTAGAGTTATATGTTGATAAATCATGGTTCTGTTTTTTCTGTGGTTAAAGTGTATTTGTTTGTTATAAATACTGGTTCTTGTTAAATACAGGAACTTGCTCATTGGTTTCTGTTAGCCTGAGTACATCAGACAGGTGAATTGGGGACTTCACAGGGGACTTCACATACCTTAATTAAATCTTTAATGTCTATGATGACCCCGGAAATAATGGGTTCAAGTTAGGGGTGGCACAGTGGTTAGCACTGCTGCCTCACAACGCCAGAGACCCGGGTTCAATTCCCGCCTCAGGCAACTGTCTGTGTGGAGTTTGCACATTCTCCCCGTGTCTGCATGGGTTTCCTCCGGGTGCTCTGGTTTCCTCCCACAGTCCAAAGGTGTGCAGGTTAGGTGAATTGGCTATGCTAAATTGCCCATAGTGTTAGGTGAAGGGGTAAATGTACGGGAATGGGTCTGGGTGGGTTGCTCTTTGTAGGGTCGGTGTGACTTGTTGGGCCAAAAGGCCTGTTTCCACACTGTAAGTAATCTAAAAAAAAAGTGTAAATGTATCTTCCCAAGTAGGTCATCACACACTTTAAGATGAAATAAAAGGTATGCTTTATTAACAAAGCACTCAAAATGTGGGAATTGTTTGTTTCTTCTATCACACGTATAAACACTCAGGAAATTAAGGAACACAGGAGAAGTCATATTTTATAAATTACAAGTTTCAGTATATCTTTTCATGTTTTCTGGCGAAGACATAGACTTGGTACTGAATAAATCACAGCTGCTGGCTGCCAGGTTCCAACGGCCTGATAAACATAGAATGAAAGTGTAGTGCTTGTACTGAGGTCAGCCAGATGGACTTCATAGAATCTGAGTTCCCTGATTAGGGTTGTCAACCTGGTCCAATCACGGAGCCTTGGCTGACATATATAAACAGGAGATTTCCAACACCCTGGAGTCGTTCAGGGAGAGGTGGGCGCCACAGGGAGTGGAGTGCATCATTTCTCCCTCCAACTCTATTTTGATTTGATCCCTACCCTCCCCTTCACTGTTTTGATCACACAGCATTGCCCTGTGGTTTGAAGGGCAGTGCTTGTCACTGGCCACTCGGGTGTCTTTCCTATCTTCCTGGTGGTGGAAATTGAATAAAGATTCGTGCACTTTGTGTCTTTTCACTGTGTCTCACACCTGCACACACACACACTATGGGTGCTGGGGAATAAAAATAAGCACTACCGCACTTAGGCGGTAAAAAAAAAAGAAAAAAAAAACAAAAAAAAAACAGGAGATTGCCCGGGTGTCCTTGGAGAAGGAGCACGCGGGTGAAAGAAAAAAAAAAAAAATGAATAAACAGGAGATTTCCAACACCCTGGAGTCGTTCAGGGAGAGGTGGGCGCCGCAGGGAGTGGAGTGCATCATTTCTCCCTCCAACTCTATTTTGATTTAGTCCCTACCCTCCCCTTCACTGTTTTGCTCACACAGCATTGCCCTGTGGTTTGAAGGGCAGTACTTGTCACTGGCCACTCGGGTGTTTTTCCTATCTTCCTGGTGGTGGAAATTGAATAAAGATCTGTGCACTTTGTGTCTTTCACTGTGTCTCACACCTGCACACACACACACCGTGGGTGCTGGGGAAAGAATAAGCACTACCGCACTTAGGCGGTAGTGTGGGGTTTAATAAAAAAAATAATAATAAAAAGAAAAAAAAAGAAAAAAAAGAAAAGAAAAGAAAAAAAATTAACAGGAGATTTACGTTAGGAAAAAAAAAAGAAAAAAAAAGAAAATAAACAGGAGATTTCCAACACCCTGGAGTCGTTCAGGGAGAGGTGGGCGCCGCAGGGAGTGGAGTGTATTATTTCTCCCTCCAACTCTATTTTGATTTAGTCCCTACCCTCCCCTTCACTGTTTTGCTCACACAGCATTGCCCTGTGGTTTGAAGGGCAGTGCTTGTCACTGGCCACTCGGGTGTTTTTCCTATCTTCGTGGTGGTGGAAATTGAATAAAGATCTGTGCACTTTGTGTCCTTTCACTGTGTCTCACATCTACACACACACACCATGGGTGCTGGGGAAAAAAATAAGCACTACCGCACTTAGGCGGTAGTGTGGGGGTTAAGAAAAAAGAAAAAAAATAAACAGGAGATTTCCAACACCCTGGAGTCATTCAGGGAGAGGTGGGCGCCGCAGGGAGTGGAGTGTATTATTTCTCCCTCCAACTCTATTTTGATTTAGTCCCTACCCTCCCCTTCACTGTTTTGATCACACAGCATTGCCCTGTGGTTTGAAGGGCAGTGCTTGTCACTGGCCACTCGGGTGTTTTTCCTATCTTCCTGGTGGTGGAAATTGAATAAAGATTCGTGCACTTTGTGTCTTTTCACTGTGTCTCACACCTGCACACACACACCATGGGTGCAGGGGATAAAAATAAGCACTACCGCACTTAGGTGGTAGTGTGGGGGTTAAATTAAAAAAAAGGAAAAAAAATATATAAACAGGAGATACCCTGGCGTTGTTCAGGGGCAGATGGGTGCCACAGGGAGTGGAGTACATTGTTTTCCCCATAAAAAAGAGAAAAGAAAAAAGAAAAAAAAAATAATAAATAAACAGGAGATTTCCAACACCCTGGAGTCGTTCAGGGAGAGGTGGGCGCCGCAGGGAGTAGAGTGCATCATTTCTCCCTCCAACTCTATTTTGATTTAGTCCCTACCCTCCCCTTCACTGTTTTGATCACACAGCATTGCCCTTTGATGTGAAGGGCAGTGCTTGTCACTGGCCACTTGGGTGTTTTTCATATCTTCCTAGTGGTGGTAATCGAATAAAGATTCGTGCACTTTGTGTCTTTCAGTGTGTTTCACACCTGCACACATACACACCGTGGGTGCTGGGGAAAAAATAAGCACTACCGCAGTTAGGCGGTAGTGTGGGGGTAAAGAAAAAAAAAGGAAAAAAAAATAAATAAACAGGTTTGTTATTTCCCCCTCCAACTCTCTTTTGATTTAATCCCTACCCTCCCCTTCACTGTTTTGATCACACAGCATTTTTAAAAAATGATAAACAGGAGATTTCCAACACCCTGGAGTTGTTCAGGGAGAGGTGGGCGCTGCAGGGAGTAGAGTGCATTATTTCCCCCTCCAACTCTATTTTGATTTAGTCCTTACCCTCCCCTTCACTGTTTTAATCACACAGCATTGCCCTTTGATGTGAAGGGTAGTGCTTGTCACTGGCCACTCGGGTGTTTTTCCTATCTTCCTGGTGGTGGAAATTGAATAAAGATTCATACACCTTGTGTCTCTCACTGTGTCTCACACCTGCACACATACACAATGGGTGCTGGGGGAAAAAAATAAGCACTACCGCTGTTAGGCAGTAGTGTGGAGGTTAAATTTAAAAAAAGAGAAAGAAGAAAAAAAAGAAAAGAAAAAAATAAACAGAAGGGTGCACAAAAAAAATAAACAGGAGATTTCCAACACCCTGGAGTTGTTCAGGGAGAGGTGGGCACTGCAGGGAGTAGAGTGCATTATTTCCCCCTCCAATTCTATTTTGATTTAGTCCCTACCCTCCCCTTCACTGTTTTGATCACACAGCATTGCCCTTTGATGTGAAGGGCACTGCTTGTCACTGGCCACTCGGGTGTTTTTCCTATCTTCCTGGTGGTGGAAATCAAATAAAGATTTGTGCACCTTGTGTTTTTCACTGTGTCTCACACCTACACACACACACACACCATGGGTGCTGGGGAAAAAATAAGCACTACCGCAGTTAGGCGGTAGTGTGGGGGTTAAATTAAGCAAAAAAAAAGAAAAGAAAGAATAAAAAAGATAAACAGGTGATTTGCTTTGGTTTGAAGGGCCACTGCTTGTCACTGGCCACTTGGGTGTTTGCCTATCTGGAAAGTTGGATCAGTGTGTGACTGTGTGTGCGTGTGCACGTGCAAGGACTCTCCTCCTTGAAGGGGACTGTCCCTGTTGCTGCTTGGGGCCTGCCTCACTGCTGCTGCCTGGGACTTGCCTTGGGGCCCCTCCCCAGGACCTCCACCAAATAAAAATAAACAGGAGATTTCCAACACCCTGGAGTTGTTCAGGGAGAGGTGGGCGCCGCAGGGAGTGGAGTGCATTATTTCCCCCTCCAACTCTATTTTGATTTAGTCCCTACCTCCCCTTACTGTTTTGATCACATAGCATCGCCCTTTGATGTGAAGAGCAGTGCTTGTCACTGGCCACTTGGGTGTTTTCCTATCTTCCTGGTGGTGGAAACCGAGTAAAGATTTGTGCACCTTGTGTCTCTCACTGTGTCCCACACCTGCACACACACAACATGGTTGCTGGGGGAGAAAAAAAAGCACTACTGCAGTTAGGTGGTAGTGTGGGGTTTATTTAAAAAAAAGAGAATAAAAACCCAGGAGATTCAGAGTCTTCTCAGTTTAGGAGACTGACTCTGTGTTGGCTGGTGCTACAGTCAGCGTTTTACTGTTAACCTGGTCCAATCAGGAAAGCCCTGGCTGACTGATATAAACAGGAGATTCAGCATCTTCTTGGTTTAGGGGACTGACTCTATACTGGCTGGTGTTACAGTTGGTTTCTGCCCCTTTTTTCTGTGGTAGAAACCTGATTCCTGAACTGGCTGAATTATTTATCCAGTTTGTTAATGGACATTCCTTTTCGTGAGGACTGATTGTTAAACTCCTGATGTACATAATGTGTTTCAGGTGTAACTCAGTTCTCTTTAGGGGATTGTTGTTTCGCTGGCTGGTTACAGCCTGTTATTCTTTTTTTCCCCTCTTTGAGGAAAGGATAATGTTAATTTTGTGGTAGGGCCTAGCCCTTGGATTCTAGTTTCCTCTGTTTTTTGTATGTGTCTTCACTTTTTATTGGTGGTTGGACTGAGCCCTTGTGGAAGACATACATTTTACCAGAGGAACTGTTCCTGTGGGGAGGCCTAGCCCTGGGACTGGGCCTCTGAAAATTGAACACATGTGTGGGTGTGCTTGGAGGAGAGCACTTGCTGTATCCTGGAGTTTGGGAGAAGACCTTTCTTTGGGGAGTGGACCAAACCTCTGTGAGTTAACTGCACCTGTACAATGTACTGTTCCTGTGTGTGGGCCTGGTTTTCCAAGGCTGGGCCAGGACTCCATGGAGACTGAACACTTGTGTGCTGTGGGGTGTGCATTTGCTGCCTTCAGGAGTGGACTCCATTTTGGACAATGCACCTCAAAAACTGGAGTGGACTCCATTTCTGGGAAGGGACTATATTTTGAAGTCTCTCTATATATTTGGATTGTGGACCAGAAAGGACTCTGTTTTTACATAATTAACTGTTTTGTGTTGTTTGGATCTATCACTTGCACTGGATTGTGTCCCTGGGTCTGGCAGGCCTTAACTGTGAACTGGGAGGCTCATGGGTCATCCTGAAAGCTGTCCCCCTGAGAGCCGGAGGTTGGGTAGGCTGTTCCGAAAGCTGGAGGATGGTTAGGCCACCCTGATGCCAGTTGCCCTGAGAGCCAGATGGTGGGTAGGCCGTTCTGAGCGCTGTCGTCCCGAGAAGGGGTAATCTGGACGGGCTGTCCTAGAGGTGGTCGAAAGGTGTCAGAGACCCAAGAGCCAGAAGGCGCGTAGGGGCAGGCTGAGATCCAGAAGGCTTGTGGGCTACCCTGCACGCTGTCGTCTGAGGGAAGGGGACGGGCTGTCCTAGAGATGGCTGGAAGGTGTGCCAGGATAGCCCACTGGCTGGATGTCGCATTGGCGTGGGTGAGAGCCCAAGAGCCAGAAGGTGGGTAGCCGTCCTCAGCGCAGTCATCCCAGGCGGGCTGCCCCAGACGTGGTCGAAAGGTGCTGAGGGTGGTTAGTGAAGCCGGAAGGTGGGTAGGCCGTCCTGACCGCTGTCACCCTGGACGGGTACCGGGGTGGGCTGTCCTAGAGGTGGTTAAAAGGTGTCAGGGCGGACTGAGAACTGGAAGGGGCATAGGGAGGATCGAGAGCTGGAAGGTGCGTAGGGGTGGGATGCCTTAGAGTGGCTGGAAGGTGGGAGGGATGGGGGCTTGCTGGGTCTGTATTGTCTGCACCTTTTTTTTAATGTAACTGGATTGTCTTATATATAAACATCACTGTCTCTGTCTTTTTATATTTGAAACTGAGATTTGTGGTTTGTCCTCAATTACGTGTAAACTGGTTGAACAGTAGGGTTTGGGGCCTAGCTTTGCTGCTCCTCTCCCTTGTAAAATTGCTGTTGTATACAGCTGTAACAGTTAACTGTTTTTTGTAATTTTGTTTTAATAAAATATTATAAACAGGAATGTCAGGCATCCTGTTCAATCTGAGCGCTGTCTCTGAGAAAGCCAGACCAGGGTCAAGTACTATGCACATGTAAATAAAGTGACTTGGTGATGGGATGCCAGCCTCTGGAGTTATTTCAGTGGTGGTGAGGGTGGGATTAATGATGGAACCTTGCAAAAGTGCCTACTTGCTGAAGCCCACCTTGACTTCAAATAGGCACTATAACTGGCTTTGTCAATAGAAAATGCACCAAATGAAACATACGTGTTACAGGGTATACCGCTGGAAGTGGACACTCTCTCACCAGGCTGACTGAGCTTGAGGGACACCACTTGAGTGAAGGGAATTACATAGCTTCACTCAGGATAATATCCTGAACAGAGGCACCAAAGTCAAGCCTTGTTCAAATGGTTAACATTTTCTGCAGGATCCGGGCCAGCAAGACAGTGTAGTTGCTGCCAGTATTCGGACGCAATACAGTGAAAGAGTCCAACAAGACCCTAAATTGAGTAAGAAAACTTACAGGCCAGTATCCAGGAGAATGCACACCTTGGAAAGTCCACCCATGTCTGGTTTTGAAACTGGTAAATTGCTTAGCAACGTCCAAATCAGAACCAAAGTAAATGTCTGGTTAAATGGTCATCTAGTTGGGATGGAGGTCAATAACAACACGGTTGTATCAGTGATTGCAGAAACTGTCTTTAACAAACTTCGCTCTGGGCTCCAACACTTAGGTTTGCACCAGGCCTTGGCTAGACTGAGAAACTATACCGAGGAACCTTTACAGATTAAGGGTACAACTTCAGTTCTGGTTTCCTGTGAGAAGCAGTTGGTTAATTTACCACTGATTTGTAATAAAAAGCTTGGGCCCAAGTCTGCTGGGGTGAAATTGGTCAAAAAAGATTCACCTTGACTGGCTCAACATTTCTCAAATAGAAAATGGCTATCTGAGTGAAATCCTAATTAAACAGCCAGACATTTTTCAAAAAAGTCTAGGGACTGTCAAAGCAGCCAAGGCCACCTTGCATGTTGACCAGGAAGCAATTCCACATTTTGGTCTGCCCAGTACCATTTGCCTTACTGGCTAAAGTAGAGGCAGCTATCAGGTGGCTGGAAAGTGAAGGAATCTTCAAAACGGTTCAGTTTCAGGAATGGGCAGCACCAGTTCTGCTGAGTGTGAAGGCTAATGGGTCAGTCTGCCTTTGTGGGGATTTTAAACAAACAGTTAGATAGATACCAATCCTTTGTATTGAGACCTTATATGCAAAGCTGGTGGGGGGGGGGGTGATATCCTTCGCAAAGCTGGACATCAGCCGTGCCTACCTGCAATTGTGGTTAGATGAAGGTTCCCAGAAGTAATTAAAACCTATATTAAAATTAAAACCAGCCTATATCATTTTCAGCAGACAATGGAGAACATTTTACGAGGTCAACAGCATGAGGATGATGTGCTAATAAAAGGGAAGACCATAAAGAACATGTAGAGAACTTAGACACAATCCTTAAATGTTTCCCCCAGGTGAGGGTATACCTTAAAAGTGAAAACTGTGCTCCAGGCATCCTGGGTGACCTACTTGGGCTACAAAGCCGACAGGACTGGATTACATTCGTTTGAAGATAAACTGAAGACAATCAAAGGTCTCACGGCTCCCATATCTGTAACAGAGCTTAGGACTTTCTTTGGATTGTTGAATTATTATGGAAAGTTCATATGTAACTGGTCTCCACCCTGACACCCTTACATCTGTTATTGAAAAAAGGGTCAGCCTTGGAAATGGTCTCGTAACCAAGATGTAGCCTTTAAAGAAGTGAAGAAGCAGCTATTATCATCTAAGGTGTTGGCATACGACGATCGCAGACAAGATCTGGTGCTGACATGTGAGGCCTCCCCAGATGTAGCATTGGCTCACAGATGGCCCAGTGGAGTACGCTTCCAAGACTTTGGCTGATGCAGAGTCCAAATACACCCAGATAAAGAAGGAAGGTGGTCAGCTTTGAGAAAGTTCTACCAATACCTTTACAGATACAAAGAGCACAGGAACAGGCCCTTCAGCCCTCCAAGCCTATGCTGACACATTTTGCCTTTCCATACTAAAACTGTCTTCACTTGTAGGATCCATATCCATCCATTCCCTTCCTATTCATATGTTTGTCCAGGGTTTTCTTGAAAGCTGCTACTGTGTCTGCTTCCACCCCTTCTCTGGTAGTGTGTTCCAGACACTCTCCACACTTTGTGTGACAAAACCTGCCTCACACATCGCTTTTAAACTTCTACCTCTGCATCATGAACCTGTGTTCCCTGGTAATTGACCCTTCTACCCTGGGAAAATATCTCATACTTTCCATTCTATCCATGTCATTTTATAAAAATTTATCTGGCCACCCCTCAACCTCCTGCATTGCGATTAAAAACAAACCCAGTCTATCCAACATTTTGTCATAGCTAAATTCCCCCGTACCAGGCAACATCCTGGTAAATCTTTTCTGTACCCTCTCCAAAGCATCCACATCCTTCTGAATGGGGTGACCAGAACTGTATGCAATACTCCAAATTTGGACTAATTAGAGTTATATAAAGCTACAGCATAATTTGCCTATCCTTATATTCAAAGCCCCTTCCAAGAAGGCAAGCATGCCTTAGGCCTTTTTTACCACCTTATCGACCTGAGTTGCCAGCTCCAGTGATCTGTGGACCTCTAGACCTGATTCCTCTGTATATCAGTACGTCTAAGGGTTCTGTCATTCACTGTATAATTTCCATCTGGACTTGACTTTCCAAAATACATCACCTCATGTTTGTCTGAATTAAACTCCATTTGCCATTTTTCTGCCCATGCCTCCAACTGATCTGTATTCTGCTGTATCCACTGGCAATCCTCCTCACTATCCGTAACTCCACCAATCTTTGTATTGTCCACAAACTTACTAATTAGATCAGCTGTGTTTTCCTCTGGATCATTTGTGTAAGCCATGAACAGCAGAAGTCCCAGCACTGATCCCTGGGGAAGCATTCTTCCACCTCTATCCTCTGTGTCCTATAATTAAGCCAGTTCTATATTTACCTTGCCAGCTCACTCCTGACACTATGTGACTGTAAACTTGTAATAGTAACAGACCACAAACCCCTGCTGGGGGCTACTCAAAAAGGACAAGGCCAAGCTGCCCTTAGCTTCAGGTTGAATTCAGCAGTGGGCTCTCTTTCTAAGTGTGTGTAATTGCAAGTTGGAACACCATTAGGAGACCAAGTAGCAAATGCCTTGAGCCACCTCCCACTGGCAGATACATCACTGGTGGTGCATCCAATGGAAGAATCTGTTCTGGTTTTAAATTTTCTGGATACCCTCCTGTCACTGCTGACAATATCAGACTGTGGATGCAAAAAGATCCAGTCCTGGCAAAATTAAAACAGCTGGTGGTGATGAAAAGAAAAAAAAGGGGAATCCCAACTAGAAACTGAAACCTTTCTGGACTCTGTGAGACCATGGCATATTATTAAGGGGAGCGAGGGTGATTGTTGTGAGCAAAGATCACTGTCAGATATTGGCTGAACTTCACCAGGATCATCCAGGGGTATCCAAAATGAAGATATTGGCGAGAAGTTATGTCTGGTGACCAGAATTGGATGCAGACATAGCTGCCATCACTGGGGTAGTGCCCAAATGTCAACAAGAACAAAATTACTGCATTCCCACATCCATGGGAACGGCTGGGTAAACACTGGATACAGTACAATTTGACTACACCGGTCCTTTCATGAGCTCAACCTTCTTAGCCATTAAGGATGCCCACTCAAAGAGGCTGAACATGCATTTGTCAAGCATGGGGTTGATGATATAAAGGCTGCACGCATCTTTTGCAATACACACACTCCTGAAGCATTGGTCACAGGCAAGGGCCATTATTTACCAACAGGGAATTTGAGTACTTCCTAAAGTCAAATGAAGTGCAGCATATAAGGACAGCTCCATCCCTTCCATTGTCCAATGGTCTGGCAGAAAGAGCAGTCCATACTTTGAAAGCAGTCTTAAAGAAACAGCCTACAGTTTCATTCGATGTCAAACTGTCCCAGTTCCTATTTGATTATCGGACATCCCTTATGCAAACACAGAGAAAACTTCAGCAGAGTTACCAACGGGGAGATTGAATCCGACCTTCCCGGACCTGGGCGGTGCGGGTGGATTGTGTGTTTGGGGGGTGTGGGGGGGGTGTGGTTGGTGACGATGACAATGAAACGGCATCAGGAAAGGCAATGCTGGACACAAGACTTCTCTAAACGAGAGGGTGGTTCACTTCAGGAGATGAAGTTTGATGTTGAAACCATGCATATGGCTTTGCATGGGTAAAAGGCATGATCAACGTGAGGTCAGGCCCTGTGACGTACAAAGTTCGAATAGGTGAGGCAGTTCTGAACAAGCACGTGAATTACATGAAAGCTGCAAACTCTCAAACCGGGCATGAGCAAAACCTACCCGACCCTTCAGAACAGCTGGAAAGGCTGTTGGAACCCATGAATTCACTCCCTCCGTCTTGTGTCGCAGATACCTCAGAGTCTGAGATGGACACAGCACATGTTGCAACCTCGACACTTTATTGCTTGAAGAAGGGAATGAATTTCCTTCCAGTGCAAGAAGTGAGCTAAGGTCCAGTACGCACCACTTGTTTACGAGGCTGAGTCGGAGGAAATGGATCCAGTGTAAAAATGCCACTGGAGTGCCTATGTCCCCGGACTTGGGGGTGAAGGGATGGGACGTATTGACTGTAACAAGGTCAGCCAGGTGGACCTCATAGAATATGAGTTCCTTCATTGGGGCACTTAACCTGGTCCATTCAGGGAGCTTTGGCTGACAGATATAAACAGGAATGTCTGAGGTCTGTTCACTCTGAGAGCTGGCTCGGAGAAAGCAGGACCAGGGTCACGTACAAAGGTCATGTAAATTGTTGATAGGATACTGGCCTCTTGGAGTTATTTCAGTAAGAATATAAGAAATATGAGCAGGAGCAGCTATTTAGCCCCAATGTCTGCTCTATTATTCAATAAGATCGCGGCTGATCAGCTGTTGGACTTAGTTCGCACTCCTGAACTCCTCGAAGTTTCAACAATCTATCTACCCCCTATTTAAATATTTTAAGTTATCTGGCCTCTGCAACTCTCTGGGGTAAGGAATTCCAGACATTCACCATCATCAAAAAATTGACTTTGTGGCCCAGACTTAAATGAAGGTTTCCTTATTCTGCAACCAAATCCCATCGTTGGAGATTGGATCTGTAGTGGAAACATCTTTTCAACCTCAACCCTATTAAGCCCCCTCAGATTCTTGCATGTTTCAATAAAATTACCCTTCCTTTTTCTAAATTCTAATGAATAACAGCCTAACTTGTTTGACCATTCTCAAGCACATGACTTTCAAACCAGGAATCTGCCTAATGAAGCTTTTTTGAACTGGCTCCAGTGCCAGTCCATTCTTTGTTAAACACAGGCCAAACATTGTACACAGTACTCCAGGTACAGTCGCACCAAAACCCTGGACATGTGTAACATTACTTCCCTAGCTTTCAAACTCTAGTTCCCAGCAATAATGACCAACCTTTCATTTGTCATCTTAATTGTTTGTTACACCTTCTTTCTGACGTTTTGTGTTTCACTACACAAGAGCACCCAGATCCCTTTGTCTTTGGGATCTATCTTGATTTCAATAGTAATTTGTTTTTAGAGTCTTTTTACCAACGTGCATGATCTCACCATTTCCCTTATTAAACTTAATTTCCAAACTTTTTGCCCACTTACTCAATCTTTCTTCTCACAACAAACTCCCCCTCTATTTTTGTATCATCATCAAATTTCCTTCCGGGTTTCTCCAGCAATTTCTATTTTTGTTCGTGAATATACATGCCCATTTTGTCTTCAAAGCACAGGGATCCGTTAAGTAGCGTATGCAGCTTCAAGCACAAACAAATGCATCACCCTGTGAGTCTTACAGACAGTCCTGAACTGGTTGTCAGAGTAATGCCTTACCCATTCAGAATTATCCAGCACATGTCCACATTTAATGCTAGACACTATTGTGAAATTTTGTAAGTGTAGGCTTGTTGGGTACAGTCAGTGCATTGCTTCTTGTGAATACCTGACAGGATATGCTGAATGATGCCAGTATTTGGAATGTCTGGCCTAAAATGCCTGGCTTTATGCAAACACTACAACTCATAAACCACATTATTCATTTGTGTTATAGGCAGACTTTATTTTTGACTCACGGCAAATACTCAAGTTCTTTATTACCAAAACAACTTTAAGCCGGTGTTTAAGAATTGCAGATTTATGGTTCTAAGTTTTTGTCTTTTGATGATGTTCATGCCAAAAAGGAGTGATGACATCATACAGGCTTCCCTCTATTTTCATGCTACTTTTGACAAGAAAAATGCTGCAATCAACCAAGATCTGGATACAAGGAAGCCATCTTTCTATATAAAGTTATGTTTGTAGATGGATTTAAGTTGCATTTTCCTCATTGGAGCTGTGTTCTCAGGTCCATTTAACTGTTTTTAAGAAAATACCTATAAGTAAGACCATAAGACATAGGAGTGGAAGTAAGGCCTTTCGGCCCAATGAGTCCACTTCACTATTCAATCTTGGCTGATGAGCATTTCAACGCCACTTACCCGCACTTTCCTCGTATCCCTTAATTCCTTGTGAGATTAAGAATTTATCAATCTCTGCTTTGAGGACATCAAACATCCCAGCCTCCATTGTGCCCCATGGCAAAGAATTCCACAGGCCCACCACTCTCTGACTGAAGAAATGTCTCCTCATTTCCATTTTAAATTGACCCCCTCTAATTCTAAGGCTGTGCCCACAGGCCCTAGTATCCTCTCATTCACCCCTTCTAAGCCATGCATTATCTTGTCAGTTTCTATTTGATCTCCCTCAACCTTCTAAACTCTAATGACTACAATCCCAGGATCCTCAGCCGTTCATCATGTGTTAGGCCTACCATTCCAGGGATCATCCGTGTGAATCTCCGCTGGACACGCTCCAATGCCAGTATGTCTTTCCTGAGGAGTGAGGCCCAAAACTGGACACAGTATTCTAAATGGGGCCACATATAAAATCTCAGTAGCATATCGCTGCTTTTACATTCCAACCCTCTTAAGTTAAGTGACAACATTACATTTGCTTTTTTAACCACGGACTCAACCTACAAGTCAACCATTAGAGAATCCTGGACTAGCACTCTCACATTCCTTTGTACTTTGGCTTTAGGAATTTTCTCATCATTTAGAAAATAGTCTGTGCCTGTATTCTTTTTTCTGAAGTGCAAGTCCTCGCATTTGCTCACGTTGAATTTCATCAGCCATTTCTTGGACCACTCTCCTAAACTGTTTAAATCTTTCTGCAGCCTCCCCACCTCCTCAGAACTACCTGCCTGTCTGCCTAACTTTGTATCATCACCAGAATGCCCCACGTTCCTTCATCCAGAATATTAATATATAAAGTGGACATCTGCAGCCCCAACACTGAATCCTATGGGATAGAACTTATCACCACCTGCCATTCTGAAAAAGAACCTTTTATCCCAAGTCTCTGCCTTCAGTCAGACAGCCAATCCTCAATCCATACCGGTAGCTCGAACAACATGGGCCCTCACCTTACTCAGCACCCTCCCGTGAGGCACTTTATCAAAGGCCTTTTGGAAGTCTAGATAGATAACATCCACTGGGTTTCGACCTCTTCAAAGAATTCTAACAGGTTTTTAGACAAGACTGCCCCTTACTAAATCCATGCTGACTTGTTCTAATCTGACCCTGAACTTCCAAGAATTTAGAAATCTTATCTTTAACAATGGATACTGGAATTTTACCTACAACTAGGGTTTGGCTAATCGGCCTATAATTTTCCATCTTTTAGCGAGTTTTGAGAAGATTTGTAGCTCAAGTTGAGGTTTTGGATGTAGGTTTGTTCGCTGAGCTGGCAGATTCATTTTCAGACATTTCATTACTCTACTAGGTAATATCTTCCGATGTGTAACTGGAACTCTATCAACAAACACATCGAGTTAGACCCCATCTACCACCCCCTGAGAAAAAGAACAGAAATTATATCACCACAGGAAATGACATCACCAAAGAAACCCAAGCATATAAATAGAAAGTAGGAATCATCAGCAGTGCTTCGCCCGGAGACCCACTGAAGATGTTACCTAGTAGGGTGACGAAACGTCTGTAAATGAACCTTCCAGCTCAGCGAGCAAACCTACATCCATTTCCATCTTTTGTCTTGATCCTTTCCTGAACAAGGGGATTACAACAATGATTTTCCAATCATCTGGGACTTTCCCTGACTCCAGTGATTTTTGAAAGTTTACAACCAAAGCCTTCGCTATTTCTTCAGTCATCTCCCTCAGAACTCTAGGATGTAGCCCATCAGGGCCAGGAGATTTATCAATTTTTAGACCTTTTAGCTTTTCTAGCACTTTCTCTTTTGTAATGGCTACCATACTCAACTCTGCCTCTTGACTCTCCTTAATTGTTGGAATAATACTCATGTCTTCCACTGAAGACTGACACAAAGTATTCATTAAGTTCTTCAACTATATCCTTATCTCCCAACACTAGCCTTCCTGCATCAATTTGGAGTGGCCCAATTTCTATTTTTGCTTCTCGTTTGTTTCTTATGTATTGAAAGAAACTTTTACTATCATTTCCAATATTACTGGTCAGCTTACCTTCACATTTGATTCTCTCTTTCCTTATTTCTCTTTGTTATCCTCTGTTTGTTTTTGTAGTCTTCTCAATCTTCTTATTTCCCAGTGATCTTGGCCACTTTATAGGCTCTCTCTTTTTCTATGATACACTTCCTGACTTCCTTTGTCAGCCATGGCTATCTAACCACACACCCCCACCCACAACCTCCACCGCCGATCAAGTTTCTTCTTTCTAAGTAAAGGCTGTGCCTGGAGATTGAATTAGAAAGAAACACTGTATTTTGAACAGCTGTTATTTTGTCTGTGGATGGAGGGAGCTATGGAATCCATTCAAGTAGTGGAATTTAAGCGGACAGCAGAAACTATGGCAACATGAGCAGTACCACGTTCTGTAACTGGATCACTATTACTGCAGGCCAGGCTCTGCAGTCTGTGTTTCAGGGAAAGTATGTGAAAGGTGGAGATTGTTGAGATGATACACGCTGGCATGCAACAGGAAATCAAAACTATCATTGTGCTGACATACAGTGACGAAGATACTAAAATGAAAGTAACGGTGCAGAATAAGGTGTTTCCACAAGGAAAAGACAACACACACAGGTCAAACCTCTCCATCAACAGGAGAAGCAAGGAACATACACTGTAAATTGGGTATCCAACCAGAAATGTTTTTATTTTAAAGCTTTTTTTCATTGTGTTCAAATCTCTCCATGACTTCACCCTCCCTATCTCTGTTACCTCCACCAGAACCTACAGCCCTCCCTATTTCTATAACCTTCTCCAGCCTGTACAAACCTCTCTATCTCTATCATCTCCTTCAGCCTACAGACCACTTCTTATCTTTGTTGTCTCCCCTAGCATCTACACCCACCTTTTTCTGTAACCTCCTCTAGACTGTACAGCTTTCCTTATCTCTCACCTCCTCCAGCACTCACACTCCTCTCTATTTCTGTAATGTCATCGAGCCTGTGCAACCCTCTCTATCATCTCTTCCAGCCTGTACACCCCTTCCTAATTCTGTCACCTACACCCCAGCATCTACACTCCTCCCTATCTCTGCAAACTCCAACCGTCCCTATTTCTGTCACCTCCCCCAACCTTCACAAACAATCTTTTCTCTGTAACCTCCACCAATTCTTACAACCCTCCCAACTTCTGTAACCTACCTCTGCCCCATATAACCTTCCCTATCTCTGTAACCTCCTCCAACTCTCTCTATCTCTATCACCTCCTCTAGCCTCTACCATTCTTCCCATCTCCATATCCCCCTACCCCTACATACATTTGAAGTCCTTGCTTTTCTCCAATTCTAACTTCTTGAGGATCTTTAAGTTTGTGCACTCTGCTAGTGGTAGTTGTGCTATCAGTTGCTTGGTTCCTATGCTCTGGAGCTCTTTTCTTAAAGTCATCCTACCTCTACCTATTTCCCTTCCTTTCAGATGTAAAATTAAATACTTTTACAAAATCAACTGTTGTTTGAAAAAGATTCTGTAAAGTGCTGCAGGATGTTTTACAATGGACTTGGGAGGTCATGTTGCGACTGTGCAGGACATTGGTTAGGCCACTTTTGGAATATTGTGTGTAATTCTGGTCTCCTTCCTATCGGAAGGATATTATGAAATTTGAAAGGGCTCAGAAAAGATTTACAAGGATGTTGCCAGGGTTGGATGATTTGAGCTATAGGGAGAGGCTGAATAGGTTGGGGCTGTTTTCCCTGGAGCATCAGAGACTGAGGGATGAACTAAAAAATGGTTCATAAAATCATGAGGTGCATGGGTAGAATAAATAGACAAAGTATTTTCCCTGTAGTCTAGAATAGAAAGCATAGATTTATAGTGAGAGGAAAAAGATATAAGGGGGATGTAAGGGGCAACTTTTTCACACAGAGGGTGCATGTATGGAATGAACTGCCAGAGGAAATGGTGGAGGTTGGTATAATTGCAGCTTTTAAAAGGTACCTGGATGGGTGTATCATAGGAAATGTTTGGAGGGATATGGGCCGGGTGCTGGCAAATGGGACTAGATTAGGTTAGAATATTCGTTAACATGGATTACAGTCATGGAGTGATAGAGATGTACAGCATGGAAACAGACACTTCGGTCCAACTCATCCATGCCGACCAAAAAACCTAAATCAATCTAGTCCCATTTACTAGCACTTGGCCCATTTCCCTCTAAACTCTTCCTATTCGTGTACTCACCCAGATACTGTTTAAATGTTGTAATTGTACCAGCCTGCACCACTTCCTCTGGCAGCTTGTTCCATACATTCACCACCCTCTGCGTGAAAACGTTGTCCCTTAGATCCCTTTTAAATCTTTTCCCTGTCACCCTAAACCTATGCTCTCTAGTTCTGGACTCTCCCACCCCAGAGAAAAGACTTTTGTCTATTTACATCGCCACCTGCAATTTCCCCTCCAAGTGTCCTTGTGTTCTGAGGAAAGGTCACTCGAGCTGAAACATTCACTCTAATTTCTCTCCACAAATGCTACCAGACCTGCTGAACTTTTCCAGCAATTTTTGTTGTTGTTTCTGATTTACAACTTGCATAGTTCTTTCAGATTTAATAGAGTCAGGCCAATCAGCCCATCAAATCTCTGCAGACACTTTCGAAGATTGTCCAGTTATTGCCACTCCTCCTGCTCTTTCTCCAATATTCCCAGAAATCTTTTTTCATCAAATATTTAACCAATATAGTTACCACCTGTTCCCATTATTAGTTATTCACCGTCCTATCTGGTTCATTATCCACTTCTTTGTCTGTCCAACTGTTCTTCTCTTCTTTGGTCTCTATCTCCACATACCATTACTCCTGAACCCCTCCCCGCACCCCATCTTCTGCGTATAAACCGACATTTTTCTAGCTAAGATTGGTTCTGAGGAAGGGTCACTTGACTCGAAATGTTAACTCTGATTTCTCTTTGCAGATGCTGCCAGACCTGTTGAGTTTTTCCAAAAATGTTTGTTTTTGTTCCTTTTGAAGGCTTCATTTCGTGCACAAAATTAAAAATGTTTTCCTCATCTCCCATTTGTTATTTTTCAGTTACCTTACACCTGTGTCCTTTCGTTATTGAGCATTCCACCACTAGAAACAGATTCTCCTTATTTACTGCGACTAAATATTTCATCCTTTTCAACACCTCCTCTAAATTAATAATTATCTTGCCAGTTCCGTTTTTGGATTTTGAATTATCTCCCTTGCTTTCCTGGCCCCTACTGTTGGTTCTTTGATCATATTGTACCATTCCTGAGATTTTTTTTGTTCTGACCTGTATTCTTGTCAGCTTATTCATTTCTGCTGTTTGTATCCTTTAATTCATCAACATTTTTCCTGCTGTGTATAATAATTCACTAATTATGACCTCTCCTTCATTCCAGCTTTGTTCCAGATCCTCATTGCTTTCCTGTTGTCCTTTACAATGTCCTTGAGTTTACACAGGTGACTTCCTCAACTCTGAAATAAAAAGTCCACAGTACTAATGAGATGGTGTGATTGGCTGGAGTCTCTGATCAGTCACCTGGTATTCAGGTGAGTTTGACCAAAGTCAGTCAGTGCAGGAATCTGCAGCGAGTGAAGCACTGAGAGCTGGGATTGAGAGTGACGGTTTGTTGACCTCTCAATGTTGTTTGCACCTTGATAGTCCAGGCGAAGACGGGCTAGGATGAGGCAGGTGCTGCAGGTGGTAGCTTTTTTCATCTCTCTGGTTTCTGCCTGCTTCCTTATTGTGGCCACATGGACAGACTGTTGGATGGTGAACGCAGATGATAGTTTGGAGGTGAGTCTGCCAGGTAGTCAAGGAAGGGAGGGATGAGGACGAAAATCAGAGTTGAGGCTTTTGTAGCATAAAATGCAGATCTTCTTTCTGAGAACTGTTTCCGAAATCCTCAGCTGCTGGGCAAAATTACTTATAAAATTTTGACATGAGGTTACTGTTGAACCTACATTTATTTTAAATTCCACAATAAATCCAAACCTGATTGAAACAACTTCTTCTGAATCTGGCCAACGCTTTGGATCAAATAGCACTGTGTGAATTAGCAATTAAGTGAGGAGGGAGGGTCACAAGCCCCTGTGGCGTCCTTGAATTTTCTGAATGTTAATTTTAAACAGGTCGGTAGAGTTGATGAGGTAAGGGGATGAAACAGTACAAGACCAATATTGATAGATACAGAGAAGAAGTGTAATCATGTTAAATGGTGAAATAGGCTGGTGAAGCTGAATGGCCTCCTATTCCTGTATTACTGGCTCAAAGGGGCAGAATTGTTTCCTCCAGGCCCTGTGCAACAGGGTCAATGGAGCCGAATGGTCTTTTCTCCTTGCTAGGTTGAAGAAAATTGAAGTTTTCTTGGGGCAGGTCTGAAGTAAAATGGGAGTACTTTTTCACACAGACTGTGATCAGCAGCTGGAGCAGATTGTCAGGAAGGGTGTGCATAGTTGGGACATTAGATTAGAGTGGTGCTGAAAAAGCACAGCAGTTCAGGCAGCATCTGAGGAGCAGTATAATCAACATTTCGGGCAAAAGCCCTTCATCAGGAACACAGGCAGAGAGCCTGAAGAGTGGAGAGATAAGTGAGAGGAGGTTGGGGTTGGGGAGAAAGTAGCACAGAGTACAATAGGTCAGTGGGGGAGGGGATGAAGGTGATAGGTTACGGGGAGGGGGGAGTGGATAGGTGGAAAAGAAGATAGGCAGGTAGGACAAGTCACGGGGACAGTGCTGAGCTGGAAGTTTGGAACTGTGGTGAGGTGGGGGAAGGGGAAATTAGGAAACTGTTGAAGTCCACATTAATGCCCTGGGGTTGAAGTGTTCCGAGGTGGAAGATGAGGCATTCTTCCTCCAGGTGTCTGGTGGTGAGGGAGAGGGGGTAAAGGAGACCCAGGACCTCCATGTCCTCGGCAGAGTGGGAGAAGAAGTTGAAATGTTGGGCTACAGGGCGGTATGGTAAATTGGTGCGGGTGTCCCAGAGATGTTCCCTAAAGCGCTCTGCTAGGAGGCGTCCAGTCTCCCCAATGTAGAGGAGACTGCATCGGGAACAACGGATACAATAAATGATATTGGTGGATGTGCAGATAAAACTTTGGATGTGGAAGGCTCCTTTAGGGCCTTGGATGGAAGTGAAGGAGGAGGTATGGGCACAGGTTTTGCAATTTCTGCGGTGGCAGGGGAAGGTGCCAGGGTGGAAGGGTAGGTTGTAGGGGGGGGTGGACCTGACCAGGTAGTCACGGAGGGAACGGTCTTTGCGGAAGGCGGAAAGGGGTGGGGAGGGAAATATATCCCTGTTGGTGGGGTCCGTTTGGAGGTGGCGGAAATGTCGGCGGATGATTTGGTTGATGCGAAGGTTTGTAGGGTGGAAGGTGAGCACCAGGGGCGTTCTGTCCTTGTTACGGTTGGAGGGGTGGGGTCGATAGTTGGGACATTGAATTCAGTTGATGAATTATGGGATTCTGTCATGGGAGACAGATGTGTTTAGGTTCTGAGAGGAGAAAATTTGAACTGGTTAAATGATCCTCCTTCAGCTGAGCTTATCAGTGGGCCTCAATTGCTTCATTTACCTGAAGGTCACCCACTTGGAGACTTGAACACATAGTCCAGGCTGACATACCCAGTGCAGGAAGTGCTGCACTGTTGGAGGTGCTGTCTTATGAACCGGCAGGAAGCTTATCTCCTCTTACAGATAGACATAAAAGATTCTGCTACTCTAAAAAAGAGCAGGGTAGTTCCAGTGTTTGTTCCTCATCATAGTGGCTGAGTGGTTAGCGTTCCAGCCGCACAGTGTTGATTCCACCTTCAGGGCAACTATCTGTGTGGGGTTCACACATTCTTCCCATGTCTGGGTGGGTTTCCTCCCAACTATGCTCCAGTTTCCGCCCACAGTCCAAATATGTGTACGTTATAGGTGGGTTGGCTATGCTAACTTGACCATAGTGCCTA
The DNA here is from genome assembly GCF_047496795.1 of Chiloscyllium punctatum. Lineage (NCBI taxonomy): Eukaryota > Metazoa > Chordata > Chondrichthyes > Orectolobiformes > Hemiscylliidae > Chiloscyllium > Chiloscyllium punctatum. The sequence continues at coordinate 27,017,416 of NC_092744.1, read as the reverse complement.
GCTATGTGTAGATTGGGTGGAATAGCCATGGGAAATGTAGGGTCACAGTGATAGGGTAGGGGGTGGGATGCTCTCGGAGGGTCAGAATGGACTCGATGTGCTGAATGGCTTGCTTCCGTACTGTAGGGATTCTAAGATTCTAACAAATGTCACAAAAAAGAACATCTTCGTTCTGTTTGTGGAACCTTGCTGTGTGCAAATTGTTTGCTGCATTTCTAGCTTACCACAGGGCTATTTCAATGGCTGAAAATTGCTTCACAAAGTACTAAATGTATGAAAGGCCTGTAAACACAAGTCTTTCTTTGTGATCTTGTGAATAAAGATCTATCAGCAAAAATAGCTAATTATCATAAAACCAAATCATCCCAATTGAAAAGCTGCATGAGCTCCTGAACCTCCCATTGGGCTAAACATCTGTGAAGAGGAAAAGTGCCTGGAAATTCGGTATAAACAGGGATTACAAAGCAACTTGAATTCACAATTCAGAATGTGGTTATTTCAATGTAAACTCAGTGCTTTACAGTTTAAGGGGGAGGGGGGTGTTTAACCACCAGCCACTCCCTACCCAGTGATAGTGACAAGGGAAAATAATTGTCGAGTTGCCTTGCAGTGACTTCACCCTCTTCTCACCATGTAAGCAATCAAACACTGAGCTGAGAATGGTTATTGCGGTCTTTCTCAACTCACCAACAGTTAAAGACCTTAAGTAGCCGATTACTGGCCATTTTAGTTCCTCAACTCACCACTGTCACCACTGGCCAATTATTTATCTTCCCAGTAGGTTAGAAATTTGGGGCAATTGGATTTACTGGTGGGAGCTTTTGGGGGGGGGGGGGGGGACTAGCCACTATCTTCACTCTTGTCCTCCAAGGCCCTGCACCCCATCTCCCCATTCTAGTAAGAAGCAACAGAAAATCAGTTGGATTCCCTACTGTGACTAGGTCTCAACTAAGTGTCTTTAGGACACTGATTGGCTAGCCTCCAATTATCTGGCAGCTTCTGGTGAGGCAGGATTCCATGGAAAGGCTCTTAATAGAGCAAAAAGCTTGACAGTCTGCTTTTTATAAGTTGATTGGATAATAATTTGGCAAGTTTCCCATTGAATGGATGTAGTCTGTCAGTTGCCAGACAGAGTTCTATTGTCAATGTACCCAGTGCCACTCTGGACCAGGTGGGCTGAATGGCCTGGCTCAATGCTGCACGGTGGCACAGTGGTTAGCACTGCTGCCTCACAGCGCCAGAGACCTGGGTTCAATTCCTGCCTCAGGCGACTGACTGTGTGGAGTTTGCACGTTCTCCCCGTGTCTGCGTGGGTTTCCTCCGGGTGCTCTGGTTTCCTCCCACAGTCCAAAGATGTGCAGGTTAGGTGAATTGGCCATGCTAAATTGCCCGTAGTGTTAGGTAAGGGGTAGATGTAAGGGTATGGGTGGGTTGCGCTTCGGCGGGGCGGTGTGGACTTGTTGGGCCGAAGGGCCTGTTTCCACACTGTAAGTAATCTAATCTAATCTAATCTAAAAAAAACTTCTATATAATATTTAATATTGTGTTCATTTTAGGTGGTTAATTGTGCGTGTAATGCAGATGAATGTCAAGCCTCACAGGGTCTGGTAATATTCAGATCATAATAATCAGCAGGAGCTGTGTGTGAAACCACTGTGTTATAATAAGCTGCTCACTCACTCTGAAAGATGCACACTATTCAATGTAATGATTAACTTGATTTAACACACATTAACTTCAGAAATTTCAGCCTGATTTGGAGATATTCCCACTCTCAATTGTTCAGACTTCCCAATTAGGTCATGCCAAGATCATCATATCTCCCATGGTTGGTGGTGACCTTTAACTGGACTGGGATTGTGGTGGGACATTACATCTAAGTCACTACACTGAAGCAGGCTATTCAGCCCAACCACCTTGTGCTGTTGCTTACCCTCCAATGTTAGAAAACAGTCCTGATCATATTTACATCACTCAGTTCCTCCATCTCTCTTACTCCTTTTCCTTCATCCCAATTCCTAAACCCCTCAATCCCATATCATTGGAAAGGACAAAAACTGAAGAATTTGAAAGTATTTTCAATGAGAAGTGTCAAATGAATGATCCATCACAGCATCACAGTTGCCAGTCTTCAACTAATTCAATTCACTCCATGTGAAAACACTAGAAGCTGGATAGAAAGGCTATGGGCCCTCATAACATTATGCAATAGCACTGAAAATTTCTCCAGAACTAGCTACAGCTGCAACCAAACTGTTCTAGCACGCAAAAAATACTGTCACCTTTCCTGAAAATGTGGAAAATTGTCCAAGTTTTGATGACACATTGTGTGTGGTTTATAGATAAATTAATATCATTTTTAGAGTTTGAATTTTAAGGCAATTTGCATATGGGTTTGTTTACTTTGGAGAAATGTTTTGAAAAGTAGTCAAAATGTCTTTCCACAACAGTGACCTACCACAGCATCTATCAGACAGCAGGTGACTGCAAACCTTTACAGTTTTAATAGAAGATTGTTCATACTGCGTTTATGACTGGGAGTATAACCATTGAAAGGTATTGGCTTATTTTTCACTGAAAATAACCAGAGTTAGTTCTAGTTTAAGAAATCCCAAAGATTGAAAGCTCTCAGGGCAGTTTTAAAGGTGATCTGACTAGTGTCATGATTTGTAGACGCCGGTGTTGGACTGGGTGTACAAAGTTAAAAATCACACAACACCAGGTTCTAGTCCAACATGTTAATTTGGAAGCACTATCTTTTGGAGCACTGCTTCTTCATCAGTTGGTTGCAGCGCTCTGAAAGCTAGTGCTTCCGAATAAACCTGTTGGACTAGAACCTGGTGTTGTGATTTTTAACTGACTGGTGTCAGAAGTTTATTTCGTAGAAAAATATAGGATGATTCAGGGAAAGCTGAGGTACCTTTAATGTAACCATTTAGCTTGTAAGATTTCCAGAGCAGGGGACTATTTGGTTCGAAATTAGTAGAAGCAATTAAGTTAACTTAATTATTTGATATATCAGGATAATTTCTCTTGATTTTGATCACTATAACGTAATGATTTTTGGGAATAGGTAAGACTTTGTTTTGCTGTGTATTTAAGATTTTGCAAACTGTGTTCTGTATTTAAATCGCTTAATTTACTCTGCTTTATTCTATTTCTCATATAATAAAGTTCTGCTTATTGTCAGAGAAAATCTGTAGCTTTGTGTGAATATATTTCCGTGAATGTCCACCATTTTTTATTTAAGAAAAGAGGTTTATCACACCAGGTGTCATTCTGGGTTCTGACTTGTCCACTAGTAACATCAACTAAGGTCATAATAGTATGTGGTGTCCACAAAAAACAAGACAATTCAACCCAATTAATTACTGCTTCATCAGTTTACTTTCATTAATCAGTAAAGATGGTGTCATCAACAGTGCTGGCAAATGTAGTAATCTGTTCATTGAGGCTTAGTTTGAGTTCTGCCAGGGCCACTCGGCTCCTGATTGCATTCCAGACTTTCTTCAAAAATTGACAATAGAGCTGAATTCCAGAGGTGAGGTGAGAGATCCACCCTTTGACATCAAGCCCGCATTTGATCAAGTCTGACATCAAGGAGCCCCAGCTAAACTGTTGGAACCAAGGGGGGAAACTGATTGGTGGCACACCCAGCACAAAGGAAAATAGTTGTGGTTTTTGGAGGACAGTCACCTGAGCCGCAAGACATTACAGCAAAAATTCCTCAGGGTGTCCTCCGTCCAACAATTTTCAATAATAATGAAAAGAGAAAATGCTGACCAAATTCAGCAGTTCCAGTAGCATTTATGGAGAAAGGGACAGAGTTAATGTTTCAAGTGAAGGTGGTGGGTAAATGATATTTTAGTGCTGTTGACAAAGGAGGAACAGCAGTGAGTGGAACAGATGGTGAAGTTAGGTGCCCAGAACAACAGACAAAAGGAGTGTTAATAGTGGCAAAGGAGAGATTTAGGTTTAAAGTAGGTGTTAATGGGGGGGATCCGAGATGGTGGTGAACTAATAGGTCTCCACATCACAACATAGGCAAAGTGATGTTTTTACCCTCCCCTTACTGGCTGTTTTTGTACAAATCGGCAGTTTTAAGTTCCCATAATCTCTGTACATTATTTTTAGTGATCAGGGAAGATGACCAAAGGTAAAGGGCTGTGTCGATCGCAACAGTTAGGGCATCCCCCTGCAGTAACGGACATGCCCACAGCCGCAGCGCCAACCTCTGTGGAGACTCCTTTGAACTTAACCTGTTCAGCAGAGCCTGGTTCCAGGGTTGTTACACTCCGAGAGAAAATCGAATCAGCGATGGAGGAGACCCAGACTAGGCTGGAACCAATTTACAAAAGCATGAGCAGGAGATCCAGCATTTCGGGCAGCACGTGGAGGAGGTTGAGCAGCAGACTGTGGCGTTGGAGACAGTGGCAGGATCCAGGACTTGGAGAAACAGGTACGGGCAAAAGTGGAGCAGGTCGACGACCTTGAAAATCAAGGTCAGAGGAAGAATATCAGTGTTATTGGGTTGCTGGAACGAGAGGAAAGGGATCAGCCAGTCAGCTTCTTTGAGTAATTGCTTCAGCAATTCTTGGTAATGGAAGCCAAGGTGGGCCAGGTGCAAGTCGAATGAGCTCACCGGTTCACAGTGCGCAGGCCTGGATCAGACTAGCACCCCTGCCCGGTTCTAGTATTATATTCTATATTATATTCTATATTCAATACTATATTCCAGTATTATATAGACAATTAAATGGCATTGGAAGCTTCCAAAACGTTGGGGAAGGATCCACAGGCCCTGATCTACAAAGGATTGAAAATTATGTTCTTTCAGGACTTTTCTGCAGCTGTGATCCACAAGAGGAAGACCTTTGATGAAACAAAGAAGAGGCTGAGATACTTGAACATTCAGTACTCTGTAAGGTACCCAGCAGTGTTGCGTTTCAGCCACGGAGGGTCCGTGCATCTCTTTGATTCATCAGAAAAGGCAAAGGACTACCTGGACAAAGTGAAATTGACTGGCTGGTTCAAGTAATATAGACAATAGTGTTTTATTTGTTTTCTCTGTTGTTTACTTTGTTTACCTGGTTTTGTCCCTTTAATATGTGGGGTTTCTTTCTTTCCCCCTTTATTTTATTCTTCCCTTTTTTTTCTTTTTCTTGATTTGGGGTGTTTTTTAAATCAGTAATAACAGAGGTTGATGTATGGGTGGGATGGGTTAAACGCCCCCTTCTAATTCCCTTGTTTATAAGATACATGTATTCTTTACTTTTGTTTTGCCTGGGTTTGGGGCGTGGCTTCAGCTAGAAATAGCCATGGAGGTGTTAGTGGGTTGTGTGAGTGCCCCCTCTGGGCAAGGGGGAAAGTCTCCTATTATCTGTTTTTTGTGTGGGTTTACTGTAGGAGTTTTGTTTTAGTAGCTTTTGTAGTTGTGTTTTCTAGACTTTATGGAATTTTTTACTGTTTCCACTCAGCGCATTATGAGTAGGCTCCTTCCTCTCGGGGGGTCACAGGCTGTTTCAGATAGCTATGTTCATTTAAATGGTGCACCTGGAACATTAAGGGGACATCACTCACTGATTAAGAGAAAGAAAGTGCTTTTGTTTCTTAGAAAAGAGAGGGTTAATGTCGCTCTGTTGCAAGAAACCCATCTAGATAATAAGGAGCATTTAAAGTCCCAGCAGGGAGGGTTCAGCTTGGTGTTCTTTTTGTCTTTCAATTCTAAAAGCAAGGCAGTGGCTATACTCATTCAGAAGAATCTCCCATTTCAGCTGTTAGACCAGATTAAGGACAAATATGGACGGTTTGTGACTCTCAGAGCTCTAATACTCGGGGAGGAATATGATATCTTTATTGTCACCTGGCACACCCCCTTAAAGTTTTAACTGATGCACATTCCAGGCTGATGGCCCTTGGAGTGTACTATCTGATTATGGGGGAGACTTCAATTATCTTATGGATTCTGATGTGGACAGGATACGCAGGGGTCTCCCAGACACCTCCCTGCAATCCAAACAATGGTGGACTTATGTGTGGAGTTAGGGCTGGGCGGATGCCTTCACACTGAGGGTCGGGACTTTACCTTTTTCTCCAACCCACACACGTGCCACACAGGTATTGATATATTTTTTGCTCCGACAGTATTTTTTTGGATTCGGTACTATCCTGTACAATTGGGAACATAGCCATTTCTGATCATACAGCAGTGTATTTGAAGATTAAGGCTAGAGGTAATGGGACAGGTTCACAGCATTAGCGCATGGATCCTTTTCTCCTGAAGGACAGCAAGTTTATTGGTTACTTTATGCGGGAGTTTTAAACTTTCTGGGATATTTGGGTACGGCCAGTAACCCGTTGTTGCTCTGGGAGACTGCCAAGGTCTACGCAAGGGGTATAATTATCTCTTCTTCAGTGAGCTGGAAGGTAGTAAGTTTGCAGATGACACCAAAGTTGGAGGTGTAGTGGACAGAGAAGAGGATTACCTCAGATTACAACAGGATCTGGACCAGATGGGCCAATGGGCTGAGAAGTGGCAGATGGAGTTTAATTCAGATAAATTTGAGGTTCTGCATTTTGGGAAAGCAAATCTTAGTAGGACTTATACACTTAATGGTAAGGTCCTAGGGAGTGTTGCTGAATGAAGAGACCTTGGAGTGCAGGTTCATAGCTCCTTGAAAGTGGAGTCGTAGATAGGATAGTGAAGAAGGCGTTTGGTATGCTTTCCTTTATTGATCAGAGTATTGAGTACAGGAGTCGGGAGGTCATGTTGCGGCTATACAGGACATTGGTTAGGCCACTTTTGGAATATTGCATTTGATTCTGGTCTCCTTCCTATCGGAAAAATGTTGTGAAACTTGAAAGGGTTCAGAAAAGATGTACAAGGATGTTGCCAGGGTTGGAGGATCTGAGCTACAGGGAGAGGCTGAACAGGCTGGGGCTGATTTCCCTGGAGCATCGGAGGCTGAGGGGTGACCTTACAGAGGTTTACAAAATTTTGAGGGGCATGGATAGGATAAATAGACAAAGTCTTTTCCCTGGGGTCGGGGAGTCCAGAACTAGAGGGCATAGATTTAGGGTGAGAGGGGAAAGATATAAAAGAGACCTAAGGGGCAACGTTTTCACGCAGAGGGTTGTCCGTGTATGGAATGAGCTGCCAGAGGATGTGGTGGAGGCTGGTACAGTTGCAACATTTAAGAGGCATTTGGATGGGTATATGAATAGGAAGGGTTTGGAGGGATATGGGCTGGATGCTGGCAAGTGGGACTAGATTGGGTTGGGATATCTGGTTGGCATGGACAGGTTGGACCGAAGGGTCTGTTTTCATGCTGTACATCTCTATGACTCTATGACTCTATGATAGAAGGGAGAGCAGCAGCATATGCTTGAGGTCTGGTTGAAGGCAGCCAAGCTGCATATTTTGACAGACCGTTGCGTTCTCTGAATTCTGCACTCACTCAGACAGCAAAGAGAGAGATTTCCTTTGCAAAACAAAGGCTATCAAGTATGGTGATAAACTAGGTAGATACCTGGCATATCTAGCCAGGAAGAAAAGCACCCCCCAATCTATCACATCCATTAGAGAGGGTACTGGTACTCCCACTTGTGAGTTGGAAAAGATTAACATGGCATTTAGGAAGTTTTATTTTGATCTGTATCAATTGGAGGGCTGTGAGGACAGGTTGGTGAGGATGGAGTCCTTTTTTAAATAACTTGGACCTTCCAGGGGTAACTTCAGAGCAGGCGTCCCTTTTGAATGCTACACTGTCAATCCAAGAGATCCAGGAGGTGCAATGCAGGTCCAAAGTGGCAATGCACCCAGCCCAGATGGATTTCCGAGCAAGTTTTATAAGGAGTTTATAAATATGCTGGCCAGGCTAACGTTGGACATGTACAATTATTCGTACAGTCAGGACTGCCTTCAGTCCTCTCTGAGAGAAGCTAAAATCTCCCTTATTCTCAAGACAGAGGAAGTCCCAGAGGGCTGTGCCCATCTCACTGCTAAACATGGATTTTAAAATTCTGTCTAAAACGCTAGCGTTGAGATGGAGAAGGTCTTGCCCTCTGTTGTAAAGGAGGATCAGGCCGGTTTTATTAAGGGTCACAGGTTCTCTAACAACATTAGAAGAATGCTGAACGTGGTCCGGGTGTTCCAGCAGAAGCCAATTACAGGCTTGCTAGTCTCCCTAGATGCTTATTATATCCCATATGAGTACTCCCGTTGATGTTAACTACATAAGTGTTGCAGAGACTTAATGGTTGGCTTGGTTCTAGCGTCACAGGCAACCTCTTATTAAGCTTGCTAAACTGCAGCTTCCACAGGGGATTGGCAGGAGGGTAGAATTCCTAGACTTCAAGAGATAGCAAATAAGTTCCCTATTACCTTATGTGAATGAGTAGACTTGTCAAGATCTGAGGTCAATATGGCTGGACATTGACGCCTCTCAGGCAAAATGTCCCCTTATTGGTATGCTGATTATGGACAAGATGAGGACTGTCACAGAGCATTGTAGAAATCTGATTGTCATTAACATGGTCAAAGCATGGAGAATGATATGACAAAACAAACTAAACTTATATAAAGTCTCCCTTTTACTCCCATAGTAGGAATGCCAGGATTGATTGATTCTGCCTTTAGATTATGGGAATCTAGAGGAGGCTCCTGTCTGGGAGACATATTCGATGGGGAGGTCATGATGTTTTTCGATTGGTTGTCATTAATATGAAATGTCCAGTCGGGACCTCTTTCGTTATTCAGATTAGGGACTTTATACAGAAAAAGACCACACTATTGATTAATCCTTATAAATCTAATGTGGAGAGGAGAGTACTTGGCTCCACAGGTATTCTCTCGATTAGTACCCTCTACCATTTACTGGGAGGTGGCACTTCAAGAGACATTGGACAGCTCTGTGGGATCTGGGCTTGAGAATTGGCAGTGGACATCTCGTCAGAGGTATGGGAGGACATTTGGGAGAACGTGAGAAAGATTTTGATCTGTAATAGAACATGGACTGTGCAACTGAAGATTGTCCACAGGGCCTATTTGGCCCAGAGCGGCTTGCGAAATTTTAAAAAGGAACGTTTCCAATGTGCCTCAAATGCAAAATTAGCTTTGGTACTCTCACCCATTGCTTGTGGTTGTGCCACAAGCTTTTCAGGTTTTGAGGTGCTATAGCAAATGTTTTGGAAGTGATCTTGGAAACTCAAGTCAAGCTAGACCCAGTATCCCTCCACTTGGGCCTGCCAAATCTGCCTTCTCTAGACAAGCATGGGAAGAAACTGTTTAATATTCTTACATATTGTGCGAGGAAGGACATTCTGATGAGCTGGATCTTAGAAAATGCTCCCAGCCTGTCAGGATGGCACAGGTTAGCTATGGAACTTGGCCCCCTAGATGTCCTTACCAGTATGGTGCACCAGAAAACGGAACTTTTTTATAAGACGTGGCAGCCCTTTTTTGAACTATATAGTTACAGACATGTTGGCTGTATTTATTGGGGCCTTTGTATAGCCACGAGGACTAGCTCTGGCAGGAAGAATACCGAATAAATATGGGTATGCCAACTGATGCTCCCAATGATGGGGAGCTTCACTGAGGTTGCGCTAAGTAGTGTAATTTAATTTAACTTAATTGAGTTTAATTTATTTTGTTTAATTATTTATTGAATTGTAGTATGGGTAGATTTTTTCTTTGATTTGTTTTGTAAAGTAGAGTAGTAGTTAATTTATTGTTATTGTTGTTACATTATAAGATTGTTATACTATTTTTATTGTAATCTTATAATTTTGTAAAAAATAACCTTTTTCAATAATTAAATAGGTGTTAATGATAGGTTTGAATAAGAGAAATTAGGTTTGTTCTACTGAGAGCATGGCCAACAAAACGTGGTGGTTGTAATCAAAATGCAGGATAATGTTCATGCTCTGAAGTTGCTGAACTCATGTTGAATCCTGAAGATTGTAAAACATCTAAATGGAAAATCAAATGTTCTTCGGCTGCCTGAAAGCAGCTTCCGTGGAGGCCTCAGATTGAAATGTGACCATGCAGCAAGGTAGCTTATTGAACTGACAAGCAACTGCAAGGTCTGAGGTCATTCTTACAGACAGAGATGTTCCTCATTTCAGTCATGTAGCCTGCACTTGGTCTCACCATTGTAAAGGAGACTGCATTGTGATCAGTGACTATAGCATAAGAGTTTGAAAGTGAGGCTCTGAACTGTGAGGAAGAAGAAAATGAATGAGTAAGTGCCACTCCTTCTGTGATTGCAAGGTACTGTGAGGGGTGGGTGAAGAGATGTTAGGAGTGATGGAGAAGGAACAGGGTGTCACAAATGGAGCAATCCCTGTAGAATGCTAACAGTGGAGGGGAGGAGAAGATGTATTTGTTGCTGGTTACCTGCTGGAGGTTATGGAAATGGTGGAGAATGATCCATTGAATGTGGAAACTCGTGGAATGGATATAAGGGCCCTATCATCATTCTGGGAGAGAGGGGAAATGGTGAGGGCAGAAGTGGGTGGGAAATGGGTCAGACATTGCTGGAGCCCCTGGCAACTACAGTGGGGGAGCCCTTGGTTGAGGGAAAAGAATGACATGTTGGTGGCAGTCCAGTGGAAGTTGGCATCTTCAGCATAGATGTGATTATTCAACTGCCTCATTTTAAAAAATGAACTTATTTGGACATTTTATGACACACCCTCAGTGCAAGATAGGAACAAATCAAAACTGCCACAGGACCCTGTACTTGAATGACTTCAATGATCCTCCAGTCGTTATAATGTCAAAGGTGCAGGTATCTGTTGATAATTGCACAATGGTCAGTAATGTTTGTGACTCCTCAGATACCGAAGTCGGAAGACTTGAACATTATCAGCTTTGATCTGACAAGTGGTGAGTAACATATGTGCAAGTACCAGGGAAGAATCATATCCAACTAGTTAGAATCCAACAATCACTCATTTACATTCAATAGCAGTGCTATCACTGAATCCCCTATTATCATGGGGGTTACCATTGCCCAGAAACTGAACTGGACTTACCATATAAATACTGTGGCTTCAAGAGAAGGTCAGTGATTCTATTTTCTCTTCGTTCTTCAGTTTCTTGGTCCTCCTTTGCAGTATTCTAAAATGCACTCAATTGTCAGGATTACTTCTACTTTGGTCATTTTATAAGGTTCCCCCATTAAGCTAATACAATTTTTATTTTCTCTTAGTTGGCACAGTTGGATCACATTTCTTGTTGGTTTTTGGTGCCTCAGGGGAATGTAAATTTATTATAAATCATGTATAAATATTTAAAATGCCAGCCATTGGCTGTCTATCATCATGTCTTACACTGTAATTTTACAATTTACCACACCCTTTTACTTTCCTGACTACATTTATTTAGATTTGAGATTCCAGTTTTGGATTAAACTTAAAACGTAATATATAGTTTTGTCATATTTGGTCACTCTCTTCTCAAGGTTGCATTACAATTAGCTTATTAATTATCCCTTTCTCAGCGCCTAATTATAGATCTAAAATAGCCCATTGTCTATTTGTTTCCTGAACATACTGTTCTAAAAAATAGTCATTACACATTCAAGGAATTCATCCTCCATCGTTTTGTGCCAGTTAGGTTTACTCTATGTATAGAATGAAGTCCACCATGATTCTGTGTTACCAGCGTTCCATTCACCTCAAATTTCCAGATTTATTCCACATCCTACATTGTCACTACTGTCTGTTAGCCTATAAACAACTCCTACCAATGTTCCCTATCCTTTGATTTATTTTTTGGCTCCATCCCGACTGATTCTATACATTGTTCTTCTGACCTCTCACTAATGTACTGACAAGAAATAAAAATAAGAAATTTTTCCTACATCCGAGTTCAGCTTGGTGAACTTTCTCGGGACTGATTCTAATGCCAATATATATTTCCGTAGATAAGAGGAGAAAAACTATTCATGACATTCCAGCTTTTATAGTACAGGCTACGAATATCCCGAACTTGTTGGATGATGACGAAAGCGGAGATTCCTCCACTTCTACCTTCTCGACTGCCATACCTACCGCACTCACAGCCACGTCCTCCTTGAACAGAGATGAAATCAGACCACTTAATCCCCTCCTAGAAAAAAGCATCTTGGGAACTTGCTGCCTCCCTGATACATCACAGTGATTGCACCTTGAAGTTCCATCAGCCACATTCATGTAATGCAGATCCATAAACCATGGATCACACATGTCCCTGAGCTCACACATACTGCAGTCACCACACATCACCTGGTATGGCATCTTTATAATATGTAATTGATATACAGATTATATTTTGTTAATGTCTCTTATATTATTCTGTACTTATGATTGTTGAAACAAAAAAAATTATATTCTACTGACCCTGACTGAAATTTCCCAGTAGAGCTAACCAGAAAATTTCTAGCATCTGCAGTCCTCACTTTTGCCTAGAAAATTCTCACCCAGCCTCTCTAAGCTTTACCACTAATAGCCAACCTTACTACTGAGAATAAACCTTAGAATTACTAAAATTACCCAGGTTTGAAAGGTAAATTAGAAAAATACCATCACCAACCAAATATTTACCCACTTTCCTGAAACACACAACTTGTTTTTTTCAGATTATGGTAGGTTTGTTCTGAAGCCACAGATTAGACAGACTGGACACTGTCAGCAGGTCCTTCTCATTCCCTTTCTTTTGCTTTTACAAGGAAACAATCAATGAAAACCTTCTCAGCCTCAGAGCTAAGTTGTCTACCTAGTGCCAGGTTAACCCTCACTCTTTGACTGAGACATGAACTAAAGTATTTCTGTAGCATAAAGTCATGCGTTTTACAGCATGGAAACAGACCCTTTGATCCAACTCGTCCATGCCAACCACATATCTTAAATTTATCTGGTCTCATTTGCAAACCTTTGACCAATATCCCTCCAAACTGCCTTCCTATTCATATACCCATACAGAAGCCTTTTAAATGTTGGAGTTCTATCACCCTCCACCACTTCTTCTGGCAGCTCATTTCACACATGCATCACCCTCTGCATGGAAATGTTGCCCCTTAGGTCCTTTTTTGCTTCATTTATTTTTCAATCTTGGTTGTTGCCAGTCTGGCTGGTATTTATTGCCCATCCCTCCTTACCCTTGAGTGTTTTGCTAGAATTCCTACCATGTGGAAACAGGCCCTTCGGCCCAACAAGTCCACACCGACCCTCCAAAGAGTAACCCACCCAGACCCATTCCCCTACTCTATTACTCTACATTTACCCCTGACTAATGCACCAAGCCTACACATTCCTGAACGCTATGGGCAATTTAGCATGGCCAATCCACCTAACCTGCATATGTTTGGATTGTGGGAGGAAACCTACGCAGACACAGGGAGAATGTGCAAACTCCACAACACAGACAGTTGCCCAAGGCTGGAATTGAACCAGTTAAAGCAAAACACAATTAGAAGAAAATCACATTAGAGTGGAGTTGAAATCACACATCAGCTTAGACAAGGTCAGGACACCAGATCCTTTGATAAAGAAGAAGTAAGCAGTTGGCATTTTATGGAAACCTGCCAGCTTCATGGTCACTTTTACCAATGGACATTTATTTATTTTTCAAAGTTTAATGTATTCTCAACATGACAGGATGTGATTCACCTCCTGGTTCCTAGATAGTTATTTGATTACCCCTGCCCTTTCCCATGTAATCTTTCACCCCTTCTCCAGGAATGCCTATAATTCTCACAAATGTACAATTATTTTCAAACCAATTCATTCCATGTGTCAGTCAAGGTCCTCTTATATCTTAGCATCAAAAGATGTGACTTCAACCCCCACTTGAGAGACAGAGCATATGGAATATAAAACACTACAGTATAGTACAGGCCCTTCAGCCCTTGATGTTGTGCCAGCCTTTTATCCTACTCTAAGATCCAACTAACCCACATGCCATTCATTGTACTATCTTCCATGTGCCTATCCAAGAGTCGCTTAAATGTCCCAAATTTATCTGAGCCTATCACCACTGCTGGCAGTGCATTTCATGCACCCACCACTCTCTGTGTAAAGAACTTACCTCTGACATATCCCCTAAACCTTCCTCCAGTTATCTTAAAATTATGCCCCCTCATGATAGATATTTCTGCCATGGGAATAAGTCTCTGGCTGTCCACTCTCTGCCTCTCAACAGCTTGTACCCCTCCATCAAATTACCTGTCGTCTTTTTCACATCAATGAGAAAAGCCCTAGCTCCCTCAACCTTTCTTCATAAGACACGCCCTCCAATCCTGGGAAATCTCCTCTGCACCCTCTCTAAAGCTTCCACATCTTTCCTACAATGAGGCAACCAGAACTGAACACAACAATTTAATGCATCACTCGCAGAACAGTGCTGAGTGAGGGTCACCTTGTTGGACGCCTGTAGGATGCGTTTCCAAAGCATGGCCTGCCTACCCTTTCAGGTGGACATTAAACATCCCATGACACTGTGCAAAGAAAAGTCGATGAGTAGTTCTCAATGACTTGGTCATCATTGATTCTGTAACCTGCAAACAAATCATTGTTCTTTTCAAAACGAAAATATTATTTCATGAGATGTGGTCTTTACTGCCTGGGTCAAAGTTTGCTGCCCTGGAGAAGATGGTAGGAACTACCTTAATGAACTGATGCAGTCCATGTGCTGTAGGTATACCTAGAATATTGTCAGGGAGGGAATTCTAGGACTTGACCCAGTAACACTGAAGGAATGAGTATATATTTCTACGTCAGAATGCAGAGTGGCTGGAAGGGGAACATACAGGTGCTGGTGTTCCCATGTATCCACTGCCTTTGTTCTTCTAGATGGTCATGAGCATGTATTTGGAAGGTTGTGCTGAGCAGTCTTGGTGAATTTCTGCAATGGATCTTGACACTGCAAAGGGGACAGAAGTTTAAGCTTGGGATGGGGTGCCAATCAAGCAAAGTGTTTTTTTCTGGATGCTGTTAAGTTGCTTGAGTGTTATTGGAGTGACATTCATCCAGGAAAGTGGAAAGCATTCCATACACCTTTTACTTTTGCATTTTAGATAGTGGACAGGGTTTGTGGAGTCAAGAAGTAAGTTAATCATTGTTGATATCCTAGTCTCTGACCTGCTGTCACAATGAAAATATTTATATGACTAGTCCAGTTCAGCTTCTGGTCAATGGTAACCACCAAGAATTCAGTGATGTTAATAATATTAAATGTGAAAGGGAGATGGTTGGATTTGCTTATGTTGGAGATAGTTGTTGCATGACATGAGTTCAGCATGAAAACTGCTTTCCACTTTTCAGCTCAAGATTGAACATTATCTGGGTTCCACATGGATTGGACTGCTTCTTCCATATTTTGGATTAGTGGTGTTGGAAGAGCACAGCAGTTCAGGCAGCATCCAACGAGCAGCGAAATCGATGTTTCGGGCAAAAGCCCTTCATCTGCTTCTTCCATAGCTGAGAAGTTGTGAATTATGATGAACATTGGGCAATCATCATGATCCTCTCAGACTGCCATTGTGGAGGCAATTGTTGAAGCAGCTGAAGCTGGTTGAGCCTCAGACACTACCTTAAGGAACTCCTGCAGAGGAGGCATGACACATCCTCAGTTGCTAACTGTGTTTACCACACTTCAGATGGGTTTATTCATTTTTTATTCATTTACTGTTCAGCTTTTATTCTTAGTTTCTGCTTTTTGTTTGCCCAGGTGAGCCAGAAATGCCGAGGACTCTGGTGGGAATGTGTCACAAGTACAGTCGATGGGATTCGAACATGCGATGACTACGATTCAATTCTGTCCGACCTTCCCTGTGAGTAACTGCTGGTCAGTTTTGTGCTTTACCTTAGTGCATATGTACTGTTAATATATGTACTCTATCTATTTCAATCAAATACTACTTTCCAGCATCTATCAAGGAGGATTCCACAGTCACAGAATGGTTTGGTACTGAAAAAGAGCATGACAGGAAATGGAATAAATTCTCCAAATTGTACTCTGCTAGAACCTGGTCACCATGTGAAATGTGGAGAGTTACCCCACAAACTCCTCTAAACATGATCACAACATTTCAAATAAGACTGTTGCCCTCGTTATTTATCAGCCATCAGTGCAATCAGAGTTATAGAGACATAGAGTCATACAGTATGGAAACAGACCTTATAGTCCAACTCGTCCATTCCAAACAGGTTTCCTAAACTGAACTCATCCCATTTGGTCCATATTCATCTAAATCATCCCCATTCATATATCTGTCCAAATGTGTTCATCATTCTTTATGAAAGTAAAAACATCTTGGAGTCTGGCAGCAACAACATAAATACTGCAAAGGCAAGTTTTCTTCTCTTCCTTAATTTCATGTGGCCATCACTGGTAAGGCCAGCACTTGTTATTCATCCATAATTGCCCTTCAAAAGGGAGTGGTGAGCTACCTTCTTGGATACTACAGTTCATCAGGGAATAGGTACATCAACATTGCCATTAGGAGCTGAGTTCCAGGGTTTTGATCCAATGCCACTTGATTGTGAGCTATACTGTTCATCAGGAAAGAATGCTGGATGTAGTGGATGGGGTGCCCATCAGTAGCCTACCTTATCACAAATGGTGTTGAGCTTCTTGAGTGTTGTTAGAGCTGCACCCATCTAGGAATTAGGTGGGTTAGGGATGATATTCCATGCTGTGGAGATGTGGCATAATAGCATTGTTACTGGACTAGTAATCCAGAGACCCATGCCAATGCTCGAGGGACATGAGTTCAAATCTCACCATAACCAATGGGAAAATTTGAAACAATGAAAGTTGGAAATTAAAAGTTAGTGTAATAGTGACCATATAGTCCCTTTAGCAAAGGGAATCTGCCATCCTCAGCAAGTCTGGCCTTCATGTGACTCCAGAACCACAGAAATATGATTGACTCTTAACTGCCCTCCAAAATAGCCTTAATACGTCAGTACAAGTGGCAATTAGGGATGTGTAATAAATGCTAGCTTAGTCAGTGATGCCCAAAGAAAATCATACTCCTAACTTACGCTTCATAGATGGTGGACAGACATTGGGGAGTCATGACATGAGTTACTTGCAGTAAAGTTCCTAGTCCCAGATCTGCTCTTGTAGTCACATTAAATATATGGCAGCCACCAGGATGTTGATCGTGTTGGATTTGGTGATGGTAATGTTAATGGGTGACAGTTAGATTTTTCTATTGTTGGGGCTGGTCATTACCCAGTAAGAGTGTGGTATGAATGTTACTTACCATTTATCAGCCAAGTCTAAATGTTGTTCAGGTCTTCCTATACATGGACACGAACTGCGGATGTGCAGATGGAGCTGAACATTGTGCACAATCAGTGAATATTCCTAATTCTGACCTCATGATGAAGACCTGAAGATGATTGGGCTGAGGACACTGTCTTGAGGAACTCCTGCAGAGATGTGTTTTTCTTTTCTCTCTGTCTTGTTCACCCCTCAGGTTATTTATGCCCAGCGACAAAAAACTCCATGACATCATTGCAAAGTTGCTGCCGTGTTCAAAATCCCTTACACAACGATAAACCTGCCCAATATTCAATAATCTGCAGAAAGTAAGAAAATAGATTTGAATAAATTGTGCTTAAGTTTTCTGAAAGAGTCATCTTGTGACATAAAAATTTGAAGCCTCTAATTATTAGCATTAACTTGAAGAAGCTCACTGTGGGAGCTGGATAAAGCAGGGATTAGCAAAATGACATACAAAACTCATTTCTTTCCATGTCAAAATGATTGATGTCAGTACTTGGTCGAAGACAACCTATCCAGATCTATGATTTGGAGATCTCGGTATTGGACTGGGGTGTACAAAGTTAAAAGTCACAACACCAGGTTATAGTCCAACAGGTTTAATTGGAAGCACACTAGCTTTTGGAGCGACGCTCCTTCATCAGGTGGTAGTGGAGGGCTCAATCCTAACACACAGAATTTATAGCAAAAATTTATAGTGTGATGTAACTGTAATTATACATTGAAAAATTGATTGTCTGTTAAGCCTTTCATCTGTTAGAAACTATCACTGTATTCTAACAGATGAAAGGCTTAACAGACAATCAATTTTTCAATGTATAATTTCAGTTACATCACACTGTAAATTTTTGCTTTAAATTCTGTGTGTTAGAATTGAGCCCTCCACTACCACCTGATGAAGGAGCGTCGCTCCGAAAGCTAGTGTGCTTCCAATTAAACCTGTTGGACTATAACCTGGTATTGTGTGATTTTTAACTTTACTCGGATTTAGTGTGTGAATATCAAACATGCCCAGGGCTGTCAGATGCCGAGTAAAGGTCTTTCTACACTGTCCCCATCAATACTTGATACAGCGCAGGGTTAGATAAAGAGTAAAGCTTCCTCTACGCTGTCCCAATCAAACACTCCCAATATTGGTACAGCATAGAATTAGATACAGAGTAAAGGAAGGTTTATTCTTTAAAACTGAATGGAAAGCTCCTCCTCACTGCCCTTATCTAACACTCTCAGGACAGGAATTGCATGGGGTCATTTACAGAAGAAAGCTCTCTCTATTCTTTTAAACTGAAAGTAAAACTCACTTCACACTGCGCCCATCAAACACTCCCAGACATGGCAGTGCAGGGTTAAATACAGACTAAAGCTCAACTACTCTATTAAACTGGAAGTAAAGCTCACTCTACTCTTTTAATCTATTAAACACTCTCAATACGGGGTCAGCATGGGGTTAGATGCAAAGTAAAGCTCCTTGTATATTGTTCCCATCAAACCCTCCAAGGGCAGGCACAGGCTAGGGTTACTTCCAGATAAATCTCCCCTTGCATGTCTCCATCAAATATTCCAAAGACAGGTTTAACACAGGGTTAGATAAAGAGGAAAGCTCTCTCTACACTGACCCAAGAGATTACTTCCCTCTCTGGTAGCTTTACCTCTTTCACAGTTTCTGTAATTCACTGGGTTTCAACCCAAGAACGTGAATGATGTCACTGCATTAACAGACAAGACAAAGACTAACAGTCTGAGGCTGTCCTTATAGCCTTCGGAACTAGGTTGTGGAATGAAAAATTTGAAATCCAATTCAGTTTTTTGACCTGAAAGGTAATTTAAAAATGTATACCTTCCATGAGGAACAAAATAAACATGATTGGTATGACTTTACACTCTTCAAAGAATAGTATCAAAGAAGTATCTTAAAGGAAGGAAGAGAGGCAGAGTAATTTCTGGCAGAAATTCTAGAGTTTGGGAAAACAAGCCTGAAACCACAACCATCAGTGATAGAACAGTTAACAGTAAAGACATTCAAAGTGCCAGAGTTGGAGGATGCGGAGATCTGGAAGGGCTCGAGGGATAAAGTAGGTTACAGAAATGTGGAAAACTGAGACTGATCATAGAGAAACAATGTAAAACTCTCAGGACCACAATCATTCTGAATTTCAGATTTGCCTTGATTTTGCACACCCAGTCTGGCAAGTCGTTCAAAGTAACGTGCTTTATTGATGTGTAGTAAGTTCAATCACAGTTAGTCACAACTAAAAAAGCAAAAAACATTAAGAGAGAAGAAGGTGAAATAAGAGGGCAAGCTTTAGTAATGTAAAAGAAGATTGCAAGAGTTTTTCTTTAAGAGAGGCAAGAGGGGACATTGGACTGCTTAAAAATGAGGCTGGGAAAGTAGTAATAGGGAACAAAGAGATGGCTAAGGAACTGAACAGGTACTTTGCAACAGTCTTCATGGTGGAAAACACCAGAAGCATCCCAGCATTCAAGAGAGTTGGGGAGCAGAGGTGAGTGTAATGGCCATTACTAGGGTGAAAGTGCTGGGGAAACTGAAAGATCTGAAAGTGGATAAATTACCTGGACCAGATGGAATACAACCCAGAGTCTGAAAGAGATAGTTGAGCAGATTGTAGAGGTTTGTTGATGTTCTTTCAGGAATCAATGGAGTCAGGGAGGGTTCCAGTCGACTGGGAAATAACTAAAGTAACATTCTTGTTTAAGGAGGAAGGGGAGCAGAAACAGGAAAGTGTGAACTCAGTCGTTGTTAAAATTTTAGGGTCCATTGTTAGAGATGCTATTGTGGAGTAGTTGGAAGTGTATGGTAAAATAAGGCTGAGCCAGAATGGCTTCATCAAAGGAAAGGTTATGTCTGACAAATCTATTAGAATTCTTTGAGGAGGTAACGTGCAAGTTAGACAAATAGCCAGTAGACATGATATATTTAGACCTCCAGAAGGCCATTGACAAGGTACCACACGTGAAGCTGCAAAATAAGATAATAGCCCATGGTGTTAGGGACAGAATACTGGCTTGGGTAGCAGTTTGAGTGACTGACAGAAGGTAGAGAGGGTGGATAAAGGGGTCCTTTTCAGGATGGCAGCCAGCAACTGGTTCTGTAGGGGTCAGTGTTGGGACAGCTATTCATGTTATACATTAACAGTTTGGATGAAGGAACTGAGGGCATTGTTGCTAAGTTTGCAGATGACACAAAGATAAGTGGAGTACAGATAGAATTGAGGAAGCAGGGAGGCTGCAGAAGGTCTTGGACAGACTAGGAGAGGAGGCAAAGAATTAAAACACAATATGGGAAAGTATAAAGTTATACACTTTGGCAGGAAGAATAAAAGCATAGACTACTTTCTAAATGGGGAAAGGATTCGGAAATCTGAAGCACCAAGTGACTTCATAGTCCTAATTCAGAATTCTCTTAAAGGTAACATGCAGGTTCAGTTGGCAGTTAGGAAAGCCAATGCAATGTTAGCTTTAAATTCGGAAGGATAGAATACAAGAACAGAGATGTACTGCTGGGGCTGTATAAGGATCAGGCCAGAATGCATTTGGAATATTGTGAGCAGATTTGGACCCCCTAGCTAGAGAAGGATGTGCTGGCCTTGGAGAGGGTCCAGAGATGGTTTACAAGAATGATCCAGGGAATGAAGGGCTTGTTATATGAGGAGCAATTGAGGACTCTGAGTTTGTACTCAATGGTATTTAGAAGAATAGGGTGGAGGGGATCTCATTGAACTTATAGAGAGGATGGAGTGGACGTGGGAAATTTACTTCCACAAGTATTACAGACTTGGACACAAGGGCGCATCCTCAGAGTGAAGGGATGACCCTTTAGAACAGAGATGAGAAATTTCTTCAGTCAGAAGATGGTTAATCTATGGAATTCATTGCCGTAGGAGGTTGCAGAGGCAAAGTTATTGTGTGTTTTTAAGACAAAGATCAATAGGTTCTTGATTAGGAAGGGGATCAAGGGTTATGGGGAGAAGGCAGGCGAATAGGAAAAACATATCAGCCATGATCAAATGACAGAGCAGATTCAATAGGGTGAATGATCTAATTCTGCTCGTGTATCAATGGTCTTATGTTAATAGATGATGTTTATGCCCAGTACTCATGCAATATCGATCATCAGTTTAATAATGACTGGCTTTTTTGCATTGTGAGGGCATTGCCAATCAGACCTGAGCTAGAATTGATCCAGAGCAAGACTCAGTGAGCCTGATCAGCCTACATTTCAAAAATGTCCAGTTACTCAAATTGATTCCTTGTTTTTGTTGAGGTGAGATGTCGTCAAGATGTCATAATGTAAAACAGCACATCAATCAGCAGCCTTTTAGCATGGCTATCCCTCTTCGGTCAGCGTGTCATGGCTCAACATTAAATTTTTCTCTTATAAACACGTCCGGTTTTCAAACAATTCCAGTGTTTGAACAGCAGGATTTGAGCACTGTTCTAATTCTCCATGTTCCATTTTGCCCTTTGGTGCTTAGTACAAGACAACCTGGCTAGTTGTCCAGGTCTGCTGGATACAGAATAAAGCTGCGTTGATGTAGCTCCCCTCTAACAAGCTTCTTTCAAAAGCTGTCTAATGTCCAGCACAGCAGAGGTCACCTTGCCAACTCATTGTGGGTTGTCCTTCAAATTCATGTCAAGATGATTCAAAACACCGAAAGGTTACGCGAGTGAATGATCCTATTAATTATATTTCATCCTCACAAATATGCTTTGCCACAGGCATATCTGAGGACTCCATAAAGTAACCAGAACATCCTAAATGGGAACCCTTGCTTCCCATGAATTGAGCTAAACATTTCGGGAATATTCAAGACGTAAGAACAGAAGTGCATGAGAACCAGGAGCAGGAGAAGGCCAATTGGCCCATCCGCCTTGCTCCAGCATTCAATAAAGCAATGGCTCATTGAGGTATTAACTCCACTTCCCAGTCTGTCTCTCATTACTGTTGATTACCTTGCCAATCAAACATCTGTCTAACTCAGTCTTGAAAATACTTCATGACTGAGCCTTCTCCACTGTCTGGTGAAGAGAATTCCAAAATCTGATTGGCCTCCAAGAGAAGAAATTTCTCCTTGTCTCCATTGCACAGCAGAGATTCCTTATTTTGAAGCGTTGCTCCTTAGTTTGAGAATCCTGTATAAAGGGAAATATCTTCTCAGCATCCAGACAGTCAAACACTCTCAGAATATTCTATGTTTCAATATAATCATCTCACAATCTTCAAAATTCCAAATTGTGTTGGTACAACTTACTGAGCCTTCCCTCCGTGATCTGGAATGCATTGCCTCAAAAGGGGATGGTGGAAGTAGATTCAATACTAACTTTCAAAGGGAATTTGAAAAATGAAAGCAGGGGAGTAAGATTAATTTACATAACACCATCAAAGCACTGATATGGGTTTGATGCATCAGACAGCCTCCTGGCCTGTAAAGGAAGCTATGAGGTATTATTGTTTGTCTGTGTGCGTGTCTGTACGTGTGTGTGCACGTGTACACATGTGCTTAATTCTGGGGATTCAATATTACATGAATATTAAAAGCATACAGTAAGCTGGATGCTGGAAATCCAAAATGAAACAGAAATTACTGGAAAAACTCAGCAGGTCTCGCAGCATCTGTGTTGAGAAAGCAGAATTAATGTTTTCAAGTCCAGTGACCTTTAGTTCTGAGGGCAGACCAGCTAAATTTCTCCAGCAATTTCTATTTTTATTACATGAATATTGTTGACATTTGGTCAAGTCTAGGTTGAAAGTTCCAAGTGTATAAGAATGATCAACTGAGAGTAGTTCATGGCTCCCTGCTGCCATCAGCACTGTCTTGTCCTGCTGCTGCAATTGGTGCAATGTACAGGCTCTGAGTCAGGTACAGAGAATGAGATCAAAGTGAGGGGAGGTTCATTCCTCACTGCTGACAGGAGGAACCTGGTGGCCTAGAGATTCAAAGTGATGTTCTTTGGAGAACTGGTGTGGAGATGCGTTATGTTTACAACAAGGTCAGCCAGGTGGGCCTCATAGAATATAAGTTCCCTGTTTGGGGTATTAATCTGGTCCAATCAGGCAGCCCAGGCTGATGGATATAAACAGGAGTGTCAGGGGTTCTACTCACTTTGACAGCTGGCTGTGAGGGAGCTGGGTCAGTATCAAGGACTCTGTGTGTAAATGAAAGGTGACTTGGTGACAGGATACTGGCCTCTTGAAGTTATTTCAGATACATGTCTGGGGCAGGGAGAAGTCATGTTTGATACACTATCTCTTTCTATAGTTTTGGATAGGGGATGCAGTCCCTATAAAATGATGGACTTCCTTCGCAGCTTTCCAGTCCCTGAACTGAGCTCCCCAACTTTGTTCATTTTAATTGAGATGTCCAAATCATCAGATAAAAATCAACAAGCTTTGAAGTGCAAAGTATGGGCATATAGACACCCAATGCCCAGAGAAACAAGAGACCGTACTTTGGTCTCAAAATGTATGTGCTTGTTTTCCCCTTAAATTGGTATTCTTGTGAATTGTTCAGATGTACTTCAACAATACATCTTTTTTCAGCAACATGTAATTTTTCATTACCAATATTTTTAATTCAAAACTTCCATTTTGAATCAGTTACAGAAAAGCAGAAATTGTAATTTTCAGTTCTGAGACCAGATGATGGTTAGATATTGGAGGTGAAGAATCATTTTAAAACATACTGGCAGCAGTGTTAGCATCTTAAACCCGGCTTCTTACTCTGAGATTGTGTTCCCTGGCTTTAGACTTCCAGTCATGGACAAAATTCCTTCCTACATTTCCTCTGTTGAGCACTGCAAGAATTCTGAATGTTTCAATGTGATCACCTTTCATTCTTCGAAATTCTAAACAGAAGTCCAGTCTATTTAACATTCCCTCAGAGGAAAATCCTACCATCGCATGAATTAGTTTGACGAACATCACTGCAC
Source organism: Chiloscyllium punctatum (assembly GCF_047496795.1). Classification (NCBI taxonomy): domain Eukaryota; kingdom Metazoa; phylum Chordata; class Chondrichthyes; order Orectolobiformes; family Hemiscylliidae; genus Chiloscyllium; species Chiloscyllium punctatum. Next base: position 26,993,187 of record NC_092744.1, on the reverse strand, counting down.
TCATTCTAGGACACATATATCTTTCTTCAGGTAAAGAGTCCAAAACTTCACACAATGCTCCAAGTGTAGACTGACCAAGGCTCTACATAATTGCAGTAAGACATTATTACTCCTGAACGCAACCTTTCTTGTAATAAAGAGCAACATATTGTTTTACTTCTTCATTTCATGTTAATGTACTGTGTTTCATAAACAAAGACACTCAAGGCCCTTTGAAGTTCAACACTTTCCAGCCTCTCACCATTTAAGACAAACTTTAGATTTCTGTTTTTCTCAGTGCTTATAAATATTCTGTTATCATATCTTTATTATAGATTTTTGGATTTTCTCTAAAACTGATGCCATATTAACAAGTCTGCCGTTCCCTCTTTTGCCTTTCTCTTTTGCCACCTTCCAATCTGCAGGAATCTTTCAGAATCAGTAAAGGTTTGGAAGATGCACCAAATCATTGACGACCTCTACAGTCACCTCTTTGAATATTGTGGGATATAAGTCATTAGGCCAAGGAGATTTATTTACTTTCAGTTACATTAATTTCTCCAGCAATTTTAACAACAATTAATGTCTTTCCTGTTTATCCCAGTTGCTGAATTTTTCAATTTTTTTCTCACAGATTTTTGTATTTTATACTTTGAAGATAGACACAGTTTTTTTTTCAGTTTCTCGTTGTTTCTGTAACGGTTTGATTCTTCTAACTGCTTGTGATGGATCCATATTTCTTTTGGCTAATCTTTTCCTTTTCAAAACACCAACAGAAGCTTTTACAGCATGTTCCTCACTAGTTGACTCACATAGTCAATTTTCTCTTTCTGAATCTTTCACTTTGTTGTCCTTTGCAGAATTCTAAAATGCTCCCAGTCCAAAAATATCAGCCTCTTATTTTGATCAAATACAATTCTTGATTACTTAATTTAGCCACAGCCAGAACACTTGCTCAGTTTATTTCATCAAAATTATTTATTGGTTCTTTAAATGTTATCCATTGGTCTTTTAATGTAGTTTTCCAATCCAATTGTAAATTTGCACTTCCCCCTCCCCACCCCATAGCTCCATACTTTCCTTTGTTTAGATTTTCAAACTCTACCTCAGAATTTTTCTCAGAAAGATTATCATTGTACCAGTGAAGATGGGAATTGCATGTCAGCCTCAAGGTGGCGCCCCAACATAGCTGACTCCTTGGGAACTATTCTGGAAATTGAGACCTTGGATGAGGAATTACCCAGCATCAGAAATTCTCTTAAGAAGTTCCCAACTCTGAGTTACAGTTGAAAACTTCAAACGGTTCCAACTAACTCAAAATCAATAGTTAATCATGAAATGTTAGAGCAATTAAACCCATCATTAGGGGTTGAGGCTTTTTCAAAGAATGCTTCTTTGCTTCTATAATTCCTGTTGTTTCCTTCTCACAGTGAAGTTGGTGATGACGCGGGCTCTGATGATCACTGCGGATATCTTGGCTGGATTCGCCTTCATCATCCTTATCCTTGGGCTGGACTGCACCAAGTTCCTCAAGGATAATCCAGCCATTAAACTGAAGATATGTGTTATGGCAGGAATTACCTTGCTGCTAGGAGGTAATCGTTTGGTCTGTTACGGACCCAGGAGCCTAATTACATTCCAGGACGAGAGGAAAACAAAAAAGTTTCATATTTCTGTGGTGTTCAGCCTTAGAATGTACAAGCAATAATGTATACTTAAAGTGTAGGCATGGTTAAAATATAAAAATTCAATTCAATAAGAGTATGAGTCCCAAACTTGGGTATGACCCCTCACGGGGCTACCAGCCAAATCTTTCATATGTGTGAGTTCCAAAAGAACATTGCCTGCTGTGGAGTTCCAATCGTGTGCTTGTATCTTGTGGCTCCTTTAAGTTTTTCTTAATTTTCAATAGTGAGCATGGCCTAAACTGCCAATTCTGTCTGTCTCATTGATATCCCAAAAAACCTTAAAGGAAGGGTGCAAGTGATGGATTAAAAAGCTTTCATTTTTGCCACACTCACAAGTCTCCCAACCTTCTCAAACCTACCACCACCCCACTTTCTCTATTATCCTCCCCTCCAGATTTCAAACCATAACCTAGATCTCACATGTCAGCCCTGCTACAACTCTTTAACATGTGTGGTCTCACCAAATTCCAAGCATCAAAATTAGACCACATTTATTAGTTATTATTGGGCTGCTCATGTGAGCTAGCTAGACTAGCATTTATTTTCAATCCTTTGTTGCCCTTGAGAAGATAGCCATGAGCTATCGTCTTGATCAACTGCAGTCTATTTCATGTAAGTACCTCCAGAATGCCCTTAGGGAGGCAGTGCCAGGAGTTTGACCCAATGACACTGAAGGAATGACAATTTCTTTCCAAATTAAGATGGAGAGTGGTTTGTTGGGGGATATTTCTCACATGGGGAGCAGGAAAATCGATGTTTTGGGCAAAAACTCTTCATCAGGAATCCTGATGAAGGATTTTTGCCCAAAACATCAATTTTCCTCCTTGGATGCTGCCTGACCTGCTATGCTTTTCCAGCACCACTCTAATCTAGACTCTGATCTCCAGCATCTGCAGTCCTCACTATTGCCTAACATTTCTCATATATCCATTGCCCTTGTCCTTCTTGATGGTAGTGGTCATAGTATGGAAGGAACCTTGTTGAATTTCTGCAGTGTGATTTGGAGATGACACACACTGCTGCTACTGAGCATTGGTGATGGAGTGGATGTTTGTGGATACTGCACTAATCAAGTGGGCCACTTTCAAAATGGATCATCCAAGTGTCATTAAACATGGAGTACGGTTGACTTGTCAGCTAAAGGGGCGTGGTCCATAGTAATCAGGAGACCTCATTGCCATGTTCATGGGATCGGAAGTCAATGTTGAGATCTCCCAGAATAACTCCCTCCTCATTAAATGCCACTGTGCCACACATCTGCTAGGTCTGCCAATGGAGCAGGATATACCCAAGGAAGATGATGGTATTGTCTGAGACACTGTGTGAAAAGTATGTTTCCATGAGTATGACTATGTCAGCTTGTTGCTTAACTTGTCTGTGAGACAGCCTTCCTAATATTAACAGTAGATCATAGATGTAAGAAGAGATTTACAGAGTTGACCGGGCTGTATTTGCTGCTGTCATTTGTGGTGCTTAAGACAGCCTAGCTTCATTATTTTAATGTGACGTGTAGAACTGAATGGCTTGTCAGACCATCTCAGAGTGCAAAGTAGACAGGCAGGAGGCTGAAAGAACACAGCAAGTTAGGCAGCATCAGGAGGTGGAGGTGGAGAAATCAACGTTTCGGGTGTAACCCTTCTTCAGGACTGGGGGTAGGTGTAGGGGGAGATGCAGATAAAGAGGGTGGTGGGGCAGGTTGATGAAGACAGGCAGAGGATATGACTTGGTTTGTCAATGGTAGGAATGAATCTAATAGGTGGCTGGGAAGGGTTGAAGGGAGGGGGAGGGGCTGGGAAGGGAATCAGGGGATGAAAAGGGAGGTTACTTGAAATTAGAAAAATCGATGCTGAGCCCTATAGGCTTAGGCTGCCCAGGCAGAAGATGAGATGTTGTTCCTCCAATTTGTGGTTCAGTTCGTTGTGGCAATGGAGGAGGCCAAGGGTGGTCATTTTGGAACGGGAGTGGGAATGGGAATTAAAATGGCCGGTGACTGGGAGGTCTGGTTGGCCACTGCGGGCCCAGCTGAGAAGCTTGGTAAACCATTCTCTAAATTTACATTTGGTCATTGTCATAATCCACCAGTCCCACACTCTCCAGTTCTACCTGCTCCCAAAGATCCATAAGCCCAACTATCCTGAATGACCCATCGTCTCAGCATACTCCTGCCCCACTGAACTCATCTCATCCTACCTCGACTCCATCCTCTCCCCCTTATTTCAGGCACTTCACAGCTACATCAGTGACACCAACCACACCCTCTCTCTCTTCAGTAGCTTTCAGTTGCCTGGCCCCCAGCACTTTTTCATTACTTTGGTCGTGAAGTCCTTATATGCATCCATACTCCACAAGGATGGCCTCCAGGCTCTCCACTTCTTTCTCTCTAATGGACTCATCCAGTCTCCCTCCACCAATACCCTCCTCTGCCTCATTGAACTGGTCCTCACCCTTAATACCTTTCCTTGAACTCCTCCCATTTCCTCCAAAGCCCAGTGGGCCCCAGTTATGCCTGTTGGCTATATAGAACATCCCTCTTCAGTACCTACACATGCACTGTGTACCAACTATTCTGCCATTACATCGAGTGCAGCATCCTGCACCCAGGCTGAACTGGAGCAATTCATCGACTTTGCCCTCAACTTCCACCCTGCCCTCAAATTCACCTGGTCCATCTCAGACACCTCTCTCCCTTTTCTTGACCTCTCCATTTCCATCTCCGGTGACAGTCTCCAGATGGACACTTATTACAAACCCACAGACTCCCATAACTACCTGGACTACACCTCCTCCCACCCAGTATCCTGCAAGAACTCCATCTAATTCTCCCAATTCCTCCGCCTTCACTGCATCTGCTCGTACAAGGAGACATTACATTCCCAAGCATCCCAGATGTCCATCTATTTCGAACAATGTGTGTTTCCTCCCTCTGCCATCCAGACAGTCCTTCACTGCACCACCTTCATTCCCCGTTCCACTGCTCTAAACCCCACCCCGCCTCCAAACACAATAAAAACAAAGCCTCCCCTGATCCTCGTCTACCACCCAACCAGTCTCCGCAACCAAAGCATCATCCTTAAACACTTCCGCCAACTCCAACTAACCCCACAACCAAGAACATCTTCCCCTCCCCAGTCCTCTCTGTCTTCCGCAAGGGCTGTTCCCTTTGACAGTCCTTGGTTTGTGCCACTCTCCCCACCAACCCCGCTGAACCTAAGGTACCTTTCCCTGCAATCAGAAAAGATGAAAAACCTGCCATACATCACTCCCCTCACATCCATCCAGAGCCCCAAACAGTTCTTCCAAGTGAGACAGAAGTTCACCTGCCTCTTTTCCAGGTATTCCCAATGTGGTCTTCTCTACATTGGGGAGACCAAATGTAAACTTAGGGAACAATTCACTGAGTATCTCAGCTGGGCCCACAGGGGCCAACCAGACCTCCCAGTCACTGGCCATTTTAATTCCCTTTCCCTTCCATTTGCATCATGACCATCCTTGGCCTCCTCCATTGCCACAACTGCCCAGAGGAGTCAACGTTGAGTTCTTCAATTTCAAATAACCTCCCTTTCCACCTCCTGAGTCCCTTCCCAGCGCCCCCCGCCTTCCACTACTCCCAGCTACCTTCCGGATTCATTCCTCCCACTGACCAACCAGGTCATACCCTCTGTCTGTCTTCACCTATCCTCACCTCACCACCCTGCCCCCGCCTCCCACTTTATCTGCAGCTCCCCCTTACACCCACCCCCAGTCCTGAAGAAGGGTTACACCAAAATTGCCAACTTCTCCACCTCCTGATGCTGCCTGGCTTGCTGTGTTCTTCCAGCCTCCTGCTTGTCTACTTTGGAACCCAGCATCTGCACGTTTTTTTGTCTCATTTCGGAGTGCAGGCAAGAGTCAAGCACATTGCTGGGAGGCCAGGGCAGGTAAAAACAGCAGATTTCCTTCCCCATAAGACCAGAAGATGTAGGATCAGAAGTAGACCAATCGGCTTTTCGAATGCGCTCCACCATTCAATGAGGCTGAGCCTGATCTGATCATCCTCAACTCCACATTACTGCCTTGTAACCCTTGATTTCCTTACTGATTAAAAGTGTATGTCACCTACTTTGAATAAACTGAATAAGTCAGCCTCAACAGCCCTGTGCAGTAAAGATTTGTCTAGATTCACTACCTGCTAAGAGAAGAAATTCCTTTTTATTTGTCTGAGGATAGGCCCTCTGCACCTAGACTCTCCAAAATATTCCCACATCTATCCAATCAAGTGCCCTATGAATCTTATGTTTCAATAGGTTTTCTCTCATTCCCTTAAACTCCAATGATAGCTCAACCTACACAAACTCTCTTCACAAGCCAATACCTCCATATCTTGGATCAACTTGATGAACTTTCTCTGGAGTACCTCCAATGCCAGTATATCTTCTATTAGACAAGGGGAACCAAGACTGTTCAAGGATTCCAGGTGTGATCGAATTAGTTTCTCGCATATTTTTAACAAGACATCCCTATACTTATCCTCCATTCTCTTTGAAATAAAGGCCAACATTCAATTAGCTTTCCCTATTACCTGCTGATCTTTGATGCAAGATTTTTATGATGCATGCATAATTCTAAATCCCTCTGTGCTGCAACATTCTGCAGTCTTTATCCATTAAAATAATATTCATCTCCTCTACACTTCTTGCCAAAGTTTGACTTATGTTTTGTCTTATTGTATTCCACACACAAAGCTTCTGCCCATTCATATAGCCTACTTATATCCCTCTGTAGACCCCTTGTGTCATCCTCACTGCTTGACTTCCCCTGAATTTTTGTGGCCTCTACAGTGAACTAGATAGGATGCCACAGCAGTTGTTTCATAGTTTCAGATTTGATTGATTCCACCATAGTGTGATTTAATCCCAGATCCCCATCAGGTCTCTGAATAATGAATCTACAAACAAAGCAACGACTCCATCACTTCTCCTGAGTTTTGGAAATGCTGCAATCAGATCTTACAAATCAGGAATGTGATAATAAATGGATAATCTGCTTTTGTTAAGTTGATTGAGGGATAAATATTGACCAGGGCTCTGAAGAGAGCTTGCGCCTCTTTTCCAAGATAGTGCTATGGGTTGTTGAGTGTCCTCTGCAATGACCCAGCCAGTCACTCAGCTCAAGAGCAATCAGGGATGGACAACAAAGTGCTTTGCCAAACAACACCCACATTCAATGAAATAATAAATTTTCACATAAGTCTCTAGATATCCACCTGTGAGAGAAGATGTACCATAAAATATCTAATGACAGTGACACTAATAATCCAGTACTGCACTGCTGTGACAGAACACAGGAACACAAGAAATAAGAGCAGGAGTAGATTACTCAATATGATCTTGACTGATCACACCATTGATGATGTGCGAAGGTTCCTGAACTAAAGCAGGAACACCAAGAGCAGCTCCTGCTGACCTCATCTCTTCAGGAAGTGAGAAAGGCTTCGGGGTTGATCTGAATTCCACATTGAATGAGTTCTTGACCAAGTGTGAAAATCACTACCCTGTTTCTGTTTGTGGAATTACACCAGGACAATCTAGAACAGGCAATTGAAGAAGGGGGTGGACAGAGTTAGCTTGTCATTAACATAAAAGAGGATTTTCAATTGACAGATGATTGTTCTGAACAGTGGCGGGTGAAGGAAGAGGCCTCTGGTGGCAGCGACAGCAACACCAGGATGAGCCAGACACAGCTCCAGCCCAGCTCAGGATCTCCCAGCAAGCAAGGAGAAGGTCCTGGGCTGCCTGTCAGGCTAGGCCAAGGCACCAGGTCCACAGCTAGGCCTGAGCGCCTGCAGGAGGGGAAATGGCAGTCTCGGCACAGTATATTGATCTCCTGGTGTGGCAGTCTTGTTGCATCATGGAGGTCTCTTCCCTGGAGGCCTTCTTCATTTTGGCTTCCGGGTATTCCTGCGGCCAGGCAGGTGGTCTTGTCCAGGAGTGACATCTTGGCCCAGCATGGCATCTTTTTCAGCAGAGACTTCAGGACCAGTATTCCAGCAGCCCAGTGTGGTGGTCGCATCCCAGAAAGGTAGTCTCATCCCAACTGTATCTTCAGAGTATTCCATCATTCCTTAATCAGCTTTCCCTGAGCCCAGGAGCCGTTAGCTGAGTTGTAATAAATTTTGTCCTAATTTTACTTCTTTAAAGTTATAATGCATGATTTGAGCCATTGATGTAGGTGCTGTGGTGGGTGACTTATAAAACTACCATATAAAAGTACATGAGACAATAAATTTCTATTCTATTCTATACTAAGACTTAAATCTTCTGACTCAGTGTATTGAGGTGGGTGAGAATGGGGTTTAATCAGATCAGTCATTGCAGAACAAACTCAAAGGGCTGCGTGGTCTATTCCTTCAAATGTTGGTATGCATATGTGGCTCCAGACATACATAACATGATTAATAGTTAACTTCCTTCTGAACTGTGCAAGGAAGCCACTCATTCATACCAAATCCACTGCCAATGGTTAGTGAAAGATGCCTAATATCACATTCTCAGAGCAATGAGGGATACAACAGGAGTTTACATAAAACCTTTAACATCCCAAAGTACTGTGAAAGGTGACATCAAAGTATTTACGAGAGATCAGGACAAATGACCAAAAGGTTAGTTGTAAAGTTGAGAGGGAGATGTAAGGAGAATATTTCTGGCCCAGGCAGTTAAAAGCACAGACACCAACAGCGCGGTGATTGAAATAACAATTTATAAATTCTGGATTAGTGGTGCTGGAAGAGCACAGCAGTTCAGGCAGCATCCAACGAGCAGCGAAATCAACGTTTCGGGCAAAAGCCCTTCATCAGGAATAAAGGCAGTGAGCCTGAAGTGTGGAGAGATAAGCTAGAGGAGGGTGGGGGTGAGGAGAAAGTAGCATAGAGTACAATGGGTGAGTGGGGGAGGGGATGAAGGTGATAAGTCAAGGAGGAGAGGGTGGAGTGGATGGGTGGAAAAAGAGATAGGCAGGTAGGACAAGTCCAGACAAGTTATGGGGACAGTTACTGAGCTGGAAGTTTAGAACTAGGTGAGGTGGGGGAAGGGGAAATGAGGAAACTGTTGAAGTCCACATTGATGCCCTGGGGTTGAAGTGTTCCGAGGCGGAAGATGAGGCGTTCTTCCTCCAGGCGTCTGGTGGTGAGGGAGCAGCGGTGAAGGAGGCCCAGGACCTCCATGTCCTCAGCAGAGTGGGAGGGGGAGTTGAAATGTTGGGCCACGGGGCGGTGTGGTTGATTGGTGCGGGTGTCCGGAGATGTTCCCTAAAGCGCTCTGCTAGGAGGCGCCCAGTCTCCCCAATGTAGAGGAGACCGCATCGGGAGCAACGGATACAATAAATGATTTTAGTAGATGTGCAAGTAAAACTTTTCTGGATGTGGAAGGCTCCTTTAGGGCCTTGGATAGAGGTGAGGGAGGAGGTGTAGGTGCAGGTTTTACAGTTCCTGCGGTGGCAGGGGAAAGTGCCAGGATTGGAGGGTGGGTTGTTTGGGGGCGTGGACCTGACCAGCTAGTCGCGGAGGGAAAGGTGGCAACGTTACCAGTGCTACCTATTTCCAGGAAAACGTAAGAGTGGTCAAGATGTCAGTTTATAGATACCTTCAACCAACCTGTCAAGGTCTCTTATGGTGTACCTCTGAACTAGATGGTATTTGAACCTAGACTTCCCTTACGCTGAGGTATAGACACTACCACTGCATCACTTGAGCCCTTGGTAGCATGTTGTGAAATGAGCAATGCTAACACATTACTATTTCTCTAAATCCAACAGGAATTCCAGGGATGGTTGGCTCGGTTTTGTATGCTGTTGATGTGTATGTGGAGCGAACTACATTGGTCATTCAGAACATCTTCCTGGGCATCCAGTATCAGTGGGGCTGGTCTTGCTGGCTGGGCATGGCTGGATCAATGGGCTGCTTCCTCTCAGGGTCTGTCCTTGCCTGCTGCCTTTACCCTTTTAAAGGTAGGAAGCTCTCCCTTCTCTTTATCAATGTAATGTTATTCTGTCCACTGATGAAGTTGCTGAGACTTGTGCACCTCCTCTCTGTGCATTCATCATGAGCTATCTAGCCTGGGGAAGTCAGAGTTGAGACCAGTTGTTAGAATTGTCATGGTGATGATGACAGGTTACATCACCTTTGTATGGTGATTCTTGTGACCCTACCCCTGAACCAAGAGGCGTAGATTCAGTGCCCCCACACCCCCCCCCAGTTCTAGATGTGTGTAATAACATTACTGAGCAGGTTGGTTTGGACAATATCTACACAGGGCAGACACACATCATGTTCACTGGCACAATGAACATTGCAGAGGCCTGAGTGCAAAATCTCTGTGGAAAAGCAAATTCATCTCTCTTGTGATAGAGGAATCTAATCATGTAGTAGTAATGTCCCTACCTCTGAGCTAGGAGGTTCAAACACCGCCTGCTCCAGAAGTATGCCTGAACAGATTGATATCTCAGTGTTATTGTGAGAGATCTGTGTGGTGCAGTGCTAGTGTCTCTATCTTCGAGCTAAATAACTTGAGTTCAAGTGCCACCTCCTCCAAGGTATATAACATCCCCGAACAGGTTGATTTAGAAAATATTTTTCTTCTTTATTAAAGAAATGGAGAATTTCCTGATTAGAAGTTTGGCAATGTGCTATCTCTTGATCTTGTTTCTGAACTTGATGACACCTCTTTGAATCTGATTATTAAACCGGATTCATGACACCTGGTGATTTCGGGCCTGGCATCAGAAAGCTTAAATTTTTAATTTAGTTATTTTGTTTAAAAAAAAGGAGTGATTCCTCCTCTCAGTTTGGGTTACACAGCCCTCACTGCAGGATTCAACTCCATGGATTTATAGGACAAATAGGATTGAATAGCAAATATCAGCCTTGCCAGTGAGGCCTAAGTTCTGAGAATTAATTTTAAGACATATGAGAAAAGGAGTTGGATACAGTGATATATAGGCACTGCAACAATCACATCTTAGAGATTTCAGAGCTCTGAGATGCAGGGTGATCCAGGTGTCTTAATGCAAAAGTATTGAGGTTATGTTTCAGGCATTCAGAGCACTAGTAAGACTAGATCTGAAGTACAGCACACAGTATCGGTCAAATTAACTAAGGAAGGACTCCAACCTTGCAATCACACAGCTCCTTTTTGCGCCTTTATTTACATCTTTACTGCAAACCTAACCTCCCTTCACCATTATTAGCAACCCTTTTGTCTTTCACTCTGAGTACCTTTACAAAATGTTCCAGTTGCATCCTCACCCTAACCCCACATCATAGAGTCATAGAGATGTACAGCATGGAAATAGACCCTTCGGTCAACCAGATATCCCAACCCAGTCTAGTCCCAGCTGCCAGCACCCAGCCCATATCCCTCCAAACCCTTCCCATTCGTATACCCATCCAAATGCCTTTAACTGTTGCAATTGTATCAGCCTCTACCACTTCCTCTGGTAGCTCATTCCATACTCATTCCACCCTCTGCGTGAAAAAGTTGTCCCTTAGGTCTCTTTTATATCTGTCCTCTCTCACCCTAAACCTATGCCCTTTAGTTCTGGACTCCCTGACCCCAGGAAAACGACTTTGCCTATTTACTCTATCCATGCCCCTCATAATTTTATAAACCTCTATAAGGTCACTCCTCAGCCTCCGATGCTCCAAGGAAAAAGAGCTCCAGCCTGTTTAGCCTCTCCCTATGGCTCAAATCCTCTAACCCTGGCAACATCCTTGTAAATCTTTTTTGAACCCTTTCAAGTTGCTAACCAGTCTCCCATGGGGAACCTTGTCAAACGCCTTACTGAAGTCCAAATAGATCACATCTACCACTCTGCCCTCATCAGTCCTCTTTGTTACTTCTTCAAAAAACTCAATCAAGTTTGTGAAATATGATTTCCCACACACAAAGCCATGTTGAATATTCCTCGTCAGTCCTTGCCTTTCCAAATACATTCTGTCCCTCAGGATTCCCTCCAACAACTTGCCCACCACCGAGGTCAGGCTCACTGGTCTATAGTTCTCTGGCTTGTCCTTACCACCTTTCTTATACAGTGGCACCACGTTAGCCAACCTCCAGTCTTCTGGCACCACACCTGTGACTATTGATGATACAAATATTTCAGCAAGAGACCCAGCAATCACTTCTCTAGCTTCCCACAGAGTTCTAGGGTACACTTCATCAGGTCCTGGGGATTTATCCACCTTTACGCGTTTCAAGACATCCAGCACTTCCTCCTCTGTAATATGGACATTTTGCAAGATGTCACCATCTATTTTCCTATATTCTATATCTTCCATATCCTTTTCCACAGTAATAACTGATGCAAAATACTCATTTAGTATCTCCCCCATTTTCTGCGGCTCCACATTAAGGCCGCCTTGCTGATCTTTGAGGGGCCCTATTCTCTCCCTAGTTACCCTTTTGTCCTTAATGTATTTGTAAAAACCCTAAACTATTTTCAAACATTTTCAAACCTCTTCCAACTCTGAAGAATAATCGTATTGGACTTGAAACGTTAAACTCTGTTTCTCTGTCCATATGTTGCTACCAGATTTGCTGTGCTTCCCCAGCAATTTCTGATTTTATTTCAGATTTCCAGCTTCCATAATATTTTGCTTCTATTAAAAGAATGGAAATCTGTTGGAAGGTGTTTTGAGAAGATTTACCTGACTAATTCTGGATTGCCTTATAAGGATTGGCTGAACAGAGTAGGCTTGTATCCACAAGAGTTTAGAAGAGTAAGAAGTGACTTGATTGAAATAAATAAGATTTTGAGGGGTCCAGTCAGGGGAGATGTGAAGAGGAAATGTCATTTGATTGGAAAATGCAGAACTAAGGAACACTGTTTTCAAAATAAAGAATCATTATATGAAACAGAGAAAAGATGAAATTATTTCTCATAGAGTCTTTGGATTCTCTCTTCCTGAAAAGACAGAAGTCACACAACACAATGTTATAGTCCAATTGGCTTATTTGAAATCACAAGCTTTCGAAGCACTGCTCCTTTGTCGGGTGAAGACTGACACTTCACCTGACGAAGGAGCTGCGTTCCAAAAGCTTGTGATTTCAAATAAACCTGTTGGACTATAACCTGGTGTCATGTAACATCTACCGTTGTCCAACAAGGAGACTAAAGCAGCACACAATACTCTAGGAGTGGTCTCACCAAGGCCCTGTACAATTGCAGCAAAACATTCCCACTCCTGTCCTCAAATCCTCTCACAATGAAAGTTGACAACCATTTGCCATCTTCGTCTCCTACTGCACCTGCATACTTAGTGTCCAAGGGCACCCAGATCTCAATACTCATCTTCTTTTCCCAACCAATCACTATTCAGTACTCTGTTCCTGCTTTCTCCCCATTCCCTATCATCCCTTTAGCTATAAGAACCATATCAAGTTCCTCCTTGAATACATTCAATGTTTTTGCCTCAACCACTTTCTGTGGCAGAGAATTCTACCTGCCTGCTTTTGCTTCCAATGTGAATAACCACAGTTCACCCACCCACTCAGCTTTGTACCATCTGCAAACTTGATGTCCCACATTTTCACAGAATTGCCCTCTTTATCTCTACAGATACAGCTTCCAGGAGGAATCATTTCATCTATCAACCTGGCAGGAGTGCCATTGGAAAGATGTATGCCATTGATTCACGCGTGTAGACAACCAGGAAGTTGCACATATCCCCAGCGTCTACAGGACTCGTCATCACACTTTCCAAACAACTGCTGTGAGATTTTACATTCCAGTTACACACCTGATAAAATTGAAGCTGAAGAAGAGGCATTCAGTCCCACAGATCTCTACCAATGCTTACTCTCCACATCAATTGTCCCCAAGCAAATCCCATTTCAATAAAGCAAAAGTCAGCAAGAGGTTTCACAATGCTTTTTCATTAATTGCTGAGCACAGTGGTATTATGTGTCAGCAATAAGCAGTCCTATCGTGTCACCATCAACACTCTCTGGTTAGGTATAGCATGAGATAAGATACAGAGTAAAGCTCTCTCTATACTGTGCACATCGACATTGTGCACCCTTCTGAGTCTCAGACAAAATGAAGTGAGGGAACGTGACAAGGCTTGTGGGACTAAGACAGACCCTTTATGAACCAGGAAGTATGATCAGATTCATAGCTGTTGTAAGGTTTACAGCCAGATTAAATTTATCATGTATTTTTTTTCTTGTGTCCCAGTGACTGTCTGTGGCCTATAGAGACATCAAATGTTATAGAGTCATAGAATCATAAAGTTTACAGCACAGAAACTGATGCTTTGGTTCAACTTATCTGCTCCAACCAGGCATCCCAATCTGACCTAGTTCCATTTGCCTGCATTTGGCCCAAATCCCTCTAAACCCTCCCTATTCATCCATCCATCCAGATGCCTTTTAAATGTTGTAATTGTACACATCTCCACCACTTCCTCTGGCAGCTCGTTCCATACATGCACCATTCTCTGTGTGAAAAAATTACCCCTCAGCTCTTTTTTAATTCTTTCCACTCTTACCTTAAACTTACTCCCTCTAGTTTTGGACTCCTCCAAACTAGGAAAAAGACTTTGGCTATTCACTATATCCATGTCCCTCATGATTTTACAAACCTCTATAAGGTCACCCATCAGCCTCTGACATTCCAGGGAAAAAAAGCCCCAGCCTATTTAGCCTCTCCCAATAACTCAAACCTCCAGTTCCAGGAACATCCTTGGAAATCTTTTTTGCAACCTGTCAAATTTAACGATATCTTTCCCATAGAAGTGTGACCAGATTGTTGATCAGTCTTCCACCATTCTCTCCTGGTCCATTTTATATGGCGCTCTCTGTTTTACTTCTGAATAATTTGGAGTCAGATTATCACTTTCCATTTATGTTGAGTCATCATCAATAAGATTCTTTGTCATTACTTTCATTTCAATCATTCTTCTGCTTACCAAGTATACTACAGTGTCTAGGACAAAATCTTTAGACACTAAATGTAATATCAAACACTCCAAGACCAGCTACAGGCACAGGTTTAGATAAAAGGTAATACTTCCTCTACATTGTCCCCATCAAATACACCCCAAACAGTGCATCACAGGGTAAGATACAGAGTAAAGTTCATTCTACTCTTTTGAACTGAAAGTAAAGCTCATTCTACATTCTACCTATCAAACGCTCATAGGACAGGTACAGCACAGAATTAAATTCACAGTAAATCTGCCTCTATATTGTCTGATGAAACATTCCCAGGGCAGCTGGAGCATGGAGTTAGACACAGAGTAAAGCTCATTTTACATTGTCAATCGTACTGCTGAAACTAATGTGAATCTCAGACAGAACGAATGCCAGGAATAATACAAAGTTTCTGGAATCTAAAACAGACCCTCTATCTCCCAAGAAATGTGATTGCATCCATTTCTGTGATATAGTTTTCACCCAGAGTAACTTTAGAATTTGTTTTCTCGGTGATTTTCAATGACTGCCTGGAAACTTCAAATGTTAATCAGTCTTTCATCGCCCTCTCTGGTATTCACTAACTTTGTCTTATTTGCAATTCCAACCTGGTCCATTTCACACATTTTGATTTTGAATAACCATGCCAGTCTTTTCTACTTCTGTTGAGATACTATCAGGATGATTCGTCGTCAATCTCATCATTGCAATCATTCTGCTTATCAAGATTTTTGATTTTGGGGTCTAAGTCTCACTGGTTGGGCCAGCATTTATTGTCCATTGCTTATGTTTCCATGAGAAGGTGGTGTTGAGCAGCCCTCTTGAAGTACCTATGGTAGACCCACAAAGTGGTTAGAGAGGGAATTCCAGGATTTTGACCTAGTGTCACTGAAGGAACAGCGATATATTTCCAAGTCAGGATGGTGAACAGCTTTGTGATCATGTTCCTATGTATCTGCTCTCCTTGTCCTACATGATGAGAGTGGTCATGGGTTTGGGAGGTGCTGTTGAAGAAAACTTGGTGAATTTCTGCAATGCATCTTGTAGATGATAAATTGTTGCTACTGTTCGTGAATGGGGTGCTGTTCAAGCACTGGATTAGTGGTGCTGGAAGAGCACAGCAGTTCAGGCAGCATCCAACGAGCAGCGAAATCAACGTTTCGGGCAAAAGCCCTTCATCAGGAATAAAGGCAGTGAGCCTGAAGCATGGAGAGATAAGCTAGAGGAGGGTGGGGGTGGGGAGAGAGTAGCACAGAGTACAATGGGTGAGTGGGGGAGGAGATGAAGGTGATAGGTCAAGGAGGAGAGGGTGGAGTGAATAGGTGGAAAAGAAGATAGGCAGGTCGGACAAGTCAAGGAGTTAGTAACTGAGCTGCAAGTTTGAAACTAGGATGAGGTGGGGGAAGGGGAAATGAGGAAGCTGTTGAAGTCCACATTGATGCCCTGGGGTTGAAGTGTTCCGAGGCGGAAGATGAGGCGTTCTTCCTCCAGTCGTCTGGTGGTGAGGGAGCGGCGGTGAAGGAGGCCCAGGACCTCCATGTCCTCGGCAGAGTGGGAGGGGGAGTTGAAATGTTGGGCCACAGGGCGGTTTGGTTGATTGGTGCGGGTGTCTCGGAGATGTTCCCTAAAGCGCTCTGCTAGGAGGCGCCCAGTCTCCCCAATGTAGAGGAGACCACATCGGAGCAACGGATACAATAAATGATATTGGTGGATGTGCAGGTGAAACTTTGATGGATGTGGAAGGCTCCTTTAGGGCCTTGGATAGAGGTGAGGGAGGAGGTGTGGGCACAGGTTTTACAGTTCCTGCGGTGGCAGGGGAAAGTGCCAGAATGGGAGGGTGGGTCGTAGGGGGGTGTGGACCTGACCAGGTAGTCACGGAGGGAACGGTCTTTGCGGAAGGCGGAAAGGGGTGGGGAGGGAAATATATCCTTGGTGGTGGGGTCTTTTTGGAGGTGGCGGAAATGCCGACGGATGATTTGGTTGATGCGAAGGTTGGTAGGGTGGAAGGTGAGCACCAGGGGCGTTCTGTCCTTGTTACGGTTGGAGGGGTGGGGTCTGAGGGCGGAGGTGCGGGATGTGGACGAGATGCGTTGGAGGGCATCTTTAACCACGTGGGAAGGGAAATTGCGGTCTCTAAAGAAGGAGGCCATCTGGTGTGTCCTATGGTGGAACTGGTCCTCCTGGGAACAGATACGGCGGAGGCGGAGAAATTGGGAATACGGGATGGCATTTTTGCAAGAGATAGGGTGGGAAGAGGTGTAATCCAGGTAGCTATGGGAGTCAGTGGGTTTGTAAAAAATGTCAGTGTCAAGTCGGTCGTCACTAATGGAGATGGAGAGGTCCAGGAAGGGGAGCGAGGTGTCAGAGATAGTCCAGGTAAATTTAAGGTCAGGGTGGAATGTGTTGGTGAAGTTGATGAATTGCTCAACCTCCTCACGGGAGCACGAGGTGGCGCCAATGCAGTCATCAATGTAGCGGAGGAAGAGGTGGGGAGTGGTGCCGGTGTAATTACGGAAGATCAACTGTTCTACATAGCCAACAAAGAGACAGGCATAGCTGGGGCCCATACATGTGCCCATGGCTACACCTTTGGTCTGGAGGAAGTGGGAGGATTCAAAGGAGAAATTGTTAAGGGTGAGGACCAGTTCGGCCAAACGAATGAGAGTGTCAGTGGAAGGGTACTGTTGGGGACGTCAGTTGTTTTTGCCTTGCTGTTCAAGCAGGCTACTTTGTCCTGGATGGTGTCAAGCTTCCTGACATAGAGTGCAGAACAGTACAGCCGTTTTGCCCACCATGTCTACACTGACCATGATGCCATTCTAAACAAATTCCATTGCCTGTGTATGGTCCGTATCCCTCTAGTCCTGCCTGTTAATGTATCTGTCTAAGTGTCTCTTAAACATTGCTATACTTCTACCAGGTCACTCCTCAATCTCCGATGCTTTAGTGAAAAAACTATATTTGTCCAACAGGTTTGTCCTTATATCTAATACATTCCAATTTAGGCAACATCCTGCTAAATCTCTTTTGCACCACCTTCAAAGTGTCTACATCCTATATTTTGGCAACCAGAACTGCACACAATACTCCAAATGTGGCCTCACTAAAGTCTTATACAGCTGCAGTTTGACTTCCTACTTTTCAACTCAATGTCCCGCTGGTGAAAGGAAGCATGCCATAAGCTTTCTTTACTGCCTTATCCACTTGTGTTGCCACTTTCAGGGAGCTATGGACTTGCACCCGAGGATTCCCTCATATGTCAATGCTCCTAAAAGTGCCACCATTTACCGTATACTTTCCTCTTGCATTTGACTACCCAAAATGCATTACCTCACACTTGTTTGCACTAAACTCCATCTGCCAATTGTCTTTCTGACTTTCCAACTGATCCTTTGATAGCTTTTCTCAGTTTCTACATAACCACCAATTTTCGTGTCATCTGCAAACTTACTAATCAGACCACCTGCATTTTCATCCAAATTATTTATATATATTACAAACAATAGAGATCCCAGCATTGATCTTTGTGGAACACCACAATTCACAGATTTCTAGTCAGAAAATCACTCCTCCATAGTTAATCTCTGTCTTCTGACTAAATCAATTTAGTATCTAACTTACCAAATGGCTGTGGAACCAATGCGTCTTAATATCCTGGACCAGCCTGCCATTGTCAAATGTTTTAGTAAAGTCCACGTAAGCAACATGCATGGCCCTACCTTCACCTATTATCTTTGTAACTTTATCAAAAAACTCAATAAAATTTGTGAGATAAGATTACCCTCACCCAGAGCCATGGTGAGAATCCCTGAAAACTAATTATTTTCTCAAAAGTGAGTAAATACTATCCCTAAGAATCTTCTCCAATAACTTCCCTATCACGGGCCTATATTTTCCTGGATTATGCTGGTTGCCCTTAATAAATAAAGGAACAACTTTGGCTATTCTCTAATCTTCTGGAACCTTGCCTGAAGCTAGAGAGGATAAAAAGATGTCTGACAAACTCCCAGTAATCTCATCTTTTGCCTCTCTATCTATCCAGGGATAGATCCCATCGGGCCATGGGACTTAGCTACCTTAATCTTCTTTTCAAGATGCCCAAAAGCTCCTCTTTCTTAATCTCGACATCCCTAGAATATCAACATACCTCGCCCTAATTTTACTATCATCCATGTCTGTCTTCTTAGTGAATATCGATGCAAAGTACACATTAAGGGCCTTGCCCACTTCCTCTGGTTCCACAAATAAATCCCTTTCTTCAACCTTGAGTGCATTTACCTTTTCCTTAGCTACCCTCTTGCTGCTAATACATATCTAAAATATAGATGCCCTCAATTTAATTTCTGCAGTTCCTGCCTAATTCTATTGTAATTAGCCAATCCCCAATTTAGCACTTTCACTCAGGGACCAGTCTTAACTTTGTCCATAATTATCTTCAACTGTACCAAATTATGATTACTATTCCCAAAATGATCTTCCACTGAAAATATGGTCACTTGGCCAGCCCATTCCCCAATACAAGATCTAGTATGACCCCTTCTCTAGTTGGATTAACTACATATTGTTTCAAGAAATCCTCCTGGATGCACCCAACAAATTTGGACCCATCTAAATCCTGGCACTAAGAGAGTCTCAGTCAATATTAAGGAAGTTAAAGTCACCGACTACACCAACCCTGTTGTTGCTACATCTTCCCATGATCTGCTTCCATATCTGTTCCTTTATCTCCTGCTGGCTATTGGGAGCCCTGTTATGTAATGCCATCATGATGATTGCAGCTTTCTTAATCCTGAGTTCTACCCGTACTGCCTTGCTGGATGAGCTATTCAAGCTGTCTACTGTTATTGCTGCTGAGAAATTCTCCTTTTTCGGTAATGCAACTGAGACAGTAAGGACTGCAGATGCTGGAAGTCCGAGTTGAGGAAAAGTGAAGTTGGTAAAGCACTGCAGGTCAGGCAGCATTGGAGTAGCAGGAAAGTTGACGTTTCGTGTTAGGACACTCCATCTCCTCCCTTTTCACCTCCCTCGTTATCTCTCCTGCAACAAGGTTAGATACAACACAAGGTTAAACACAGAGTAAAAACTCCCACTAAACTATCTGGATTAAAATCTCCCAGGTCAGGCACAGCACAGAATTATGTACAGAGTAAAGCTCTGCACCTTCTCCATCAAATAATCCCAGGATAGGTAAACTGTAGGGTTAGATACAGAGTTAAGCTTACCAGAGGCTGTTTAGTTTAGAAGAGTAGAAAGGAGGATTTGTGACAGTGAACTATCCTAACCACAAGCCATGAGTAAAAGGCAGTGCACCTTATGAAAGTGGTCAGACTGTAATAGTATTTAGGACAGATCACCTGTCATTCAAACATTGTACAGTTCATCAAAATGCTGCTGGGGTGTCAGTCTATCTCGTTATTTTGGCTGTGAATTGAGGGCTTGCAAACAGTGAGGTTTACAAACGGAGCAGCAAATCTACTTCTGGTCACCCAGTTACAGGAAGGATATTATCAAGCTGAGAGGGTTCAGAAGGGGATGTACCATGATTTTGCTGGGTATGCAAGGTTTGAGTTATAAAGAACCTTGGAGCATAGGAGGTTGTGAGGTGAGCTGAAAGAGTTTATAAAAATAATGAGAAGTACAGATTAAGTTGATGGCAGTTGTCTTTTCCCTAGGATGGGCGATTTCAAGACTAGGGGACACATTTTTAAAGTAAGAGGAGATTTTAAGAAATCACATGTGGCAATTTTTTTTACCAGAGTGTGGTTCGAGTGTGGAATGAACTTCCTGAGGAAATGGTGGATGTGGGTACAATTACAACATTTAAAAGACATTTGGATAGATACATGAACAGGAAAGGTTTGGAGGGATATGGGCCAGGAGCAGGCAGGTGGGACTGGTTTAGTTTGGGATTGTGTTCGGTATGGACTGGCAGGACAGAAGGCTTTGTTTCCGTGCTGTGTGACTCTATGACTCTCAGAGATGGGGAAATGGATCACACACTTCTGAACAATAACAAAAGTTTCCTAATAGAAACCCACATACATATTGCTGAGTATTTAACTGAAACTAAAGGAAAGACATATCTTTGTAAAACATCTTTCTGGGCCTCAGCAAGTCTCAAAGTGCTTTACAGCCAAATAAATACTTCTCAAGTAAAATCACAGTCAGAATGTTGGACATCCTAGAACATCTCAGACAGAACAAAGACAAGACTTGACTTGAGGGGTCTACAGCAGACCCCGTATGTCCCAGGAAATATAATCAGACTAATGGCTGTGGCTGAGTTTCCATTGAGGTATGTTTATTATTTATTTTCTTAGAGTTCCAATGACTGCCAGCAGCGTATGGGAGACTTCAAATGTTGATCAGTCATTTATCGCCCTCTCCTGGCCATTCACTTTATCTCATTTGCAATTCTATTCTGGTCCATTTTACGGAGCAATTAATTTTGAATGAGGATTTCAGACTATCTTTTTCCTTTTCTGTTGCAACATTATCAAGAACACACTTCATCATTAGCTTCATTTCAGTTATTCTTTTGCTTATCAAATATGCCACAGTGTTTGGAATAAAATCTTTAGAACATTAAGTATGACATCAAACACTCAGGACAGGACAGGGTCAGAAACAACTTAGAGCTCCCTCTAAACTGTCCTCAACAAACACTCGCAGGACAGCTACAGCACAGGGCTAGAATCAGAAGCTCAGTCTAGTTAAGTTCAGATCATTGATCTTGAACATGAGTTTCACAGTGTGGACACTGAATTCAGACAACACATTAGCCTTTGGTAATCAACTCGATGCTTTGCTCAAACCACACAACCCAAGGTGTGTGGAGGACTGCATACCGAGGAAGTCAATCCCGGTGTTCCCCAACAGGAAACCCTGGATAAATCAGGACATACAGAACCTCCTAAAATCAGGTGTGAGTCCTTCAGATCAGAGCACCCACTCAAATATAAGGAATCCAAGTATGACCTTCGCAGAGCCATTAGGACAGCCAAGGACCAATACTGATCCAAATTAGAGACCCAGACAACAATGGCAAGGACTGAATGACATCACAGGTTCTAAAGAGAGACAGTGAAAGATAGACTTTGATACATTCCTACCAGTTCGTCTCAACGCCTTCTACACTCGCTTTGAGCAGAATTTCGATTATATCAACAAGTCACTGCAATAGTCCCAACAGTCACTGCATCAGAGGTCAGATCAGTGCTCCTTCATGTGAATCCAAGGAAAGCGATGGGACCAGACTGGGTAGCAAGCCATGCACTCAGAGCACGCACAGATCAACTGGCAGAGGTCTTCTCGGATATTTTCAACCTCTCCCTGCAGCAGGCCACTGTCCCTGCCTGTTTCAAGAGGGCAAACATCATCCCTGTGCCTAAGAAGGCTCATCCAGCATGTCTCAATGACTCCCGCTCAGTGGCCCTAACTTCGGTGGTCATGAAGTGCTTTGAAAGGCTGGTCATGGCATTAATCAACTTCAGCCTCCCTACTGATCTTGACCCACTCCAATTTGCTATTGGACCAACCAATCCACGTCAGATGCTATATCACTTGCCCTTCACTCTTCCCTAGATCACCTTGACACCAAAAATATCTACGTAAGAATCCTATTCATTGACAACAGCTCAGCCTTCAACACTACTATCCCCTCAAGACTGATTACTAAACTTAGTGATCTCAGACTAAGCCCCACTCTCTGCATCTGGATCCTCAGTTTCCTGACCCACAGGCCACAATCAGTGAAGACTGGGGACAATATTCCATCCTCACTAACACTCAAAACTGGAGCCCCCAAGGGATGCGTACTCAGCCCCCTACTGTACTCACTGTATACCCATGACTGCGTCACTAAATACCAGATCAATGCCATTTACAAGTTTTCTGATGATACCACCATAGTCAGTTGAATCTCAGATGGTGATGAAACAGACTACAGATGGGAGGTGGAAAAATGGTGTACTGAGAACAACCAACTCTCAATGCTGGCAAAACCAAGGAACTCATTATTGACTTTCAGAGGGATGTTACTCATGCTTCCCTAAACAATAACAGCAGAGAGGTGGAATGAGTGGAGAGTGTCAAGCTCTTGGGAGTGGTCATCCACAACAAGCTTTCTTGGATGCTTCATGTAGAGGCACTGGTTACAAAGATGTAACAACGTCTCTTCTTCCTCAGGCAGCTGAGGAAATTTGGCATGACGGCAAATACACTTGTTAACTTTTACAGTTGCACCATCGAGAGCATTCTGTCTGGATGTATCACTACCTGGTATGGCAACTGTACCATTCAAGATTGGAGACGGTTACAGAGAGTGGTGAACTCGGCCTGGACAATCACAAAGGCCAACCTCCCATCTATAGAATCCAACTACTAGGGCCGCTGTCAAGGAAAGACCACCAGCATTCTCAAAGATCCAACCCATCATGGCAATGTTTTACTACAACCTCTGCAATCGGGGAGAAGGTACAGAAGCCAGACAAAACTGTTTCTACCCTACTGTTGTTAGAATACTGAATGGACTCACAAACTCTTAACATTCGTCTGTACCTGTGTTTTTGTTTTTGCTGCTGTTTACCTATTATTTATTTATCTATGCTACTTAACTATGTGATCTGCCTTTATTGCTCATAAAACAAAACTTTTCACTCTGCCTCGGTACACATGACAATAAATAAATTCGATTCAATTCAATTGTGTAAAGCAGGCGTTGACAAACTGTGAGACATTATGAGACTTAATCAGCGATACCATGAGTGGGAAAAATTTGTTGGAGCACAGCGATGACCACTGTCAAGGTGATGCCATGGCAACCTGGCATGAGTATTGGTTGACCACTCTGGGGAAGGCCATTGCTCATTAAAAACTGAAAGGTTCATGCTGAGTGTATTGGCAGGGCAGGCGGGAAGGACAGGACCAGTACATTTTCCTTTGGTTCTGCTTGTGAATGGCATATGTTGGGCAATGAGACACCACAACATCAATGGTCTTAGGAATATCCAGCCATGAGACACAGTTATGGGAACTTGCTTTTCACTTGATGATGCCTGTGTGTCCTTCACATAAGCAATAATCAGCCTGAAGCTTATGGAAAGAGAATCCTGTCATTCTGGAGTAGCAGACTGACTCCCCCGGGCCAAAGTGCCTACATTGCTGGAAACACATTTAACTGTATTGTGTGGAAACTAACCAATGGGGCAACATTGTTGGATTTGGGGGCATACTCAGCATCAACTTTTTAACTCTTTTGGATTTTGTCAAACTTTAGTGTGGTCACTGCCAGACTCTAATTGCTCAAATGAAAAGAAGCAGAAGATTTAATGTAGAGTGGATTTGCTCCCGAAGGATGTGAGGCATTAAATTTGCCATGGCCTGTAGCTTGTCCTGGATTAATCTAGTTATAGCATCGAGATGTATGAGTCAGAACTGAAATCATTGGATCGGGGATGACATCTTCATCAGCTCTTTAATAGAAGGGTGATCTGTCTAGGTAATGAATAGAAGGCCAAGACCATAGTCAGGGAACTTCCCAGTGACTGCTAGGGCCTCTTCCTTGAACAGTGTGTACCATTGTTCAATATCCATTAGCATCCTGGAGGTATATTATCTACTTAGACAACTGAAGTGATTCTGTTAAACCTGAAGTAGACATCCCCTAACCCATAGAGGAAATATTGGGCTGCAGCAATGGAAGGAAAATATTGGTCAAAATAAGCTAGATTCTGGGCAGACATCAACATGCCTTTTATCAAAGTTGTTGTGCCTCCCAGAACTATGTCTGATCTTGTTTCAGGAATAGCCTCTGATATGTGTCAGATAAGCAAGGAACTTGCCCAATAGATTAACAATGCTCATGAAACAATGAGGGTCAGTGAAATTCAGGGGAATGGAAAACTCCAAATAGCTATTGTCTTGCAGCAATACACTTTAGTTCCTGATGTATCCACTATATGGCCCAGGGAACTGATGGAAGGTTTAGATTCAGCCTGAGACCTACAGATATTTGAGTATGGCCCCCTCACTCTATGGGTCATACTTTACCATGGTGGAGCCATGGATAAGAAAGTCTGCCATGTGCCAATTGACTCACTGCTGGCCCCTTGGGATGCCAGTCATCATGCACTGAAAAATTTCACTGTAGTGGTGATACCAAATGGTAGGTAGTTTAAACAAACTCAGAATAAGGGATTGTTAACAATGGTTAAAGGTTTGGAATCTTACTTTGTTTAGACCATAAGATCATAAGAAATAGGAACAGGAGTAGGCCATTTGGCCCCGAGAACCTGCTTTGTCATTCAGTCAGATGATAGCTGATCCAAAACTCCTCATGTCCATTTTCCTGTCCTTTTATCATAGCTCTTGTTTTCCTGACTGATCACGAATCGATCTCTGCCTGAAATATGTTGCCTCCACAGCTCTCTGTGGCAAAGAGGTTTGAAGACTCACAACTGCCTGAAAGCAGAATTTCCTCCTCATCTCAGTGTTAAATTTTACCCCTTATTCTGAGACTATGCCCCTGGTCCTAGAATCTCTCATGAGGGAAAACATCCTCTTTGCATTTACCACGTGAAGCCCCTTAGGAATCTTTTATGTTTCAATGTGATCACCTCTCATTCCTCTCAATTCCAATGAATAGCCTCAACCTGTTTAACCTTTGCTCATAAGACAATCCCTCCACATCAGGGATCATCCTAGAGAACCTTCTCTGAACTGCCTCCAATGAAATGATACTTTTTTATATATAAGGGGGCCAAAACTTGTCACTGTACTTCAACTATGGCTTCACCAGAAATGTGTACAGTTGGACAATTCTTCCCTACTCTTACACTCCAACTTGCCGGAAATAATGGCCAACATTTGATTAGCCTTCTTGAGTTGAATGGGAGCTGCCTGAATCCACTGTTGACATCAAATATCACAAACATTGAGCTCTTCAAGAGCTCTGCCAGTCTGCCATTGACAGATGCTAAGGGATAAATTACCCATTCCACTGCCTTAATCAACTGGGCAAGGTTGACACAATTCCCAAAGACCCATTAGATTGCATCAAGGTTTTGTTTGTTAGGCTGGCTCTCTAGTGTAATACCTACGAATCCCATGAGACAACAGAGAGGAAGCTCCCAAGCTATAGAAATGACCCAGAGTTCCTCAGATTTTGCTGTTAGTCATAATCAACATGGGAGGCATTGTGCTTTGGCCATGCACAGTGGAGGACCTTAGATTTACAGAAGCCCATTTTGTCATCAGTGAGAAAACAGCAATGGGAACTAATTGAATCACTCTTTTGAAGCTCCGGCCCAGGATCTTTGGACCAAAGGGCTTCCTTTTGTGTGGACTGTTCAGGAAATCTTGATGGGTATTGTGATCGTGTGCAACGGATATAATTCTGGATTAATAATCCTGAGAACACGAGTTAGCGGTCCATCCATTTGAAGAAGGGTCACCAGACCCGAAACGCTAACTCTGCTTTCTCTTTGCATACACTTCCAGACCTACTGAGTTTCTCCAGCAATTTTTGCTTTTGTTTCAAATTTGAATTTTATTTTCTCTGAAGAAAACAATCCATGATCACTGATATTGAAGAAGATTGTCATATTTTTAAAAAAGCAATTGGATTCATGAGTATCTGTTTTCGGAAGCACATCTGCCCTCTTTACCCAGTCCAGGGGTGAAACTATCTTCAGGCCAACACCAACATGCTGTAAGTAAGACACTCCAATTGAATCAAACGCAGAACCACCAAATTCAGGAGGTAGAATAGCAACTCCTCACAGCATCTGTGTGGGAGTTAAATGGCATTCCTGAGAAGGAATCTAAGGGGAAAACAGGACACATTACAGAATGACTGCTGAACAGAGGTTAATAAGGTTTGGTGTAGGGTATTGGAGAAAGTAAGGTAATAAAAGACAAATGCACTTTTAACAAGGAAATTATTTCAAAATAATTTATTTTCCTCGGATCCTGATTGAAGGTAGATACTAGATTTTGACCATTTCAAGGCAATGAAAGAGAGAGAGAAGGAGAGGAAGGGGCTGGAAATAAATCACAGACAGTACAGTATTCTGACTCTCAGGGATGCCTTTCAGCTTCCTGTGGGAAATTTGAAAAGTATGGGGTATGCAGTCCAAGTATCCTCAGTGAATATAGCCTGTACTGCAGAACAGAGACGCGTCAAAATAAGGAAAAGTGTTCCACCCTCCTGCACCTTTCAAAAATATTCAAAACAGGGGTGGAACTGGTTGGATCTGATTCCAGAATGAGATCCATGCAACAGACACATCATCGTCACCTGTGATTTGTTTACTGGCAAGTCTTGATCAAACAGCAACAGGAGGTGAGTCAGATAAGTGGAGGGGACATGGAAAGTAATTGTTTTTGTAAAGTTTGTTAATTTCCACAAGCAGCTTGCTGGTCTGATGTTCTGTAGTTCGGCAGCGATTCAGTGTAGTTTAGATTCTAATGTTCGCAAAAGCCAGAAGAACTGGTTTGTTGCCAGTTTTGCTTTATCAATGTTCTAATCAGACAGGAACTTGCCTTCAGCAAAACAACTTTTCCTTGTTTATATTTTCCTGCAATCACCAACTGTGGTTTTCTCTATCTTTTGCACATCTTCCCTGACACAGGTGTGTTTCAAAAGTGATCAATGCTGTGCATGTAAGATGTCTCAAACCCCTTCTCTCTCCTTCTGAGCAGCTAACTCCAGCAGCACTATTAATCTTCCTATTCATCCCCTCCTTTAATTAAACAGAGTGACAATATTAGAACTCTTCCAGTCAGAGAACCATAGAGTCTTATAGCATGGACACAGATGCTTAGGTCCAACTTGTCTGCACTGACCTAAACCTAATCTGACTTAGTCCCATTTGCCAGCATTTGGCCCATATCCCTCTAAACATTTCCTATTCATATATCCATCCAGATGTTTTTTAAATGTTGTAATTGTACCCACTTTCATCATTTCGTCTGGCAGCTTATTCTACACATACACCACACTCTACATGAAAAAGTTACCCTCTTGGTCCTTTTAAAATTTTTCCTCTCTCACCTTAAACCTATACCTTCTAGTTTTGGGATCTCCCACCCTAGAAAAACGACTTTGGCTATTTATCCCATTCATGCCTTTCATGATTTTATAAATCTCTCTAGGATTACCCTCCATCTCTGACACTTCAGGGAAAAATACCCCTGCCTATTCAGTCTCTTCCTATAGCTCAAACCCTTCAATCCCAGGAACATCCTTGTAAATCTTTTCTGCACCCTCTCAAGGTTAACAACATCCTTCCTATGAAAGGGTAAGCAGAATTGTATGCAGTGTTCTAAAGGTGGCCTCACCAATGTCCTGTAAAGCCATAACATGATGTCCCAACTCCTATACTGAATATTCTGACCAATGAAGACAAGTGTACCAAATGCGTTTTTCACCACCCTGTCTGCCTGTGACTCCACCCCAGCACCAAGCCTGTATGAAGACAAGGTGAACAATGATGGTCAGAGTCTCGTCTATCTCTCCTTTGAACAACCAGCAATACATTTCATAAGATTTTACAAATTTGGAATAGACTATTCAGCTCTTCAAACTCCTCGTTCATTCAATAAGCTCATAGTTGCTCTGGGTTTAGTCCTTTCCATTTTCCTACCTGCCCTAATAATTCTTGATTCCTTTGACAATTGAAACTCCACCAAAATCAGCCTTTAATGTATTTAATGAGTCAGCCTCCATTGCCTTCTAGAATGTGGATTTCTATTATATAAGGCCTTTTACCTGCAAGGTGGGAGAAAGTGAGGACTGCAGATGCTGGAGACAGAGTCCAGAGTGTGGTTCTGGAAAAGCACAGCCAGTCAGGCAGCATCCGAGGAGCAGGAGAATCGATGTTTTGAGCATAAGCTCTTCATCATTGGTCCTGATGAAGAGCTTATGCTCAAAACATCGATTCTCCTGCTCCTCGGATGATTGTCTTGAGTTTGAAGGACTGTGGATACCTGGATTTGTCTTTTTATGAATTTTATTTAAAGGACTTTGGGACTTTTTTTGACATGACATTTTTTGGTAGTCATAGAGACATAGAGATTTATAGCATGGAAAAAGACCCTTTGGTCCAACTCATCCATGTCGACAAGATATCCCAACCCAATCCCATCCCCACCTGCCAGCACCTGGCCCATATCCCTCCAAACCCTTCCTATTCATATGCCCATCCAAATGCCTCTTAAATGTTGCAATTGTACCAGCCTCCACCACATCCTCTGGCAGCTCATTCCATACACGTACCACCCTCTGTGTGAAAAAGTTGTCCCTTAGGTCTCTTTTATATCCTTCCCCTCTCACCCTAAACCTATGCCTTCTAGTTCTGGTCTCCCGACCCCAGGGAAAAGACTTTGTCTATTTATCCTATCCGTGCCCCATATAATTCTGTAAATCTTATGGTCACCCCTCAGCCTCCAATGTTCCAGGGAAAACAGCCCCAGCCTGTTCAGCCTCTTCCTATAGCTCAAATCCTCTAACCCTGGCAATATCCTTGTAAATCTTTTCTGAACCCTTTCAAGTTTCACACCATCTTTCTGATAGGAAGGAGACCAGAATTGCGCACAATATTCCAACAGTGGCCTAATCAATGTCCTGTACAGCCGCAACATGACCTCCCAACTTCTGTACTCAATACTCTGATCAATAAAGGAAAGCATACCAAACGCCTTCATCAGTATCCTATCTACCTGCAACTCCACTTTCAAGGACGTATGAACCTGCACTCCAATGTCGCTTTGTTCAGTAGCACTCCCTAGGACCTTACCATTAAGTGAATAGATCCTGCTAAGATTTGCTTTCCCAAAATGCAGCACCTCGCATTTATCTAAATTAAACTCCATCTGCCACTTCTCAGCCCATTGACCCATCTGATCAAGATCCTGTTGTAATCTGAGGTAACCCTCTTCGCTGTCCACTACACCTCCAATTTTGGTGTCATCTGCAAACTTACTAACTGTACCTCTAAAGCTCGCATCCAAATCATTTATATAAATGACAAAAAGTAGAGGGCCCAGCACCAATCCTTGTGGCACTCCACTGGTCATATATTCTTGTCATAACCTTTGTTTCCTGAGCACCCACCTGCTTGGGTTATGACTGTCAGGTTCAATTTTCTGCTTTCAAGATTGTTTGAAGTGTTAAGGGCTTCCTGTAGAAAGAAGCTTCCCAACTCAGCTCTTCTGTTGCCAGCAAGGAGCCCTTGTTGTGGGACCATTTTGGTACCTGGATCCCTGGTCTTGCTCCTCTCATATGAAAACTCACTGGAAGAGTTGTCATCTCCTCAATAACTGCATCTACAAAAGAACATTGGTAAGGCTACATTTGGAGAACTGTGTGCAATTCTGATTGCCCTGCTATAGGAAGGATGTTATTAAACTGAAAAGGGTGAAATAAAGATATTACCGAGAGTTTGAGTTATAAGGAGGGTTTTGTTTTCCCTGAGCATAAGAGGCTGAAGGGTGCTGTTATAGAGGTTTATAAAACCATGAGGGACATAGACAAGGTGAATAGCTAAAGTCTTTTCCCCAGGGTAGGGGACTCCAAAATGAAAGGGCATAGATTTAAGTTGAGAGGGGAAAGATTTAGAAGGGACCTAATGAGCAACCTTTTCACTCAGAGGGTGGTGCATGTATGGAACAAACTGCATGGAAAAGTGGTAGAGGAAGGTACAATCACAACATTTAAAAGACACTTGGACACATACATGGATAGGAAACGTTTAGAGAGATATGGGCCAAATGCAGGCAAATGGGACTAGTTCAGTTTAGGAAAATTGGTTGACGTGGATGATTTGGGCTGAAGGGTCTGTTTCTATGCTGCATGACTCTATCCTGAAGGACAGCTACATACGTTCATCGATCACTGTCTTTATGCACCAGAGCATCAGATTGACAGCCATTTGAGCATTATAAACTATAACCTTTTTGCCTTTCAAGAATTTATACTTATGGGCCAAAAATGTTTTATTAATATCTGCAGAGAGAAATTGTTTTACTTTTCTTTAACCTGAGCTGTATGCATGTGCAAGTCTATGTGTGTGTGTCTGTGCATGAGTGTGTTTAAATACTTTTGATTTTTAGAGGGATAGACAATTATACTTTATTCTCCAAAATTTGTTCAATAGTTTTGAATTTTGGTGGAATAATTTTTTTTAATAAATCATGTTTATTAAGGAAATCTGATAATGGATCTTTTTCATCTAAGTCTAACAAAAGTATTTGATTGGTCATATTGTGAACCAGTTTAAACAGTTAAGTTTATATTGTGACTTGTGGACTGGTGGGACTAGAGCAAGATAGTGCACTCTTTCCATTTCAGTCATAAGATCATAAGTGGGGTGGCACAGTGGCTCAGTGATTAGCACTGCTGCCTCACAGAGCCCGGGACCCAGGTTTGATTCCAGCCTTGGGTGACTGTGTGGAATTTGCATGTTCTCCCCATGTTTGCATGGGTTTCCTCCAGGTGCTCCAGTTTCCTCCCACAGTCCAAAGATGTGCAGGTTAGATGAATTGGCTCTACTAAATTGCCTATAGTGTTCTGGGATATGTAGGCTAGGTGCATTAGTCAGGGGAAATGTAGAGTAATAAGGTGGGGAAGTGGATTTGGGTAGGATGCTGTTCAGAGGGTCGGTGTGGACTTGTTGGGCCAAATGGCCTGTTCCCACACTGTAGGGATTCTATGAATCTATTTATTTGTATTAATTCACCAAATATCCTGAGACAGCACCTTGTAAAATCATAACCACTTCCGTCTAGAAGGTCAAGGGCAGTGAGTAATGGGAACACCACTACCTTCAAGTTCCCTTCCAAATCACTCACTGTCCTGATTTGGAAATATATTGCTGTTCCTTAGCATCACTGGATCAAAATTTTGGAATTTCGTCCCTAAGAGCATTATGGGTCAACCTACAGCACATGGACTATTATAGTTCAAGAAGGTAGTTCACCATCATCTTCTCAAGGACAGTTAAGGATGAGCAATAAATATTGGCCAGCCAGCGAACCCCATGTCCCATGGGTGAATAAAAAGTGCTAGTAATTCTTGTAAAATACAGAAACCTGGCCCCATTAACCTGGTCTAATAAATTGGGGAACTCTACATGCTTTGATAAAATTTTCAATTTGAGGGATGCGTCCAGGAACTGTGGGGCTTGATTTCTAGTGCTCTCTCCCAGTGAGGTGTAACAATACAAATATGTGGAATTGAGGTTCCCTCAATGATGCCTGCAGCACTTCACTAGTCACAGCTTGGCAAACCAGACAAGATCTATTCATCCCTTTCCTCTGCTTCTTGCCAGCTAAACCATCCTTCTAATATGTTACCCCTGCACCATCTATCCTGATCTTCCGTAGTTACCTTAAATGTAGTGCCCTATCAAATACCTTTTGGAACTCCAAATTCACCTCCCTTGATATCCCCGCAGCTGGTTACTTCTTCAAAAGCCACTATTGGAGTGGTAAACTGCATTTGCAGTTTAGAAAACCACTTTGACTCAGCTGTATCAACTTATGAGTTTATAAATATCCTGCTATAACCTCCTTAATATTTGCTTTCAACAATTCCCGGTGGTAAATATTCAGTTAACTGGCCTATAGTTTCCTGCTTTCTGCCTCGCCTTCATCACTATTGACAAAAGATGTTGCATTTGCTATTTTTCAACTCACAGGTAACCCTTGCAGACTTTAAGCAATTTTGGAAGATTTTAATCAATACCTTGAATATATCTGCAGTCACTTCTATGAGCACCCTAGGGTGCAAATCATCTAGTCCTGGGCATGTGTCAGCTTTTAGATTGGATTTTCTTTCCCAGCGCCTTTGATGTCTTGTTTTAAGTTCCTCCTTCCCGTTTTTCTCTTGATTTCTTTTGGGCTGAAAATTTATTCACTTTCAAATCCCATTCTCCCTCTCAGTTTTTACACCCTTTATTATCCCATCAAGTCTAATCTTACTACACACGTACTCCCAGTACCATTTAATGCTCTATCCAGTCTACTCCCATTGCCCCCTCACTACCAGCACTGTTTCGTATTTCACCCAGTCTAACTCAACTGACTCTCTTCAATCCCAGCCCCATTTAATATCCCTCCCAGTCTAACCCCTCTATCTCACTCCTCAATATAATCGTCCGCCACCATTTTTTCTCCAGTGCTGTCCAATATTTGACTGCTCGTGATTCCATTCATACCAGTTCCAAGTATAACTAGTGCATTTCCACTGTTGGCGTGAATAATCAACCCTGAGAATCGCCCCTTCTGAGACCCTCTCCCTTTCCCTCCCTACAACATTTCATTACCTTCAGGCACAAGGTCAAAACCTATAGGGGAACCAAAGAAGGCCATTCATCCTCTTGAGCATTTCCATTCATCAGTACGATCATTGCAAATCTGCATCTGAATTCCACTGACCTGCTTTGACTCCATTTCATTGTTGCCTGGCAACAATCTATTGATCTCAGATGTCAAATTATCTGTGCAAGAGTTTAGGGCTTTTTAATGGGAGGAGATAGCAGACTCCTATCGGCTTTTCAGAGAAGGAATGTTTCCTATGTCTACCCTTTTAGTTCCTTTTCCCACTCTATTCTCAGGAGCAGCACCTCCGAAAGCTAGTGCTTCCAAATAGACCTGTTGGACTACAACCAGGTGTTGTGTGATTTTTAACTTTGTACACCCCAGTCCAACACCGGCATTTCCAAATCAAAACTTCCCCACTGTTTACCTAGCGACTGCAATAAACAACTTCTTATCCTTACTGATTTTAAACCTCCATCAAATTCCATCACATTCTCTCCCTCTGAGTTCACAGCCCTCTTATCCACCTTAAAACTCTTCTTCCCAAAAGAAAACTCCCTAACTCTTATTCATGGTCACCCCTCAGCCTTGTCATCTCACGTGGTCTTTCTAGTTGCCTCACATATAAGGCAATTTCCAATTCTTGCACCATTTCCACACTGCTTTCTATAAATGTTCCTGCAATATCTATCCTCCAGTTCACCTACAGCAACACTTTCAAAAACTTGCCTTTGGCCTTTTGTTCAACATAACATTTCTGCATTTGTCAATTTGTACGATTTCACATTCACTTCCATTGTTGTTCTAATCTCGAATGAAACTATTCCTATCTCTCATTGTGGCCATTCCCTCTGATTCAGTCCCAACTCCATTTCCTTGAGTCCAAGTGATGTAGACTCAAAAGAAAATGATGATTTAGTCATTCACTGTCAGGTCTGGCTTAAACACATAAAACAGCTCTTGTCATCTAACACTGCTCACTGTTCCAGGACCATTTTTGGAATGCAAAGAAAAAATATTTTGGCTGCTTTCCTCTACAGTAACTTGCCTTCTTATATCATCTGGGTGGCATGGTGACTCAGTGGTTAGCACTGCTGCCTCACAGAACCAGGGTCCCAGGTTTGATTCCAGCCTTGGGTGACTGTGTGGAGTTTGCACATTCTCCCTGTGTCTGCGTGGGTTTCCTCTGGGTGCTCTGGTTTCCTCCCACAGTCCAAAGATATGCAGGTCAGGTGCATTGGCCATGCTAAATTGCCCATAGTGTTAGGTGCATTAGTCAGAGGGAAATGGGTCTGGGTGGGTTACTCTTTGGAGGGTCGGTGTGGACTAGTTGGGCCGAAGGGCCTGTTTTCACACTGTAGGGAATCTAATCTAATCTTCTCTTATATTCTCCATCCTTACCTGCAACAGGATGAGTGAAGAGCTCATAAACTTCTTTATTACTGAGTTGGACACAATCTAATTGGTTGCCTCCACAAAGTCTCTCACTTGCCCTCTCATACAGAGTCTAATACTTATAATTCATTTAGATGTCTACTATACCATCACTAACATTCCCTTGCCTCTTTTCCTGGTTACTCTTACCATCTCTTCCACTTGGCTTTACCATCCTTTTTGTCAAGAGCATAAGAATCATCATTTTTCAGCCCTTCCCAGTTCTAAAGAATAAATAAATGATCTGAGGTTGCAGCTTGTTTAAGGGTCTCAGGAAGAGACATTCACTGAAGAAGTAGTATTGAGTGAATATAGAAGAGGGTGAAAAAGAAATCAATTATATCCATGACCACCTACTAAGGAAGTAGAGACAGGGTGAT
The DNA here is from genome assembly GCF_047496795.1 of Chiloscyllium punctatum. Classification (NCBI taxonomy): domain Eukaryota; kingdom Metazoa; phylum Chordata; class Chondrichthyes; order Orectolobiformes; family Hemiscylliidae; genus Chiloscyllium; species Chiloscyllium punctatum. The sequence continues at coordinate 26,958,441 of NC_092744.1, read as the reverse complement.
CTTTCATTGTAAGTATCTCATAGAATCCCCACAATGCAGAAACAAACAATTTGGCTCAACAAGTTCACGTCAACTCTCTGAAGATCCTTTCACCCACACTCAACCCCCTACCCTATCCCTGTAACCCTGTGTTTCCCACAGCTAATCCACCTAACCTGCACAGATTTGGATTGTGGGGGGAAACTGGAGCACTCGGGGGAAACACACACAGACAGGGGTGGATATGCAAACTCCACGTAGACAGTTGACCAAGACTGGAATTGAACTGGGGTCCCTGGCGCTGTGAGGCAGCAGTGCCAACCATTGAGCCACCATGCCATCTGTACCTGTATGATTGCTGTGAACGTTATAATGTTCTTTCTGATATTTGTAAAAAGATCTTTGGTTTTTACAGTATAAAATACACTTTTTTCATTTATGAAGTAAACTTTGTATGTTCTTTGTTGTGACTGACCTCCATGGTAAACAAATTTCAATACTAAAACTTATGACCTATCAAGCAACATCTCACTCTGGGATCTGACTTAGAGTCAGAGTTGTACAGCATAAAAACAGACCTTTCAACCCAACTCATCTATCCTGATCAACTGTCCTAAATGAATAGGTCCATTTGCCAGTATTGGGCTGTGGTCCCTGTGAACCCTTCCTATTCATGTACCCATCCAGATGCCTTTTAGAAGTTGTAATTGTACCAGACTCCCCCACCACCACTTCTTCTGCTAGCTCATTCCACAGACATACCACTGTCTGTGCGAATAATTGCCCTTAAATATTTTCATAACTTTCCTGGCTCACATTAAATATAATTGTGAAAACTGGGCAACATGGATAAGTTGGGCCAAAGGGTCTGCTTTCACATTGTAAACTTGTATGACCCTGTGCCCTCTAGTTTTGGACTCGCCTGCCCTGGGAAAAAGGTTTTGGCTATTAGCTGGGGTCCTAACAATGGACTGGGACAGTGATAGTTAGGGCAGAACTTATTGCTAAAGATAGTGGATTGTCATTTTGAGGTGTGGATGCACCCACAGTGTTGAAAGCTTTCCCACATACTACCCCCATAAACTTAGGGTGATTTCAAATCTCTGCTGTGTCCTAACTTGTGGTAATCATCCTTGAGCTCACTATTTGAATTCTATGAGCAACAATTTGTTTTAATTGTTCTTATCCTTGTTTCCAACTAACACCATGGCCTCACCCCTCCCTGTCTCTATAATCTCCTTTAGATTCAGAACCCTCTGAGATTTCTGTATTCATCTAACATACACCATTTCTCTGGCCCTGCACTCATCTCTGGAACATCTGGATAACAAGAACTTACCTGATACATCAGACTCCTATTAATTGACTTTAGTTCTGTCATCAACACCACAATTCAAGCAAACTCTTCTCCAAACTCCGAGACTTTAGACTCTGCTCCCACCTCTGTAGCTGGATCCTCGACTTCCTGGCCCACAATCAGTAAAGATGGGCAACAACACCTCCTCCACAATAATCCTCAACTCTGGCACTCTGTGATGCTGCGTACTTGTCCCCAAACTGTACTCCTTATGCACTCATGACTGTATCAACTTCAATGGCGCTGAGGAGGAAGTGGTCGAGAGCTTCATGTTCCTAGGAGTAAAGATCACCAACAATCTAACCTGTTCTGTCCATATCGACACTACAGTCAAGAAAGCATACAAACATCACTGCTTCCTCAGATGGTTAATGAAATTCAGATTGTCCACAATGACTCTGACCAATTTTTATAGACACACCATAGAAAGCATCCTAGCTAGATGCATCACACTTGGTATGGCAATTGCTTTGCTCAAGGCTGCAAGAAATTACAGAGAGTTGTGAACACAGCCCAGTCCATCACACAAACCTTCCACTGACTCCGCTGACACTTTCCTACTGCCTCGGGAAAGCAACCAACACAATTAAAGTCCCCTCCCATCCTGGTTATACTCTCTTCCATTGGGCAGAAGATACAAAAGTTTGAAAACATCTACCAACAGGTTCACAAATAGCTTCTTCCCCACTGTTATCAGACTTATGAACAGACCTCTCATATATTCTAATTGATCTTTCTCTGCACCTTCTCTACAACTATAATACTATAATCTGCATTCTGTTCTATTACCCTGATATACTTATATAAGGTATGATTTGTCTGAACAGCAGGCAAATAAAAACTTTTCACTCTGTCTTGCTACATGTGACAATAATACATCAAATCAAATCTCACTTTCTTTCTTTGGAACCCTCCTTAAAATCAACACCTTTGACTAAGCATTTTGGCTTCTGCAGTAATGGCTCCTTTTGAGGCTCAGTACCAGATTGTATTGATAATACTCCTGAGGTGGATAAATGAGCTTGTTAAATTAGATGGGATAGTGTGTGAAGATAGTGTTAAGGTAGAAGACCATGGTCTTGGTGAATAGCACAGCAGTCAAGAAAAAACAAATAATGAACCTTAGCTCCAATTTCACCTGTCCTTAAATGAAGAGCTTTGTGACTTTTTAATGAATTAAATGTGCATAAAACACAGGAAATAGGAGCAGGTGTAGGCCATTCTACCCATCAACCCTGCTCCACAATTCAGCATGATCATGTTTGATCTTCTATCTCAATAGCATACTCCAGTTCTTTCCACATACCTCTTAGGACCTTTATCTTTAAAAATCTATTTCTATCTTAACTATGCTCAGTGACTTAACCTCCACAGCCTTTTGTTGTAGAGAATTCCACACAGTTCACCATGTGGGACCATGACACATACAATATAAGTAAGGTTCTTATTGTCATTCAAATTCCTAACAATCGCCAATAAAATTACCACATAATCTTGTGATATGCCAAGGAATGCATACAAGTTCAAGTAACCTCTCTACATAACCTTATTGTTGATGCCCTAGCATATTGATGAGATACATGCTAGAATTGTTAAAATAAACATAGCCTTCAGCATATTTTAAGCATTATATTATGGAAATAAGAGGTGTAAGTCTGCCAGCCAAACTAAAAATCTATCGTGAAATAGGTCTGCTTTACAACTTTGGATTATAAGAGCATAAGGTGTAGGAGTAGAAGTAAACTGTTCAGTGCTTTTAAGACTACTCCCTTACTCAAGGAAACTATGACTGATCAGAGAACCCTGAACTCCATTTTCCTGCTTTTTCCCTATAGCCCTTGCTATGGACCAGGCCAGACCCCCTAAAATATTTTAAGAAGGTAGCCCAGACCCAAATGTTTTTAGTTGTTTCAGGCAGATGTACAGTGACTATTCTAGGAGTGATGCAGCTGGAAAATCACTCCACTCAGTTTTAAGGAAAACAGAATTTATTGACAGAATACCGAATGAAACACGAACAAAAGAGAACAGAATATAAAATAACAACCTATCTGAAACCCCAGCCAACTCTATTGCAACTTAAAGGTACTGTTTCAATTTCTCGCAACATTCCCATAACCACATCCTTTGGCAAAAAAAGGTAAATTCAAACTTAGGACCTTACAGGAGAGATGTTAGAGAGAGAATATCAGCCAGGGATCATTTGCTAAAGCACAGAACCTCTTTTCACTGTAGCTGCTTCTCTGACCCTAGCAGTTTCTCACTGCGAAACCTAAACCAAAGTAGAAAACTCCTTGAACTGGGAGAACTGGCCACTCCCTTTTCATTGTACAACTGTTTTAAACAAAACCTAAAGGCTTTCTCAGTTTGTTAACTTTGGCAGTCTCTGGTAGCCATGTCAATACTCTGCCTTTTACAACCCCTTTTGAAAAAAACTAAGGACAACATAACCTTGTTAAAGGAGCAGCATCATCACATCCTTGATTCCCTTCCTGATCGAAGATCTGTCGGTCTCAGCTTTGAATAGTCTTTTTAATCCAACTTCATAGAAAAATGAAAAAAGGAGCAGGAATCATCAATCACCCCTTTGGGCCTCTCTCTATTCAATACGATCATGGCTGATCATTCAACTCAGTACCTTAATCCATCTTTCTTCCCATAACTTTTGAGCCGTTTGACCCTAAGAGCTATACTTACCTCTTTCTTGAAAACAGCCTCAACAGTCTTCTGTAGTATTGAAATCCACAGATTCACAAAGAAATTCCTCCTTATCTCTATCTTAAATGGCCGACCTCTGGCCCTAGACTTTGCCACAAGTGGAAATAACCCTTATCCATCAAAACTGTCTAAATCCCAAAAGAACCTGATATGATTCAGGAAGGTCTCCTGTCATTCTTCTTTAAATTCTTCCAAGGGAATGATCTCCCGGTGAGTGTTTTATATGGTTTCAACTCTTCATGCTCACATCAATCAAAATAACACTGCCTAACCTTTAGAAATTCAATGTTTTCTGTTGCCTTAAATGTTAAAACATTTGCCTTTTTGGCCTTTTCATAACTCATATGCATCTAGAATAATATATTTTACAGTATTATAATCCTTAGAAGCCTCCTCTGACAGTATAGCATAAATTTCAAGTGCTCTATCTGCCAATTTATTTTGTATGGACAGTGTCCAGTTCTCCTTCACCCACTGTATCCAGTTAGTTGTCTTATTCCCTCAAATGACATAAGGATTGCATCTACATCTTTTTCCTCAAGTTTGGCTAAGGCCTGGACAAACTTGAGCATTTCCTTATCAGACTTTATGACTCCAATTCTCCACATCAGGACTCCCTTCATTTTCTGAGATCTCCCCTCTTAGCTGCATCATCTTAAGCCAATGTTCTTTCTCTTTCTCCTTCTCAAATTCTAATTCCAGCCTTCCCATTTCCATTTCCATTCCTTTATAAATTGCAGTTGCCTTTCCTTGTCTTTCTTTATTCTTTCCACCACTTTCGATGCCATTTCCAGTTATTTTCATCATTTCCTCAGGTTCGGACTGCTTTAACTGCAACTCAGTATGAGTGGATTCTGATGTCGCTTTGCTTGGATACCTGGTCTCTCCTGTATCTTTATTGAGCTCAAATACTTTATTAGTTCTTCAATTAATTCTGTCATCTTCGCTCTGGGCAGGCAATTCCACTTCAAAATTACTTTCCATTTCAATCAACTTGGCTTTTGAATCTCTCATAAAAGATCAGAGCTATGTCTTCCACCTGAAGGAAGACTTTAGCAGGTTCTGGAGGTTCTAGGTTCTTTGTTTGTACAAAACCTGTGTTTCCTTTTATTCCTCATCACTTACCGAACTCTACATCTAATCTTACATTGCCTTTGTTTCAAAATCCTGGACAAAGACTCCCCCCCCCAAAATGTCATCAAGACTCATCAGAGTAGTGCACTGGAAATCAAATCTCACTATTCCTCGAGTCATCACAAATGTAAACATTTAATTAAAGCACCAAATTGCCTCATTTTACTGTCCAAATCAGATACAAAGAATAGCACTTTCTTTTCCATTAACAAGAAAATAACTATTTATTGTCTTCAACCAACTGTTCAACCAATGCTAAAAAAGAGACAAGTCAAAGAGCTAATCTGTAAGAAAAATAAAACTTACTGAAGAAACTCAGTAGGCCCAGCAGCATTTGAGAAGATAAAACAGAATAAATATTTCGAGTCTAGTGACCATTATTCAGAAGCTAATCTATAACTCTATAATATAAACTTTACTCCTTTCATAAAGTTCCACGCACATATAACTAGACATGGTTGTAAATACACAAAGAGACAAGACATGTCATGAGACACAACACTGTGGGTGTGGAAGGGAAAATAAATCAGGAAAGTATGGTGCTGGTACCAGTTTGGATCATCGACATTATTGAATTGTTCTCTTTCGACTCCTCTGACTCTTTGCTAACTCCTCTGACTCTTTGCTAACCGTTATGGAGACAGAATGGGTCTGGGTGGGATGCTGATTGAAGGATTGGTTCTCAATATAGTTCTCAATGCTCTTACTGAGCTAGAATCTATCCATCTCCAGCATGGCAATTTGAATTGACTCCTAACATCCACAGGAGAAAGTGAGGAGTGCAGATGCTGGAGATCAGAGTTGAAAGTGTGGTGCTGGAAAAGCACAGCAGGTCAGGCAGCATCCAAGGAGCAGCATAAGCCCTTCAACAGAAATGTGGTGAGGGAAGGGGGCTGAGAGATAAATAGAAGGGTGGGGGTGGGGCTGGGGCTGGGGGGAAGGTAGTTGGGAAGGCAATAGGTGGATGGACGTGGGTGATGATGGGTGATAAGTTTGAGCCGAGGGTGGACGGGATGGGTGGGAAGAAAGATGAACAGGTAGGACAGTTCAAGAAGGCAGTGCTGAGTTGGAAGATTGGATCTGGGATGAGGTGGGGGGAGGGGAAATGAGGAAACTGGTGAAATCGATGTTGATGCCATGTGATTGGAAAGTCCCAAGGCGGAAGATGCTTTCTTCCTCCAGGCATTGAGTGGCTAGGATTTGGAGGTGGAGGAGGTCCAGGAGTTACATGTCCTTGGTGGAGTGGTAGGGGAAGTTGAAGTGGTCAGTCTCCTCTACAGTAGGGAGACAGGATTCCAACTTGCAGAATATTTCAGAGACTATCGCTGGGATACACACACCAAACAACTCCACCGCCCTGTGGCCGACCACTTCAACGCCTCCTCCCACTTCCCCAAGGACATGCAAGTCCTGGGCCTACTCAACTGCTGAATCCTAGCCATCTAACGCCTGGAGGAAGAATACCTCATCTTCCCTGTTGAGACCTTCCAATCACATGGCATCAATGTTGATTTCACCAGTTTCTTCATCTCCCCTCCCCCAACTCATCCCAGATCCAACCCTCCAACTCGGCACCGCCCTCTTGAACTGTCCCACTTGTCATTCTTCCTTCCCATCTATCTGCTAAACCCTCCGCTCCAACCTCTCACCATCATACCTCACCTGCATCCACCTATCGCCTTCCCAGCTATCTTCCCCAGTATCATTCCCCCTCCTAGTTATCTCACAGCTCCCTTCCCCCTCACCACCCCCACCTCCCCCCACATTCCAGATGAAGGGATTATGCCCGAAATGTTGATTCCCCTGCTCCTCGAATGCTGCCTGATCTGCTGTGCTTTTCCAGTGCCACACTTTTCAACTCCTAACATCTACGGCTTTTTGGAGAAAGAGTTTTTGGAAAAGGACTTGGAATTGAATGATCTGGGCAATGAGGACCCAGCATGGCTGAGCAAGAGTGGGAGTGATAAGGAAGTGAGACAGGAAAAATATAGCAGTTCATGGAAAGAAGGATTGGGAAGCCAGTGAAAGGAGCGAGGGAGTACTGAAAACTACAGGTGACAACAGCTTTTGAGTTCAACCTTGTTTAAACATAAAAGCTGCCATTGCACCATTCTGCAGACCAGGGAGAGGGTTCACACTGATGTCTGTTTGATATTTATCCCTTAATAACCATTTTTTAAAAAAAGTACCTTCTTGTCCTTCTCTAATTTTTAAAAGAGCAGTGAGATGAGGAAAATGAATTCTCACAGCCAGTGGTGAGAGGCTGGAATCCATTGCCCCGAAGGGTGGTGGAGGCAGGTTCAATGGAGGCCTTCAAAATAGAATCAGATCTGTATGTAGAAAAATAGTCTCTGGCACAGAACAGACCTGGACAAAACTGGCCGGATGACCTCTTTCTGTGCTGGAATCATTCTGCCCTTCATTGCTTTTCCTGGGAGTTTGCAATACACAAAATAGCTGAGGAGGAACTTTTTCACCCAAAGGTTTGTGTATCTGTGGAATTCTCTGCCCAGTGAAGCCATTGAGGCTACCTCGTTGAATGTTTTTAAGGCAAAAATAAATAGATTTTTGAAAATTTAAGGAATTAAGGGTTATGATCGGGTGGGTAAGTGGAACTGAGTCCATGAAAAGATCAGCCATGATCTTATTGAATGGCCCAGCAGGACCCAGGGATCAAATGGCCTACCCCTGCTCCTAGTTCCTATGTATTTTCCTTCCTTAACGTATGGCAACAAAATGCAAATCTTAGCAAGACTTATACACTTAATGGTAAGGTCCTAGGGAATGTTGCTGAACAAAGAGACCTTGGAGTGCAGGTTCATAGCTCCTGAAAGTGGAGTTGCAGGTAGACAGGATAGTGAAGAAGGCGTTTAGTATGCTTTCCTTTATCGGTCAGAGTATTGAGTACAGGAATTAGGAGGTCATGTTGCAGCTGTACAGGATATTGGTTAGGCCACTGTTGGAATATTGCGTGCAATTCTGGTCTCCTTCCTATCGGAAAGATGTTGTGAAACTTGAAAGGGTTCAGAAAAGATTTACAAGGATGTTGCCAGGGTTGGAAGATCTGAGCTACAGGGAGAGGGTGTACAGGCTGGGGCTGTTTTCCCTGGAGCATCAGAGGCTGAGAGGTGACCTTATAGAGGTTTACAAAATTATGAGGGGCATGGATAGGATAAATAGACAAAGTCTATTCCCTGGGGTCGGGGAGTCCAAAACTCGAAGGCATAGGTTTAGGGTGAGAGGGGAAAGATGTAAAAGAGACCTACGGGGCAACTTTTTCACGCAGAGGGTGGTACGTGTATGGATTCAGCTACCAGAGGAAGTGGTGGAGGCTGGTACAATTGCAACATTTAAGAGGCATTTGGAAGGGTATATGAATAGGAAGGGTTTGGAGGGATATGGGCCGGATGCTGGCAGGTGGGACTAGATTGGGTTGGGATATCTGGTCGGCATGGACGGGTTGGACCGAAGGGTCTGTTTCCATGTTGTACATCTCTATGACTCTAAGTAAGAGCCCTGCTGAAGCTGGAAACCTGAAATGCAGAAAACGCTGGAGAAAGCAGCTGAGGAATAAAAACAGACCCTGAGGAATTCTAAGGGAGGTTTGAGACCCTGACAGAATGGCTCAGTGGTTAGCACTGGTGCCCCACAGTGCCAGGGACCTGGGTTTGATGCCAGCCTTGGGTGACTGTGTGGAGTTTGCACACTCCCCCTATGTCTGCGTGGGTTTTCTCCGGGTGCTTCAGTTTCCTCCCACACTCCAAAAATGCGCAGGTTAGGTGAATTGGCCATGCCAAATTGTCCACAGTGTATTAGGATGTGTAGGTTAGGTGCATTAGTCAGGAGTAAATGGGGAGTAATAGGGTGGCGGAATGGGTCTGGGTGGGTTACTCTTGACTTCTGCTCACAGCTGTTGCCAGACCTGCTGAGATTTTCCAGCAACTTCTATTCTTGTTTCTGAGGTATAGCATCTGCAGTTATTTCGAATTTTATTTAAAGCAGCTCAGCAGGTCTGGAGTTAGAAAGTGTTAGAAAGTTCTCAAGTCCAACGTGACTTTTCTGCAGAATAAGAGCCCATGCAGACGCAAAACGCGAGTTTATTCCTATTCACAGATGCTGCCAGACCTGCTGCGCTTCTCCAGCAACTTCTGTCTTCGCTTTAAATTTGAAAATACTCCATTGTTTGTCAATTATGTCGTGAGGTGATAAAAGGCGCTACATGAATGCAATTCTTCCATCAGCAGCTGGGCAATTTTCCAGCTGGCTGTTGTTGGTGGCAGTTGGATTCCTGTTTTTATCCGCCTCTTTAGGATCTGATTTATTAGCTATATGTTGATAGGGTTGTAATTTTGAAGATGTTCATGAGGTCACGGGTTCTCAAACATGTGGGTGGCTTCGAAAAGTTTACGGGGAACCTCAGCCTCTCCCTGAAAGTGTCCGGAATGTTCTCCACATCAGGTGTCAGTTTCACAACACCCCCTCCGTCACCAACTAGTTTGACCTGTTGATTTACTCGAGTTATGGTTTTTTTTCAGAACGAAAATGAAATCGATTTGAGTATCTTTCTTAAACAGGTTTCCGCCCTCGAGTCTCTGTCAGATTGCAGCGCCGATGTCAGGAGGTGGTGAGGGAGAGGGGAAGGCACTGAGGCACACACTCAGAAAGGGGAGACAGTGAAAGAGAAGGCTCTAGCCGCCTTCCTGACCGGCTGCACAGGTAAGTCTCTGCGTTGCAGGTATAGACCGGACAAGTGCAGCCAGGATTGGAGATAAAGTTGGAGGCAGTTCTGAGTCTGTAATCCCGGGACCACAAAACCTGACTAACCGTGTTTACTATTCCAGGTGACCATTTGTTCCGAGAGTAAATTTAACCTTTCCCAGGAATGTGCAGAATTTCACTTGGTATGGAAAGTTTCGTTCTGTCTCGCTCTCTGGCCATTTCAACGTTTGAACCAAGTGATTGGAAAATCTCTAAATTCAGTCTGTTGTAATTTAACAAAGTTAAAAATCTCACAACACCAGATTTTAGTCCAACAGGTTTTAGTCCAACAGGTTTAATTGGAAGCACTAGCTTTCGGAGCGACGCTTCTTCATCAGGTGATTGTCACTGGTGAAGGAGCGTCGCTTCGAAAGCTAGTGTGCTTCCAAACCTGGTGTTGTGATTTTTAACTTTGTACACCCCAGTCCAACACCGGCATCTCCGAACCGTAATTTAACAAGAACGTCACTTAATGGCAGAGAGCATGACTGTTTCAGTTTGCCAAGAATCCAAGTCCATGAGCCACTGGTGTGACTGTGTATATGTAACTGTGTGCAGCTTGTCTGTGTTTGTATCAGTGTGACTGTCTGTGTCTTGGTATTGGTGTGTAGCTGTATCAGTTTGATGTGACTATGTCTCTGTACGTGTATGTCTGTGTAATTGAGTATGTTAGTGTATCTGAGAATAATTCTCAGTGTAGATGAGGCTGTCTGTGAGAATGTGTCTTTATGCCTCCAGAGCTGAAAAGGAACTGAATTCCTCTAAGTGTTTGATCTGATAACTGGTAGACAGGATTTATTCTTTTATAGGATTTTGGTGTCATTGGCAAGACCAGCGTTGTCCAGCCTAACACTCCTTGATTTAAGTGGCCAGAGTGTAGTTAAGAGCCACATGTAGACCCCAGAAGGTAAGAACAACAAGTTTCATTCCCTAAAGGATACCAACGAACCAGATAGGCTTTCAGAAAAGTCAATGATTGTTTCATAGTCACTATCATCAACACCAGCCTTCAATTGCAGCTTTAATCATTGATTTAAATTCCACCAGGTGCCATGGAGCAATTTAAACACATGTCTCCAGAGTTTTGGTTAGGCTTAGATCCAGTACCACTGTGCCACCATCTCACCTGCAGTGAACTGTAACAATGATTCCTCTTAGTAGTTAAGGGTATGAAAATATATATAACATATTACTAAAGGGAAATAAGGGACATGAGAGAAGGGACCTTTTTTTAGCACCGGCATCATGACCGTCTTCTTCAATCAAAGTAATCAGTCAAAGAAATAAACTAGCAGAATGGGAAGGACAGAAAAAAAGGAAACAATTAAAAATGATACATTAGTTTTGTTTTTAATTCAATCATGGAACGTGGGCATTGCTGGCAGGCCAGCATTTATTGCCTGTCCTTAGTCGTCCTTGAAAGGTGACAGTTGAGCTGCCTTCTTGAACTGATGCAGTCGATATGCTGTCAGGTGGTGCACAATATCCTTGGCCCAGTGACACTGAGGGAATGGTGATACATTTCCAAGTTAGGATAGTGAGTGGTTGGAAGGGAGCTTGCAAGTTGGATGGTGTTCCCATGTATCTACTACTCTTGCCTTTCTGGATTAAAGTTGTTGTGGACTTTAAGGTGTTGCCTAAGGACCTTGGGTGAATTTTTGCAGTGCACCTTGTAGATAGTATACATTCCCGGGAATGAGCACTGGTGAAGGGAGTGGATGCTTGTAGAGATGGTGTCATTCAAGCTTGCTGCTTTCACCAGGATGGTGCCAAAGTTCTTGAATTTTGTTGGAACTGCACTCATCCAGGCAAGTGGGGAGCATTCCTTCACACTCCTGATGGTGGACAGACTTTGGGTAGAGACACTTAAGTTATTCACTGCAGGATTCCTTGTCTCTGACCTGCTCATATAGCCATTGTATTCATATGACTAGTCAATGGTAACCCCAAAGATGTTGGTTGGTGGTGGTGGTGGGGAGTTCAGTGATAGCAACACAATTGAATGTCAAGGGGCAGTGGTTAGATTGTCTCCAAGTGAAGATGGTCATCGCCTGGCATTTGTATGGTGCAAATAGTACATGCCATTTTTCAGCCCATATGTGGATATTACCCAGATCTTGTTGCATTTGAATATGGACTGTATCTGTATCCGAGGAATCAGAAATGTGCTGACATACTGGAATCATTAGCAAGATTCCACACTTCTAACTTTATAATGGGGGGGAAAAAAAAGGTTGTTGATGAAGTAGCTGAAGATGGTTGGGTCCAAGATACTACCCTGAGGAACTCCTGCAGAGATGCCCTGGAACTGAGATGACTGACCTCCATCAACCACAACCATCTTCCTTTGTGCCAGTCATGACTCCAGCAAGCAGAGAGTTGTTCCCAGTACTCATTGATTCTAATTTTGCTAGGTCTCTGTGCTGCCACACTTAGTTGACTGTGGCCTTGATTTCAAAGACAGTCACTGTCATCCCACCTGTGGAATTCAGCTTTTGCCCATGTTTGCACCAAGACTGTAATGAGGTCATGAGCTGAGTGGTCCTGATGGAACAGGATTATTGCTGTGTAGGTGCTGCTTGATAGCACTGTGATTGACACCTTTGTCACTGTACTGATAGAGCAGTTATTGGCCAGTTGGATTTGTCGTACCTTTTTGTGTATAGGACAAACCTGGGCAATTTTCCACATTGACAGGTAGATGCCAGTGCAGTTATGGTACTAGAACAGTTTAGCTGGGGGAGTGGCAAGCTCTGGAGCAAAAGTCTTCAATGCTATTGCCGGACTGTTGTCAGGGTCCATGTCCTATGCAGTATCCAGAGCCTTCAACCATTTCCTAGATTGTCTGGCAGGAATTGAATTGGTTGAAGACTGGAATCGGTGATGCTGGGGACTATTGAACAAGGCTAAGATGGATCATCTACTTGGAGGAATGGGGAGATTTTGCATCTGCATGGATGTCTCCATTAATTATGCTGATTACTCACCAACCCCACCTCTGCCTCCCTCTCAACTCCTCTTTATTTTCTTCTTTCAAACTCAGGGCTTCTCACCTTTTTTTAAACCTCTTGGCATTGATACAATTGCATGGACCCCAGTACTGGTGATTTTTTTTCCAAAAATTTGTAGTAATTAGAATCATGGAATTTTACAGGACAGAAGGCCATTCAATTCATGTCTGTACCAGCTTCTGAAAGAACAACCCAGTCAGTCCCATTCTCTAGCCCTATCTCTCTTGCTTATAAAACTCATCACTTTTAAATATATATCCAACACTCTTTTGAAACTTCCTACAGAATATGGCTATACTTCTCTTCCAAGCAGCTAATTCCAAATCCGAACAACTCCTGTGTGAAGAAGTTTCTCCTCATCTCACTCCTGACTCTCGCTGACAATCTTGAAATTATGACCTTTAGCTACCAATTTACAGAAAAAGAATATCCTTTACTGTATCAAAATTGTTCATAATTTTGAACACCTCATTAAGGTTACCTGTTAATCATCTGTTTTCAATGAATTGAAGCCCAATTTCTCTAACCTTTTTGTATTTAAAATCTGTCATTTCTAGTATCATTCTAGTAAATTCTTTTAAATGTGCCCAGAGCTTTAAAATCCTTCATTAAATAAGGTGCCCAGATTGGAATACAATACCCTAAATGTGGTTTGACCAATGATTTGTCAACGTTGTTTCAACACAGGGTAAACCCCTCCTGTTAATTTAAACCAGCAACACAGAAAATATTTACTCCATGTGGTAATCTGACAATTTGAGGCCACGAACTATCCCAAAGGTCACCATTTAAAGTAAAAATTAACAACTTTTTTTTAAAAGGTCAAACAGAATAATTAACAACTATTTACAACTCCTTTCTCTAACCTATCTTTTACTTTTTCTTTAATACTGGTCCAGTAAAACCCTTACAACTTACAAAATAATTCAAGTTTTAAAAACAGCCAGCTGTCGAATCTTTTCTTTGTATCTTCCTCTGTCGTCTTTTCTTCTTCTTAGATTTTCTGTTTTACAGGTTGTTGATAGATAAAGGTACCTTTTAAGAGAGCTATTCTGCAGATAGTCTGCATGTGTTGGTGGCTTGGTAGTTCTCTTCCAACTGTTCAATTTGTTTAATATTTATACCCCAAAGCATCAGATCACTTCATTGGTTTTAATATTGTCAAAATACCAAATTCAAACTTGATTGGAGTTTAGTATCTTGGGTCTTAATTTAAACTGGCTGAATTTGAATTGGCTTTTGTCTCATAGCAACCCAGGTACTGCTGGACCAAATGTTACATTTTGTAAATTCTCCAGGACTGTGTGTGCCTCTCAAAGGTACAGTACCCCTTCACAACAAGGTGTAGCATCACTTACTTGTTTATATACTCAAAGCTTCTGTTTATAAGCCCAATGATCCCATAAGCCACCTTAACCACCTTTAGAGAATCAGGCATGTGAACCCTGAGATTCCTCTGCTTTTGTGCTCCCTTCAAAGTTGTCATTGAGCATATATTGTCTATTTATTTATTATTTGATTTGCTCACTTGCTGGATAGTAACACAATGTTAATCTTAGTAGACAAGAGCCCTAGCCAGACAATTTCACAACCTGCCAGGACAGTGGGTAGGGAGGATCCCAGTGACAAATACATTCAATTAGTACACCTTAATAAAAAGGTACACTCATTCATAATGATATTGATCATTGTTTTTAAAAAAAAACTGGGTCATAATACCATCTTCAGCAAATGAACTGCTGTCCTTACCTCAACTGGCATAAACCAGATTCCAGATCTGTAATTTGGGTCTCACTGAAATAACGGTGGATCAAACTTGACTGAATTTTTCAATGAGATGTCTGAGTGTGTGGTTGTGGTGAGTGCAGTTAGTGTAGTCCACACGGTTTTTCAATAAGGCTTCTGACAAGGTTATAGCAGAGTAGATTGGTTAGGAAACTATGAACCCATTAAATTCAGGCCAATTTGGCAAACTGTATCACTGCAATTGGTGTAATGGCAAGGAGGAGGGGGTGATGGTCGAGGGGTGTTTTTGACTTGAAAGCCTGTGTCCAGTTGTGTCGAATTGGGTTTAGAGCCATTATATATAAATTAATGATCTAGTGATGAATGTAGGTGGTATGATCAGTAAGTTCAGAGATTACATGAACTTCTCTCCTACAGGACCATATAGATGGCTGAATAGTGGCAATAGAAGTTAATCCTGGAAAGAGAGAAGTAATATCTTTTGGGAGGACTAACAAGACAAGGGACTACACATTGAATTATAGGACTCTGGGAAGTACAGAGGATCAAGGACACCTTGGTGTTCACATCCATAGATTCTTTAAGGTACTTAATGTGGCATATGAATTACTGGCCTTTATTAGTCAAAGCATTGAATAAAAGAACACAGAAGTTATAATGGAGCTGTATGCAACATGAATTAGGTCATAGCTGGATTAATTGTGTGCATTTCTGATCTCCATAGGATATGATTGCACTAGAAGATACAAAGAGTCACCAGGATGCAGCCAGGGGTACACCAATTCAGTTATGAAGACAGACTTAGATATGCATTAGAGTAAGGAAGGCTGCAAGGGAATCTGATTGAGCAGTACAATCAGAGGGGTATAGAGGGAGGGAGGAGCAGGGTGATCAATAACCAGGAGGGACTATTTTAAGGGAAGGGAGCAGCTGCTTTGGAGAGGATTTGTGGAGAACAATGTTTCACCCAGAGGGTTGTGGGTATCTGGAACTCACTACCTAAAAAGGTGGTAGAGGCAGGAACCATCAAGAACCGTGGGATTTAGATGAATATTTAAAATGCCCCAGCATACAAGGTTACGAGCCAAGTGCTGGAAAAATGAGTTGAAAATAGATGGATGTTTCATTATCAGCATGGACATGATGGACTGAAGGACCTCTTTCATGCAAGTAAAAACTCTGACTCCATCTTACACATTTGAAGCACACATGTTATGCTCAATGTTATAAAACAGAAGATACTGAAAAAAACTGTCAAGTCAGGCAGTTTCTGTTGGATGTGAAAGTTATTTTTCAGTGCTGACTATTCAGAATGTATGGATTAATGGTTGCTATTATTCATGCTTGATTTGTTTTCATTAATGACAATGTGGAAAATCCAGCTTTGGCAGTAGCCTGTCTGCAACAAAACTAAAACAGAAGAAGCAGTGCTGTGATTATAAGAGCATTCATATCCACAGCTCTCACAATGTCTCAATAGTTATTATTGCTAAACTATTAATACAGAGATCCAGGTAACAATCTGGGGTTCCGGACTCTAATCCCACCATGGTGAAATGTGAATTCAATAAAAATCTAGAATCAGGAGTCTCATGATGACTGTGAATTCATTTTTGATTGTCGGAATGACCTGTCTGGGGGCCCTTTAGGGAAGGAAACTGCCATCCTCACCTGATCTAGCCTACATGTGACCCCTGACCCACAGCAATAAGATTGACTCTTAATTACCCTCTGGGCAAGAATGGATGGGCAATAAATGTTGGCCTAGCCAGTGGACCCTTCATCCCATGAATGAATTGAAACAAAAGGATTTTTTAAAAAGTCCCTCCATGGCCTTTACACTCTGGCTCTAATCTCTTTCAGCCTGACAGCTCTTGAATCTAGCCTCTTGTACATCTGACTTTAATCATTGCAATTTTAGCTGTCTGGGCCCAAAGCTCTGAAATTCCTCTAAATATTTCTGCCTCTTCATCCTCTTTCAAGAGATGCTTTCACTAGATCTTCATAAACATTCTTGTGGAACACCTTGAAATATTTCACTTAAGACACCATAGAAGTTGCTGCAAATGATTTTTAAAAAACTGTTCAAAAGCTTGTACAAACTACAAGAATTTAGGAGGTCACTAGAATTCAGCACAATACAAAGAAGAACAAGACTGACTTTATATTCTCTCCAGTTAAGGGAAAATGACCTCCATATTGAAAGAACTATGATTAATCCATTGAAGTTATTCCATGTAATGGTATCTTACCCTATTACTATGGGAAAATTAATTATTCCTTCACGAAGCTTTCATTTTCATCCCAGTTTCTCCCGTAAAGGGCTGAAGAAAAACATTCAATTTCTCCATGATGTGCATGAACTGATTTTACCACATAGACCCTCAAAAGGTACTATGGTTGTCGATCATCTTTTGATTACTTATTTAACTATCAATCTAGGTAAGTAACCGCAAGCCTGATCCTGTTACCTCATGTACATTTCACCTGATGTCATTAGTCAGTAATCAGGTGTGAGACAGGAGCAAGTTAAAGCATCCTTTAGGTTCACAAATCACACCAGCCAATTAACTGTCTTCATCCAATCAAACATGGATGAGGCAGATATGATGGTCTTTTAATTAAACATGAAAAGGTTATTTCTAACCATCCTCATGCATTTATGAAATCTAACAAGTAGAAATAAAAGCTGTAACAGTAAACAATTCAATTAACAAACTATCACACTTGAAATTAACCAATTTCACAAATTGTTTAGTAATTGAAGGAAATTGGTGAGATAAAATTGCAGAGGATCAAGGTTGTTATTTCTGGAAATTTGTCTGGATTGTCTGCCTCACCTGAATCAGTGCCTGAGGTGGTATTCAGGGATTTCAGTCATTGTTTTGGGTGGAGTGAACACATCCTAACTCGACTGAGACTCAGTGCCAAGAGAACATTGCATTCTGTAAAAGGCCAATGCATCCCAGCCTTCCAAGTAATGATGTCAGAGACAGTATTCATCTTCCATTAGGAAGCAAAGGCTAATAAGCATCCCTCTGAGGGTAAATCTTCAAAGGGAATTTAAGGACCTCAATGATCAATAGAGTGGGCAATTCAGCATCAGATTCGATTTAACATGAAGGTAATATATTTGGAGAGGAAAAACGAGGATTTGGAAGAAACAGGTGACAACAGGAGGTGTAAGTGTGAAGGTGATCCAGAGATTCAAACAAATCCTGGAAGATATAAATGGATAAAGGCACAAAGAAAGCACAAGAAAGATTTGGGTTTAATAACTATATTTTACAGGTTTTATTGGTTAGTGATTGTAATCCAGAGAATGTACATTCAAATCCTTAAAATAATTTTTAAGAAAGCTGGGATCAGTAAAAGTGACCAATGAAACTGTGATTAAAAAACAACTGGTTAATTAATGCCCTTTAGGAAAGGGCAGCTGCTATCTCAAATAGTCTGGGCCAAGATGGGACTCCAATCCCACACCAAATGCAGTGAACACAGAACTGCTCCCTAACACTGTATGGTCACTTTAAAGAACCAACTAGTGGTTTAAGATCTCCTTTTGCTCAGTTTTTTTTAAAAGCACTGGTTCTTTAATAACTCAACAAAAAGGGAACAAGATAATTAGTCCCAGCATCAATGCCATGATGGCTCAGTGGTTAGCACTGCGACCTCACAGCACCAGGGACCCAGGTTTGATGCCTCCCTCAGGCGACTGTCTGTGTGGAGTTTGTACATTTTCCCTGTGTTTACTTGGGTTTCCCCGGGGCATTCCAGTTTCCTCCCACAGTCCAATATGTAGTGTAGGTGGACTGGCCATGGGAAATGCAGGGTTACATGGTAATAGGGTAGGGTGTGGGTGGGATGTCTTTCAGAGTCAGTGTAAACTTGATGGGCCAAATGGCCGGCGTCCACACTGTAAGGATTCTACGTGCACTTGTGTGAATTCCAGTGGATCATGGAAATCCTACTGTGATGTCTGCACCAATCCTCTAACCAGCATCCCACCCTATCCCCATAACCTCCCATTTACCATGGCTAGTCTGGACACTAAAAGTCTATTTAGCGTGGTTAATCCACCTAACTGTTCCCTCTCCAGGGTCAACCTGAATGTGGATAACATTGATGAAAAAAGATAACAAACCGATGACCTCCCTTCCAGTGCTTCCTCAGGTGTCCACCCTGCTGCCAGTATCCTTACCTGGGTCAAGCCAGGAGCAAACCCACAACTTGGCCATCATCCATACTCTTTGCTCCAGGAGGCCAAAGGTCAGGAGTGAAGTAGTGAATTGAAGGTAGAAGTTGAGGAATGCTACATTTGGGCATGGACATAAAAGCCAGTAATTCACATCACCAATAAGATTTTTAAAAATGATGAATTTTAAATGAAGAAATTTCAATGAAGAAATAGTAATTTTGCATAAAATATTGTTCAGAGAGTGTATTGGAGCTCTAGTTATAGAAGAGCCAGTACTGAGAGTGAATAGTATTGAAAATTCCCCTGGGATACTATCAAGGAAGAGAACCGCAGTTAAGAGAGACTTGGAAACAGAAGCTGAAGTTATCTTCCTTATTGGAAATCTGTTTTTCAGACATTTAAGTGATCTGGGGTTTTGCAATTTATTTTTTCTCTCCCATGAGAGTCCAAAACTGCAGCAGGGGACAGTGGAGCTTATTCATTGTGTGCAAGGCATTGGGAGTATGCGGACAAGCTTGATAAATAGATAGTCTTAGAGTTCTCCCTGTCTTGACCAAAATTTACCACTTAACCAATATCACTAAAACTGATCTCGTCATTATACCATTACTGTCTGTGGGAACTTGAGAGTAAATTGATTAATGAGCTTTCTACATTGCAACAGTGACCACACTTCAACATAGTTACTTGCCGTGAAATGCCCAGGAATGGTTAAACATGTAAAAACTTTATTTTCTTTTTTATTGTATAATCAAGGTCACCAGTCCACAACCCCCCCTCAGTATGGCAGATGACTGAGGCTTAAAAGGTTAAAGTGAAGAACACTTTGAAGGAAATGCTGAAGAATGCAGACCATCAGTCAACAGAACGTCTTTAAGCAGCATCTTATTGATTTATTGTCAGAAGCAATAATTATAAACATAATTAAAAAGAATTTATAAAAATAATCTGGATGACATTAGCAAAAGCAGCTCCTTAAGTCAATAACTTTGAAATACATAAGAATACACCGCAAGGCAGAAGATGTGACTTAATTTGGGTAGTTGACAGAATAATAGTATAAAATAAAAATGTGGCAAATAAATGCTGCTATCTATTGAATATTTGGTCATATCTGGAATATATTTACCGAGCTGGGGTGAGCAGACAAAGGACAAATAATACTGTTAACATAGCAAGGTGGACTCAATTGTCCAAATACTGACGTGGTGTTCAACACTGGCTGAGGAAAAACCTCAATTAGTCAATTTTACTCTGTACCCTGGAGATTCCCTTACTTCCCTCTGTCTCCCTTGCCTCCTGCAATCTGTGCATCTTCTGAATCTTAAGGTGGCATCAACAAAACATTCAGTTGATAGTGTCTTTGAGTTTCAACCCAATGGTTGACTGTTCCTAGCATTCACCATTTGGGGAAAAAGTATCCCCACAAACAATTTGTTGGGGATGAGCTTAACATTTGCTTCAAACCTAACCCTGGCAAAATGTAGCAATAACAGAAATTGCTGACATTTGATTAAAAAAAAATCACTGGACTCAAAGCATTAACTCTGATTCTCCACCCTCCCACCCACCCACCCCCACACAGATGCTACCCGACCTGCTGAATTTCTCCAGCAATTTCTGTTATTGTTTCAGATCTCCAGCATCTGCAGTTCTTTGTTTTACCCTGGCAAAATATGGCTTGCATTTGGAGATTCATGTATGAGAAAAGTTTTGCCTATCGAGAATGTTGATCTGTTTCACATTAGCTTAGCTTCCAAATTGTGGGCATTCTGAAGCACATCATGAGAGACTCAAACACAGCCAAAGTGTACAATCTGGAAACAGAAGATGGTTCTAAGTCCTTTCACTAATTGTCACTGAAACACATTGTAAACCCAATTGTATACCAACTTTAAAGGACATTTATTCTTCCCTGGAAGACCAGAATAAATTGCTTCTTTATTGATGAATTTATTTTGCAAAATAATTTACATCCTATCCCTTCATAGATAAAAGAGGCACGCGAGCCAAGTGTGGACTATGTTCTCTTTAAAACGCATAAGGCTAAAATACTAAAGTGCAATGAAGTTGCTTTGAAATCCACACAGAGAAATCCCTCATCGTGGAGTAATTCAGGCAGAAATACTCAAGATTGCAATAGTTTTCAATCCAGAGCACAAATCAAAAACACACCTTTCTGCAGTGCTCCTCAATTACACAAATATGTCCTAGAGCACTTTATAGGTCAGAGATACAAACACAAAGTAGGAATACAGGTAGGACACTTGGATCCTCGAGACTGCACCACCATTCGATAAGATCATTGCTGTTCTTGTTAATTTATTGTTCCTGCCTACCCCGGACAACTTCATTCCTTTGTTTACTAAGAATTTACTTTTTCCTTATGAAATATTCAGAGACTCTTCATGACTGCTTTTTGAGCAAGATAGTTCCAAGAATTCATGACTGAGAAACAAATTTCCTTCGCACCATTTTAAATGGCCTTAACTTTTAAACAGTGACCCCTAGTTCCAGATTCTCTTCACATCCACTCTGTCAAGACCCTCTTACATGTTTCAATAAAGTCATTTCCTACTCTTCTAGATTTCAGCAAATATAAGTCTGGCTTGTTTAAATTTTATTCAGAAGACAACTCACCCATATCATAGAATTCCTAGTGTGGAAACAGGCCATTCAGCCCATTGAGTTTGCACTGACCCTCTAAAATGCATCCCACGTGGACCCCTACCCAGACACCATAACCCTGTAATCACCATTGCTAATCCAGTCTGCACTTTCCTGGACACAATGGACAACATGGCATGGCCAATCCACCTAATCCACACCTTTGAACTGTGGGATCAAACCAGAGCACAGACATGGGGAGAACATGCAAATTCCACACAAACAGTCATCCAAGGCTTGAACTGAACTTGGGTCCCTAGCCATGTGAGGCAGCAGTATTAACCACTTGAGTAAGTATAAGTTTAGTAAGTCTTTACTGAACTGTTTTCAACATATAACGTCCTTCCTTAAGTAGAAAACAGTTGTACAAAGCAGTTGAGACATGGTCTCATTAATGGACATTAAAATTATCAAGGGGTTAGAGGAGAAAATGAGAATTTACAATGAGATAAAGGATTAGCCATGATCATACTGAATGGTGGAGCAGACTTGAAGGGCTGAATAGCCTGTTTCTGTTCCTAGTTTCGATATTTTTTAATCAGTTCCCTGTATAACTGAAACATTACCTCCCTAGTTTTGTATTCAACCCCACTTACACTAAACAACATTATCTTAGCTTTCCTAATTTAGTATCCAGGAAGCTCCCCCGCGTTATGAACAGGTTCCACTCTCGAGTCCATTTGTAAGTCGGAATACACGTTCGACAATATAAAGCAGGTATTCATAAGAGAAAGTGTCCATATGCTGGGTCTTTAAAACTAAAACCATACATGGGATCATTCATAAATCAGGAGCTCCCTGTATAAGCATTCTGTCAGCGATTCATACAAGAGGACACTCAAATCCTTTTGAGTCTCACAGCTCTGCAAATTCCCATTGTTTGGATAACACAATTTTTCTTATTCGTCTTGTCCAAATGGACAATTTCACATTTTCCCACATTATAATTAATTTGCCCATTCACTGAACTCACTCTCTTTGTAGTCTCATTTCCTCTTCACAACCTACTTTTTCTTCTTTTTTTAAGAATCCCTACAGTGTGGAAATAGGCCTTTCAGCCCAAGTCCACATCAACCTTCCGAACAGTATCCCACAAAACCCATTCTCCATCATTCTACATTTACCCCTGACTATTGCACCTAACCTTCACATCCCTACGGTATGGGCACCCATTCTCCATCATTCTACATTTACCCCTGACTATTGCACCTAACCTTCACATCCCTACAGTATGGGCAATTTAGCATAGTCAATTCACCTGACCTGCACACCTTTGGATTGTGGGAAGAAATCAGAGCACCCAGAGAAAACTCACACAGACATGGGGAGAATGTGCAAACTCCACACAGACAATCGCCAGAGGGTGGAATTGAACTCACATCTCTGGCACTGTGAGGCAGCAGTGCTAACCACTAAGCCCCCATGCTGCCCCTACTTATCTTTGTGATGCAATCTTAAACATGATAGGGCAAGAGCGAGGAAACAGGGTGGATGGAAAGAACGATGAAAGGAACAAAGAATTGGAGGGATTGAGAAGCCGCCATAGAGTGCAAGATTATAAAGCCTGAAAAACTACCTGCTATTTGTGATACAATTGCAGGAGATGCTGCCACAAAGAGCAATCTAGCACTGGATATGTTGATGTAGTAGTTGTTGGACGGGACTGGTACTTCACATCCTGTATGAGTAATTCAGAGAGTATACATTCAGATTCCATTCTGGCAGTTTGAGAATTTTAAATAAAAATAACTGGTCTTAGTAAGTGACCAGAAGACTTCCGGATCATAACAGGAACCTGCTAGTGTTCTTTACTGCAGGAAACCTATTATCCTGGCAAGCTTAATTCTGTCAAATCATCAACTGAACTCAGTGAGAATGACACTCTCTTCATATGAGGCAATGAGGTGATTTTTAAATCATGCTAATTTCTAAAAAAAAAATTCTAACTACTAAAAGCAAAAAATCTTTGGAATATGTTCAGTCTATCTTCATGAATCATGAATTAAGATGGTAAGTGAGACAGTGGGCTGCGAGAGCAATTACCTGTGATATTTAGGTTTAAAAATCATTAAACAGAGGAAGTCAAGATTTACCGTCACTGGAAACTCCAGAAATTGTTAGTGCAAAAAGTTTAAAGTTTCACTTAATTTTTTGAAGCATTTTAAACCTGGCTACTTTGATGTTTCTTTCTAAGAGATAAGGCAGATTTGTATTGCTCTGAGAATTATTGCTGACACAATAATCTGTGCACTTTTCTATAAACAGTCACACTTTGAACAGCAAATAAGTGACTGACAATGGAAGCACTTGTCTACTGGAGATTGACTATAAGAATGAGATGGCAGGGAGCTTGGTGCTAGGCAGAAATCTGGCATGGTGTTGTTATTGAATACAAGGACAACACGTGTAGCACAGTGCCACCTAAAACAAAGCATTTCTTAAAAATGAGAATAGGAGAAACATTACCAATTAAAAAATGCAAGCTTCTAAGTAGACACTGTGGATTTGAGGTTCAGATAAGCATTAGATAGAGAAACCTGACAATTCCAGACAAGGGGGCAGCAATGGACAAGTTCACACAGAATAGGGATGAAATGTACAGACTCCAATAGGGTGGAAGGAATAGTATTTGAATAGGTCCTATGATGGAACAAGAGTATGGCCATGGTATAGACACCCCAGAGGGATGGTACGAGGGAAGCACAGACTCATGGGAGGACAGTAAGAAAGGTGCAGGAAAAGATCTAAGGACAGCATTACGGAACACACAAGGATGTTGACACAGATCCCAACAAGACAATACAATGGCAGGTAGAGTTGCAGAGCATAGTATCAGTGGAAGAAAGGATCATGAGGGATGGTGGTCTCCTTCACGGTCAGTTCAAATCTGTACTCTCAGATTTGGTCACAGACTGGACTAGCAGCAAATTTGAATCAAGGGTTCCTTATATTGCAGAAGGCGGCCAGTTGTGACAAGTTGTCTATTGCAGCCCACTCATATGACCCTGATGTTTAAGCTTTTAGTACCAGACATGGGCTGAGGCCTGCCAAAGATTGATCCACAAAGTACAAAAACCTTGGGATCATTTCCAAATGCTATTGTGAATATTGAGGAAGACAGATCAAGAGACAACTTCCCCCATGGGCTTCTGTTGCACTACTTCAGTGCACTGTGGACAGTTAAGCACTCAGAGTAACTTACTTTTCGAGGGGAATAAAACTTGGTAAGTAAATGTCCTATGTCAATGAATGAATGCATGTGCAATGGTATAACACTACATTCCTGAAGGTCATCATAGACTTGATGCATTCTTCATTGGATGCTGTTCTAGTACAAGTCACCTCTGCTTGTGCATCTTCCCCAAAGAGGGAGAAACTTGCATTCTTGGGGTATCTGGGAGATATACTGCCACCAACTTGGGGAAGAGTGAACAAGAATATACCATTGGTCTGGCAAGTACAATATGTTTCATAAGAACCAATGCACTTTGGGAGTTTGGCATCAGAAAAACAGTGAAGAATAGAGTACTGAATGTTGTTATACAGACTGTCTCTGCTAGATACTAAGACACTGATTTTCTTTGCAGACGGCCAGCCTTCACTACATTTATCAACTCTCATTACTTAACAGGATTTTTTTCTCTTTTACCAAGCATTAGTTTAAAAGATTTTGAGTTAAAAATATGACATTCTGCTTCATTAACTCATCAAAAAGTTTTCTGGCCTCGCAGGTTGGCACAGTCTCAGACTTCTGCTCACCCCTGCTGCTCAACATACATGAAGCATAAGCAGCATAAACACAGACATGCAGCAGTGACTTACATTACCTTGACACACACATACACAGCATGCAGCACTGGCTGGGGAGAGTAGCACCTTCATTCTGAGAGACACAACACTGGATCCTGTGAAATCCAATCAACTTACAAACATGATCCACAAACATGTCACAAAAGAAAGCCGTTAAGCTGTTCCTACACACCTAAGCAAACACAGTTAATTGATCATTTATGCAGCATTTAAAAGGAGGGTTAGGTAAAGAGGGGGACGAGGAGTTCTTGGTGGGGTTGGAGAAGTGGTTGGGAGGGCTGGAGTTGGAGAACAACTAGGATTAAGTGTGGTTTTCCTCAAAACATTACAGTGTTGTCAAGATATACCTGCAATTATAGATAGGCAGGCAACAACAGAGAGGCAGTCATGAATCACTCACTGGTGTTTTTCACACACACTGTTAATCTCAAGCTGATCTCCATGATCCTGCAGCAACCATACCTGCTGAAAACAAACACCCTTCTAACAAGGACTGAAAATTGCAACTTATGAAATATGGTTCTTCTTGAAAATTCAACTGAAAAATAGAATTCTTTCAATTAGCCAAGATGTTACATATTAGAGTGATCAGTAGAATCACACTTCCAGAAAGAGTTGCAAATCCACGATCAAAATTTGTTTCGAAAAATGATTTTTGTTTTGCAGATTCAGCAGTCATTGAATGGAAGGAGTTGAGATCAAGAACAGGTAAAACAGAGCAATAACATGGCACGAAGATGTGATTCAGTTCCATATTTAGTCAATATTATTCAGTTCCTATTTTTATGTTGTCAGAAGAAACTCCTATGTGGTGCTGTAATGTCTCCTATGGTGAGAGGGTGTATTCCAGCATGACAAATTGACACGGGCAATTTTTATTTTAAATGTGGACACAAGAATTCATATGGAAAACTGTTAACAGAAAGAGCCTGCAGAGACAGAATTTTAATATTTAGATATGTGAAAATGAAAATACTTATAGATTTCAAGACTATCATACGCTTTCCTGGAGAGAGGAGCAGAGATAGACTGTAGCAAATTAGCTTGAAAGTAAGTTCAAGATCTGTTAAAATGGAAAAGACATGTATGCAGGAGTTTTCCCAAACACCTGCAAGTTCTTGTGCTATGAAGTGTGCTTGGTGGAACCTGGTTTGTTTCACCATTACTTGCCCTTCCCTAACCACAAGTAATTCTCTGGATCCCACCAATAACAAATTATTAATTGTACTTTAACACAAATTGTATTTATCCAACAAATTTTGTGGCCACCGGAACTCAAACAACCTTAACTTGACGAGAACCAGGAAAGGTCAAAGAAGAGACAATAAGAGAAGAATCACAAAATTCGATCATACGATTAAAGTTTTGCTGCAACTGCAAGTGATTCAATCTGCTGAGCATGGCTGTTTAGAATACACAGTGGAAGCCTGAGTTAAAAACAAATATATTTATAATAAAAAGTTAATACAACTTAACATTTTAAAATCACCATCCCTTGGGTTATTGTGCAACAGGCTCAACAATAAAGATTTTACACTCCCAAACAAGATCAGGTTGGCGCTGATACGTAGCTCACACTAAATCTGCTGCCAAACATGAAAACATCTAGTAGTTCTTTTCCCCGTGTAAACAGGTCAGAGAGAAGTATTGGGTGAAACTCTTTCAGTAACTTTCAGCCTAATCCACACAGAACAGAAACAGATGAAACTTTGATCCTCTTCATTTCAGAACTGCTTCACTCTTTCAGTCACTGTCTGTAATAAGAAACTGAACAAACAAACTCCAATTAATAATGAGAAACATGGCATTGAACCTTGATCAGAGTCTGGTTTGAGGTACGGCATTCATCTCAGGAAAGATATATTTACCATGAAGGGGATATACAATAGCCTTCAGCAGTATAATACCACAGTAACCAAAGGTAAAATTTGGCTACATGTTGCCGAGGTTAGGTTTGTATTCCCTTGAGTTTAGAAGATTACCATTGGGTGATCTAATCAAAGTGCTCAAGATGATTGAATGATTCAATTGAGTTGATACAGGGAAACTATTCTCTCTGGTGGCACAGTCCAGAAAAAAGGGAGACATAATCTTAAAATTAGACTCAAGCCATTCAGAAGTGAAAGTAGAAACCACTTTTCTTCCAAGTTTTGTGGAAATCTGAACATGACTGTAAATGACTGACATTTTAAAAACTTTGATATGTAATTGGATAAGTATAACTTGACATATACAGCAATGGCAAATCAATGGAGTTGAGGTACAGTTCAGCGATAGTCCTCAACCTCCATGTATGTTTGGTTAATATCCTAGTAATATCATGGCCAAATAGTCTTGAATTTAGCTTGGATCCATTTCCTGAAGGTGCCACAATCTTCCCCCAAAACCATGGCCAGAAAGCAAAAAAGTATTTTAATTCCATCAGGCCTAATTTCTAGGTCAGGTATCTCAAAAGGTATTGAAAAGTGCTGTGACCTCATCATTCTGCAATTCCTTTTTGAGCTACCCAAAATGGAGCAATACTCATGAATTATAAAAGCTGTCTCTGATACAATACATGTACAAATTGGAACAACAAAGATTCTGCAGCACACACTTGAGAATGATACCATCCTACTCTCACTATGACACAAAGCTAGGTGGTAGGGTGAAATGTGATGAGGATGTTAGGGGATTACAGGGTGACCTGGACAAGTTAGGTGAGTGGGCAGATGCATGGCAGATGCAGTTTAATGTGGATAAATGTCTGGTTATCCACTTTGGTGGCAAGAACAGGAAGGCAGATTACTACCTCAATGGTATCAAATTAGGTAAAGGGGCTGTTCAGAGAGATCTGGGTGTTCTTGTCCACCAGTCAATGAAGGCAAGCATGCAGGTACAGCAGGTCGTGAAGAAGGCTAATAGCATGCTGGCCTTCATAACAAGAGGGATTGAGTATAGAAGCAAAGAGGTGCTTCTGCAGCTGTACAGGGCCCTGGTGAGACCACACCTGGAGTACTGTGTACAGTTCTGGTCTCCAAATTTGAGGAAAGACATTCTGGCTATTGAGGGAGTGCAGCGTAGGTTCACGAGGTCAATTCCTGGAATGGCAGGATTGCCTTACACGGAAAGACTGAAGCGACTGGGCTTGTATACCCTTGAGTTTAGAAGACTGAGAGGGGATCTGATTGAAACATAAAGGCTTATGAAAGGACTGGACACTCTGGCAGGAGGGAACATATTTCCGTTGATGGGGGAGTGCCGAACCAGAGGACACAACTTAAAAATACGGGGTAGACCATTTAGGACAGAGATGAGGAGAAACTACTTCACCCAGAGAGTGGTGGCTGTGTGGAATGCTCTGCCCCAGAGGGCAGTGGAGGCCCAGTCTCTGGATTCTTTTAAGAAAGAATTGGATAGAGCTCTTAAAGATAGTGGAGTCAAGGGGTATGTAGATAAGGCTGGAACAGGATACTGATTAGGAATGATCAGCCATGATCATATTGAATGGCGGTGCAGGCTCGAAGGGCAGAATGGCCTACTCCTGCATCTATTGTCTATTGTCTATTGTCACTATCACTAACAGAGCTTTAGGTCACAATCTCATTGCTACATGTGGGGTGCAAAAAATAACTGCTAAAGGTAGTGGAAGCAGATGCAGTATAATTTTGAAAGGAAATAAGATGGCAACCAGAGGGCGATAAACTTGCAGAGCTACAGGAAGAAAGGTGTGAAGAGGACTGAGTGAATGGCTCCAAAAAGTTGGTACAGACGTAGATTAGATTCCCTATAGTGTGGAAACAGGCTATTTGGCCCAACAAGTCCACACCAACCCTCCAAAGAGTAACCCAACCCACTACATTTACCCTTGACTAATGCACCTAACACTACGGGCAATTTAGCATGGCCAATTCACCTGACCTGCACATCATTGGATTGTGATAGGAAACTGGAGCACCCAGAAGAAACCCACGCAGACACAGGGAGGATGTGCAAACTCCACACAGGCAAGTCACCAGAGGTAGGAATCGAACCCAGGTCCCTGGCTCTGTGAGGTAGCAGTGCTAACCACTGGGCCACTGTGCCGCCCCTTCATGGGACAAATGTCTGCCTCCTCTGTAGTATTGACCAAATCGGCTTTGTTTCTTAGGATGTCAGTGCACTTTGAAAGTCCCTCATATTTGGTCTTACCCAGGTCAAACCCAATATAAAGATAGTTCTCCTGCTTTGCTGAAATTCCATTCAGTGAAGTGTAGTGAAGTAATCTGGTCCCCTGAAGAAGCAACGTAGAATAATTCCTCTCATATACTTTTATTATTAATACTTATGAAGCTGGAGATAGAACCAGGGCTGAAAATTCCCTACATTTAGCATTTCAAAATATGTATCTCAATACGTCCTATAGAATAGCAGACTTTCAGCCTCAAACAAGGATGTAGAGAACTTAGTGAGAGTTCTAAAATGTGGCTGCAGATGATGGAACAGGAAAGATTATTCATGAATTATCACAAAAGACAACAAGTTTGAATCGGTAATATTCTTAAGACATGAGAACTTGCTGAAGGAGTTGAGTGAAGGATGATTCAATGGATGTATATCATACATGAATTTGAAAGGGTCAACATCTGTGTGCAAAAAACACCACCCTATGATGTAATGAGAACTGAACAGGAGAAGAAAGCAGGATCTCATGGGAAACAGACAAAGGGTAGGCACTCCTCATAGTCCTTGTAGTAATGTACAGTGTCTATTCTTATAACCTATAAATACGTAGTGAGATACAAAAAGCATTTTGTTACAAGACTCGTCATTAAACCAAAAGGTGGTTAGCCTCACATAATCTAGACTTTAAAGAACCCACACATTTAGATGAGTTGGATAGCAGCACATGTGGTATTGTAAACCAAAAGGGAGAAAGAAATAATGATGTTCCGCAGCTTCAAACTGAAAATGGGAGGCTCCTACAAAAGGCTGAAGAGGGAAGCATAAGATCATGAAGCATGGGGAAAATGAGCTGAGGACTTGCCCCTTGGCAGGTCACTACAGCTGTGTCTATATGTATAGCAACATCAATCCTACATCACAGCCTGCAGATTTAGTAAAACTGGATGTTTGAGAGTGAAACATCTTCCTTTAAAATCCCAGCCAAAGCCAGCATTTGTTGTCCACTAGGCTAAAGACTTGGCACTTTGTGTGCATTGTACCTTTCTGTGATGATTCAGAAGGCCTGGAGGCAGGGCGAGGAGGGCGCTGCGGAGTTGACTCCTCTTGGTATGCAGGAGGCCTGCAGGAAAGAAAAATTATGCATAAGATGTATTAAATTATGGCAAGTGTCAATCACCCTTCATTGTCATCCAGTACTTCTTGCTTCAATGCATTTTCATCCAACTGAGATCCTATAGAATCACAACTCAGATTAGAAGCCCTAAAGGAATATAGAAAGCGCAGGTTTACTTAAAAAAAAATGAGGATGAAGAAGAGGGAGCATGAAAAACAAACACGCTCAGGCAGAATAAAGGAAAACCTAGAGATCATTAAAAGTATTTAAGGGACAAGAAGATAAATAGGGAAAGACTAGGGTCAACCATTGACCAGAGACCAAAGTAGCAATGAGTGTAGTGGGCTTGAAAGTAGAAACACTCACAGGCTGCGGTGGGAGACAAAGGAGCAGGCTACAGGGAGTTCTGATATTAATTTTAAAATCCTTTCCGGCCAATAAAAAGCTGCCATAGGATTGGAGGACAGCTAATGTGGTAGTATTGATCAATAATAATTGTAACGGTAAATATGGAAACTACAGGACAGTGACTAACATCAGTGGTCAGGAAATATTTGAAAAAAACTTTGAGGGACAGATTTAAACTCCCCTTTGAAAGGCAAGAATTAATCAAGGAGATTCTACATGGCTTTGTCCGAGAGCTGATGTCTAATAAATTTGATTGAATTTTCTGAGGTGGTAATGGGGTGTGCAGCTGAGGGTAATGATGAGTCTACATGTACTTCAGTAGGGCTTTTGACAAGGTTACAACATGGGAGACTGATCAAGAAGGGAAGAGTTCATGGGATTCATGGCAATTTAGTAAATTGGATCCAAAGTTGACTTAATGACAGGTAGTAGAGGATGACAGTCGAAGATTATCTTTGTGACTGGAAGCTTGCGTTCGGTGGCATATTACAGGGTTCGGTGCTGGTCCCTTGTTGATTGTGGTCTACATTAATAATCTACTTGAATGTAGGAAGTATGATCAGCAAGTTCACAGATGACATGAAAATTGGTGGTGTGATAAATAAAGAGGACTACAGGACAATGTGAACAAGCCTAGTCAGATGAGCTGAACAGTTGCAAAAAGAAGTTAATCTTGAAAAGAAAGAAGTGATGCATTTTGGAAGGACAAATGGATAGGAGGATACAAGATGAATGGTAGAATCAGAGGAATGGGGGACCTTAGCGTGATGTCTATGGATTCCTGACAGCAGCTCCATGAGGTGGTTATGGTGGCATATGGGATACTTGTCTTTATTTTAGTCAAGGCACTAAACATAAAAGCACAGAGGATATAATGGAGTTGTATAAAAGTTATTTAGGTCACAGCTGGAGTACTGTGTGTAGTTCTGGTTGTCAGACGGTAGAAAGGATGTGATTGTCCAAAATGCAGTGCATTGGAGATTCATCAGGATGCTGCCTCCGCTGGGAACATTTCAGCTATGAAAAGGCTAGACAGACCAGGGTTTTTGCTTCGAGGAGCACCTGACAGAGGTGTACAAAATTGTGAGGAGTATAGACAAGGCAGATAGTAAGAAACGTTTCCACTTATTCGAGGGATCGATCACTAGGGTTATACGTTTAAGGTATAGGGTAGGAATTTGAGAGAAGATCTGAGGAAGAAAAGTTTCACCTGGAGAGTGGGGATATCTGGAACTCACTTCATAAAAGGCTGATAGCAGCAGGATCCCTCACATCCTGTAAGCAGTGTTCAGGCAAACACTTCAAATACCATAGCATACAATGTTGGAAAATGACATTTGAGTAGATAGGTGCTTGGTGACTGGCGTGGACAGGATGGGCCTGTTTTCCATGCTGTGAAATCTCCATGACTGAGAAAGCGAGCCATTGGGAGTCGGAGAGAAAAGCAGCAAAAGTATTTTGCTCAGAAAGATAATTACAAGACTTCGTTATACCACTGTACCAATCAACATTACACTTCCCACCATTTAAAAAGGGCACACGTTCCAATTTCTCCATGACCCCATAGAAGCTGAGAAGAGGATTGCAGTCATTAACGGTCCTTCTTATGAAGCAAATTTTAATTGCAGTCCAGTTCTACTGTCAGCAACTGTTTTATTTTAATTGCAGTTTCTAAGCTGCAAACCAAGTTTCATTTAGAAGAAATTCAATGTGTAAAAGATAATTGAGCATTAAGAGGCATTATTTGTTTATTTTATATTATGTTCAGTGCACCTTTATCAAGTATGGGTGAGTGATTACACACAACTGTTTCAGCCAGAAATAAACAAGAACTCTTATAACATACAATGTGAAAATTGACAGTTTTGTAAATAACAAATGGTTATTACTTTTCAGTCAATATCATGTTTTAATTTTGAATGTTTGAATTGACAGGTGAATTGGGTATTAAATAGGTTCTGGGATAGATGAGCTTTTATGATATTCATTTTTACAAGAAGATATTTGTGCTCTTGCAAATTAAAGGTGTGGTGGCTGTCAGGAATGGCTGGTGGACAGGGAGGGAGGAGAGAGACAAAATGATTCAAAGAAAAGGCTTTTGTTGGTTAGGTCTACCACTCAAATTCAACCCAATGGCTGCTGCATAGGTTTGGTATTGGGAATCTCTCAAAGAATTTAGTGCAATACAAAACCAGTTTATATGCCTGAGGGGCAAAGAGCTTTGCCAAAAAAAGTAGCCATGAATGACTAAAGAGCTATGTGACAACATAAAGCAAAAGATAACTCATGCAACTTCAAAATGCAACACAGATCCTAGCAAGTAGAAGAGATATAAAATAATAGAAAAAAGGCAATTATGCAACTACAGTAACAGCTGTAAAAATATGAAAAAGCAGCATGTAAAGGATATCATAAACAACATATATTTTAAACAATTATATCAGGTAAAAACAAGAGAGTGATAAGGAGTAGTTTGAGCCCATGAAAATTATAAACAGTAATAGTGATAATTAAAGTAAGGAAATAAGGACACATTGAACAAGCACTTTGTATCAATATTTACAGTTCATGATGGCCATAGCATATTGGGAATTTACAGAAAAGTACTATTAGACCAAGGGAAGAGAATTATCAGCAAAATAACAGAGTAAAAGAATGGCACTGAAGAGTATGAGATCCTTTTGACCAGTGATTTTCCATCCCAGTTTTTAAATGAAGTGGGGACGGGGGGGATCATTACAGATGCACAAATTATAAAATTCTGCCTCCTCCAAGCTGTGTAATCTCCTAGAAAAGGCTAAAAGACTGTTTACAAAAAGAAACCTTTGCTCGAAGGAATACTGTGCACACATGCACAGACTCAGAATGTTACTATTGAGCATCCAGCATTAAAGTGCTGTGCACATAAAATAATGTAACTAAATTCATAGACAAAAGAAACACAAGTATTTTTAGAGAAATAGTTCTAGGAAGAATGGGTAATGAAAAGGGCCTGTGATCCAGGTTGTGTGAAAAAAATATTACATCAAAAACTTCCTTCAGATACTTACAACCTGACTGTTCAGCATATCTTCAAAATACAAAATAATTTGGCAGCCACAATATATTTTGCTTTCAATTACCAAATGAAACCACTTTCGTCATAGTGGACAGGTGAAAATCATTACGTGTTTGAATTGACAGAGACTACTAGAATGACAATTTCTTTGCATCAGAAATATTTTAAAGAGACGTTGGATGGTTTTGATTTCTATTGAGAGCTGTCATGATGTCATAGTTGCAAACGTGTCAGCAGAGATGGATCATGGTGGTCGTACTTAATGGCAACGTCCATCTCCTGCATTGGGAATATATATTCCAAAGCAAGAAAAAAGGACAAAAAATTGAAAATCCGGACAGTTAGAGAAGTGCTTTGGAAAATTTCCTTGACTCCATCAGGTGATAGGTCTCTGTCCAACAGATTGGATAACATAGATGACCTAGCAGTGACTCTGGATGATGTCAGTGACCAAAACCACACAGAAGAAGAATATGACACTGTGGGGGAGGTGTTGATCTAGTGGTCTAGCGCTAGATTATTGATCCAGAAACACAGATAATGTTCTAAGGATCCAGGTTTGAATCCTGTCACAGCAGATGGTGGAATTTGAACTTAATAAATGACTAAAATTAAGAGTCTAATGATGATCATGAAATGACTTGACTGTCAGAAAAACATACTGGGTTCATTAATGTCCTCCAGAAAAGTAATCCTGCCATCCTTATCTGGTCCAGCCTGCACATAACTCCAGACCCACAGCAATGTGGTTGATCTCAACTGCTCTCTGAAATAGCCGAACATGCCACTAGTTTTGCAAAGATTTGTAGCTCAGGTTGAGGTTCTGGATATAGGTTTGCTCGCTGAGCTGGAAGGTTCATTTCCAGAGGTTTCGTCACCACACGAGGTAATGTCTTCAGTGGGCCTCCAGACGAAGTTTTCACCCAGAGAGTAGTGGGAATCTTGAATGTATTGCCTTGGAGGTAGATGAGGTGGCAAATCTCACAACCTTTAAAACATTCAACGCTATAGCCCAAGTGTTGGAAAGTGGGATTAGTGTAGTTATTTTTAATTCATTCACAGGATGAGGGTGTCGCTGGCTAGGACAGCATTTATTGCCCAGCTCAGAGAGCAGTTAAGAGTCAAACATATTGCTGTGGGTCAGGAGCCAAGTGTAATTCAGAGCAGGTAAGGATCAATGTTTTCTTCCCTAAAATACAGCAGTGAACCAGATGGGTTTTTCCAACAATCGACAATAAATTCATGGTCATCATTACACACTTTATTCCACATTGTTTATCATTGAATTCAAATTCCATCATGTATCGTGCCAGGACTCAAATCTGGGTCCCACAGGTACAGCATCAGCAAGAATGACCACCACACAGTCCATGTGGAACAAAGTCCCCCTTCACAATGATAATACCTTACATCGTGGCTGTGTGGCATTATCATCATACTAAATGAGCAGACTTTAAACATATCTAACAACTCAAGGCTAAGCAGTATGGGCCATCAATAGCAGAATCATACACCAATGCAATCTTCAACCTCAGGGCCCACAATTTATCATATTGTGGCATATTCCAGTCTACTATTTCCATAAAAGCTGGAAATCACATCTGGTTCGATTAAAAGTGCAGGATGGCATGCCAGAAGCAGCACCAAGCATTCCAACAGTGAGGAGTCAGTTGGGCAAAGTTACAAAACAGCACACCATAGACCGAACTGAGTGATCCCAACCAACGGATTAGACCAATGCTCTGCAGTCCTGCCACATCCAGTTGGTCAAACAGCTCACTGGAGGAGGCGGTTCTACCAATGTTACCTCCCTCAATGATGGGAGAACCAGCCTGCCAGTGCAATAGTTGAGGCTGCAACATTCGCAACAATCTTCAGCCAAAAGTGCCGACTGGTCAATCGCTGCCTTCTCCAGTGGTCCCCAACCTCACAGATGCCAGTCTTCAGCCAATTCAAATCACTCCACTTGATAGGCGAAAGTGAGGACTGCTGATGCTGGAGATTAGAGTCGAGAGCAGGATTCTCCTGCTCTTCGGATGCTGCCTGATCTGCTGTGCTTTTCCAGCACTGCACTCTCGACTCACTCCACTTAATATCAATAATTGATTTCAGGTAGTGGATACAGCATTTGCTACACAGTCTGACAAAATTCTGGCAGTAGCATTGAAGACTTATGCTCTCAAGCTTGCCACACCTATTGCCAAATTGTTCCAGTACTGTTACACAGGCATCTACAGTGTGGAAAATTGCCCTGGTATGTCCTGTACACAAAAAGCAGGACAATTGCAAAATGGCCAATTATTGCCCCATCAGTCGATTTTTGATTATCAACGTAAAGCGATGGAAATGGTCTTCATTGGTGCTATCAAGCATTACTTTCTCAACAGTAACATCTGCAATGAAGCCCAGTTTGGGTTCTGCCAGGGCCAATCAGTTCCTGACCTCATTCAGCTTTGATTCAAACGTGGACAAAATGGCTGAATTCCAGAGGTGTGAGATGTCACTCTATCAAGGCTGCATTTGCCAGAGTATGGCATTATGGAAACCCAGCAAAACTGAAATTAATGGGAATCGGGGACACACTCTCCAATAGTTGGAGTTATACCTTGCATGGTTGATGGAAGGAGATGGTTGCGCTTATTGAAAGTCAGTCAACCCAGGTCCAAGATATCTCTGCAGGAGCTCCTCAGGGTGCTGGCCAAGACCAAACCATTTTCAGCTGTTTCATTAATGCCCTTCCCTCCATCGTAAGGACAGAAGTGGAGATGCTCAATGATTGTACAATATTCAGCAGCATTCAGCACTTCTCAGATATTGAAACAGTCCACAGATACTGGAATAAGAGCTAGGCAACATCTAGGTTTAAGCTAACAAATGGCAAGTAACATTTATGGAACACACGTGCCATGCAATGACCATCTCCAACAACAGATAATCTAACCATAGCCCCTTGACCTTCAATGGCGTTGCCATCACTGAAACCCTCAATATCAACAGCCTGAGCCTAATCATTGACCAGAAACTCAACTGGATTTGCCATATAATTACAATGGCGACAACTGCAGATCAGAGGCTAGGAATACTGCGATGGTTACATCATCTCCTGACTCCCCAAGGTTGATCCACCATCAACAAGTCACATGTCAGCAGTGTGATGGAATACTTCCCACTTTCCTGGAAGAATGCTGCTCAACAAGACTCAAGAAGTGTGACACCATCCAGAACAAAGCAGCCCTTGACTGGAACCACATCCACAAGTATCCTCTCCCTCCACCACTGATGCTCAGAAGCAGCACTGTGTACTACCTACAGCTGCACTGTGGAAGTTCACGAAAGATCCTATGACAGCACCTTCAAAACCCATGACCACTTTCATCTAGAAAACCAAGGGCAACAGATACACAGAAACACCATCATCTGCAAGTTCCCCTCCAAGCCACTTACCATTCTGACTGGGATGTTTCCTTAGTGTTGCTGGGTCAATTTCCTGGAATTCCCTGCCTAACAACATTCCGGCAATAGTACTGAAGACTTGTGTTCCAGAATTTTTCTGCTCCGCTAGCCAAACTGTACCAGTACATTTACAACACCAGTTTCTACCAGAGTGTGGAAAATTGCCCAGGTATGTCCTGTAGATAAAAAAAAAGGACAAAACTCGGCCAATTACTGCTCACTCCATCAGTCTACACTCAATTAGCAGGCAAGTGACAGTCGGTATCATCAACAGT
The DNA here is from genome assembly GCF_047496795.1 of Chiloscyllium punctatum. Lineage (NCBI taxonomy): Eukaryota > Metazoa > Chordata > Chondrichthyes > Orectolobiformes > Hemiscylliidae > Chiloscyllium > Chiloscyllium punctatum. Next base: position 26,920,612 of record NC_092744.1, on the reverse strand, counting down.
GTTCTCAAGCAGCAACTGGTCAGTAATAACCTGTTCAGTGATGCTCAGTTTGGATTCTGCCAGGGCCACTCAGTTCCTGACCTCATTACAACATTGGTTCAAAGTGGACAAAAGAGCTCAAATTCCTGAGGTGCAGTGAGAATGACAGCCTTGATATCGGCGAGTGGCATCTAGGAGCCCTAGCAAAAGTGGAATCAATGGGTATCAGGGGCAAACTTTCCGTTGGTTGGAGTCGTACCTGACGCATAGGAAGATGATCATAGGAAGATGGTTGTTGGACATCAGTCATCTCAGCTCCAGTAAACTCTGCAGCAGTTCTTCAGGATAGTGTCCTCAGCCTAACCACCTTCAGCAGCTTCATCAATGACCTTTCCTCTATCATAAGGTCAGAAGTGGGGACGTTTGCCGATGAGTATACAATGTTTAGCATCATTCGTAATTTCTCAGAAACTGAAGCAGTCCATGTTCAAATGCAACTAGATCAGGACAACATCAAGGCTTGGGCTGATAAATGACAAGTGAGTGATAAGTGGCACAAATGCCAGGTATGACCATCACCAATAAGAGGCAACCTAACAACCACCCCTTGACATTCAGTGGTGTTACCATCACTGAATTCCCCACGATCAACATCATGAGGGTTACCATTGATCAAAATTCAACTGGACATGCCATATAAATACAATGGTGACAACTCATCAGAGGCTAACACTGCAGCAAGTAATTTACCTCCTGACTTCCAGAGCCTGTATACCATCTACAAGGTGCACATCAGGATGGAATACTTCCACTTGCCTGGATAAGTCAATCCCCAACAACACTCAAGAATCTTTAGACCATTCAGGACAAAGCAACCTGCTTGATGGGCACTACATTCACAAGCATTCACTCCCTCCACCACTAACGCTCAGTAGCAGCAGCATTTACTATCTACAAGGTGCACTGCAGAAATTCACCAAAGATCCTCAGACAGCACTTTTCAAATTCATTACCACTTCCACCCAGAAGGACAAGGGCAGCAGATATATGGGAACGCCAACACCTGCAAGTTCCCATCCAAGCCAATAACCACCTAACCTGGGAAATATATTGCCGTTTTTTTCACTGTGACTGGGTCAACACCCTGGAATTCCCTTCCTAATGGCATTGTGGGTCAACCAACAGCAGGTGGACTGCAGCAGTTCAAGAAGGCAGCTCAGACAGCTCACTGCCACCTTCTCAAGGGCAACTAAGGACAGGGTAATAAATGTTGGCCAGCCAGTAAATCCCATATCCTGGAAATGAATAAATAAATGAGTAAGATGCTTCTCACGTAGCTGGTGTACAGGAAGCTGGACAAACCCAGGTAATTAAAAAAGATTTGTGATATATTAATGAGTATTTACATATACAAACATTATACAAAGGCTTCCCCCGATAGATCAAGGGCACACAATGATGAGTCATACAAACCAGCTAAAACCAAACTCCCATCCTGGCTCTGTACAGAGTGAAAGAGATCCCTAATCTGGAACTAGTGGAAAGCAACAAAAATGCACCTTGGGTAGGGAACAAAGTGCTGGACATCCTGGAGATCGATTGTGTTAGAATGTGATACTTTTTGGAAAAAAAAACATGGAATTACCCAAGGTTCACTTTACAGAATTGCATATTCAAGCACCCCGTAATCAGGAAACCGCAAGAGGACCCTTGGAACATTTGAGAAAGTTTGGTTACAGAGATGAGAGAGACTACAATAAGACATACCTTACTGGTCTTTCAGATTTCCCTATCAGTTGTTCTGACCCATCCCGAGGCTTGGACCTGAAGTACTCACTGACCTCCTGTGCATGAAAGAGAAAGGAAGGATAATCAAATTTTCAAATAAGATTGCATGCCCGGAGCAAGCTGTGTCTGTAAGACTTCAGAGACTACTGTGCAAGATTAACGATATGACCACATATGCTCGAACAGAGAAACAGACTTCAGAAAACTCCTACATTTTAATCATAAGACCATAAGACATACAAGGAGGACTCAGCCATTCACCTCTTTGAGTCTACTCCATCATTTAGTGAGATCATGGCTGATATGATAACCCTCAGCTCCATTTTCTTCCCTTTTCTTCATGAAGCTTTATTCTTTTACTGATTAGAGTCATAAAGATCTACAGCATGGAAACAGACGCTTTGGTCTAACTCGTCCATGCTGACCAGATATCCCAACCCAATCTAGTCCCACCTGCCATCACCTGGCCCATATCCCTCCAAACCCTTCCTATTCATACACCTATCCCGATGCCTCTTAAATGCTGCAATTGTACCCGCCTCCACCACTTCCTCTGGTAGCCCATTCCATACACGCACCACCCTCTGTGTGAAAACGTTGCCCCTCAGGTTGCTTTTGTATCTTTTATGCCCACTAGTTCTGGACTCGCCCACCTCAGAAAAAGACCTTCTCCATCTACCCTATCCATGCCCCTCACGATTTTATAATCGTCTATTAGCTTACCCCTCAGCCTCCGACGGTCCAGGGAAAACAGCCCGAGCCTATTCAACCTCTCCCTATGGCTCAAATCTCCAACCCTGGCAACATCCTTGTAAATCTTTTCTGAACCCTTTCAAGTTTCACAACATCCTCTCAATATTAAGGAGAGCAGAATTACATGCAAAATTCCAAAAGTGGCCTAACCAATGTCCTGTACAGCTGCAACATGACCTCCCAACTCCTGTACTCAATACTCTGACCAATAAAGGAAAGCATACCAAACACCTTCTTCACTATCCTATCTACCTGTGACTCCACTTTCAAGGAGCTATGAACCTGCACTCCCAGATCTCTTTGTTCAGCAACACTCCCTAGGACCTTACCATTAAGTGTATAAGTCCTGCTCTGATTTGCTCTCCCAAAATGCAGCACCTCGCATTTATCTAAATTAAACTCCATCTGCCACTCCTCAGCCCATTGGCCCATCTGATCAAGATCCCATTGTAATCAGAAGTAACCTTCTTCGCTGTCCACAACACCTCTAATTCTGGGGTCATCTACAAACTTACTAACAGTACCTCTTATGCTTGCATCCAAATCATTTATGTAAATAACGAAAAGGACTGGATTCAGCACCAATCCTTGTGGCACTCCACTGGTCACAGGCTCCAGTCTGAAAAAATAACCCTCTATCACCACCCTCTGTCTTCTACCTTTGAGCTAGTTCTGAATCCAAATCGGTAGTTCTCCCTATATTCCATGAGATCTAACCTCGCTAACCAGTCCTTCATGATGTAAATAACTTGACCAAGTCTCGTCCTTTCTTCTTCCCCAATAGAACAAGCACCAAAAGTGATTTGGCCCAGCATGCACATTTTTGCTCTTGAAAAAGCTACTCAATTCTCAACTCCTCCAGTCTTTGCTGTTGCTTGAGCCTCTCGGTATCTAAGTTGTGTGCCTACTTACTCAAATGTGTTTGATATTGATATATGGGATGTCTAAATCTATCAGAGCCACCAATGACACTTTTTTTAAAACATAAACTGCTCCAAAGTGCTTCATAGGAGCATCATTAAGCAAGTTTTGACACTGCCCCATATAGAGCAATGTTAGCTTACATGGCTAAAAGTATTCTTTTGCAAGAAGAGTAAGAGGTTAAGAAGGCTCAGATTGAGCTCATAATTGGTGGAGCCATGGATTCTTACAAGGTTGGAATTGGAACAAAGTAGATACCCTAGGAGACCATAGAACGGCTCAGAGAGATAGGGGAACTGAGGCCAGAGAGAATTTTGGAGACAAGTCAAGAATTTTTAAATCAATATGTGCTAATTGAAGTCAATTGAGGTCAGTAAGGACAGGGGTGAGAAAGGAACAAAATTTGTGCGGGTTCAGACAAGGGAAGCTGAGTCTTCGTATACAATGGGAATGGAGTGGCAAGCTAGCCAGTCGTGCATTGCAAAAATAAAGTTGAAAGGCTGCAATGAATGAGGGTTTCACGAACAGATGAGTTGAGAGATGGACAGAGTTTGGTGACCAAATAGAGGAGTAATAGGCGGTCCATCAACCTGAAAGGTTTACTCTGTTTCTCTGCACAGATGCTACCTGATCTGCTGAGTACTTCCAGCATTTTCTGTTTTTACTTAAAATTGTCATAGTATTTTGCTTTTGTTTCTAATTCAAGGAGGACTAATTCAACAGCTGAAGTGCTGTTTCTGAGTCAATCGTGCTACTGCCAAGAGCTCAGCACTAAGGCGAAGATTAAGTGAAACACCGAGAAAAGAACTGTGCAAGTTTGGCTGCATTATCTCATTAAAGAACATTCCTGTTACAGCCACAAGATTGAAGTTCAACCAGTTTACTGCAATCAACTGAAGCTTCAGGTCAAATTCGAGTCTCAAAACTATTGCTTGAGATAGCTGTTATTGAGAAAACAGGTTTTCACAATACCCTGTTGCCTGGTGACACAGCAAGACAAACCTGTTATTACTTCATTGTAAATGATGGGGTTCAGTAACTAGATTATACCATTGATGCTTACCTGTGCATCTCTTCTAGACACTAAAACATGAAGGCAATCTGGACAACAGAAATCAAATTTCACATACGTCAGAAATAAAGAAAACTATTTGTATCTTCACAGACTTCTACCTTGTCTCCGGATAACCCAAAGCGCCTCAGAGTCAAAATCTGATCTTTCCTTATAAATTGTCAAAGGTTTTAGTCTCTCCTTACCATCTAATGAAGGAGCAGTGCTCTGAAAACTTGTGTTTTCAAATAAACCTGTTGGACTATAACCTGGTGTCATGTGATTTTGACCTTTTCCAACTCAGTCTTACACCAGTACCTCCACATCATAGAAATTAGAGCATGCAATAAGGGTACAACTGTAATCAACTGTGATTTTAATTTTACAAATAGATTGGATCCACAAAACTAGCAATGGCATTGGAGGATTTCCTGGAATGGTTAGCACTGCTGCCTCACAGTGCCAGAGATCCGGGTTCAATACCCACCTCAGGCAACTGTGTGTGGAGTTTGCACATTCTCCCAGTGTATGCGTGGGTTTCCTTCGGGTGCTCCGGTTTCCTCCCACACTCCAAAAATGTGCAGGTAAGGTGACTTGGCTTGCGAAATTACCCGTAGTGTTAGGTGAAGGGGTAAATGTAGGGGAATGGATCTGGATGGGTTGCTCTTTGGAGGGTTGGTGTGGACTTGTTGGGCCGAAGGGCCTGTTTCCACACTGTAAGTAATCTAGTAATCTAGAATGTGTACACATGATGGTTGTGTAGACAAATTCCTTGAGGAACCAATCAAAAGACAGGCTATTCTAGAGTGAGTACTGTGTAATAATAAAGGATGCATTAACAATATTGTGTGGGGTCTCTTAGGTAGAATGGTCATAATATGATAGAATTCTTCCTTAAGACTGAGAATGAAATAGTCAAAGCTGAAACTAGGGACCTGAATCCAAATGAAAGGAACTATGAGGATATTAGGCACGAATTGGCAAGGATGGTGTGGGGAATCTTACTAAAGGGATTCACGGTGAATAGGTAGCGGTTCATTATTTAATGACATTTGAAGAATAACAATTATTCATTTCTCACTGGAGCATAAATAGGTGGCTCATCTATGGATTACAAAAGAAATTAGGAAGAGTATTAGATCCAAAGAGGAGACATAAAGTTGCCAGAAAAAACAAGTCTGAGAATTGGGAACACTTTAGAATTCAGCCAAAAAGAACAAAATGTTTGATTAAAAAGAGAAAAATAGATTCAGGGAGTAAAATTGTAAGTTAGCATAGAAACTGACCTTAAAAGTTTATATAAATATATGAAGCAAAAGGGTTAGTAAAGACAAAGGTGCTGAGATTTTCCAGCATTTTCTCTTTTGGTTTCAGATTCCAGCATCCGCAGTAATTTGCTTTTAACAAACGTGGCTCCTTTACCGTTGGAAGCTGGGGAAGTTACAATGGGCAACAAAGATATGGCAGAAGAATTGAACACATACTTTGACTCTTTCTGAACAAATATGAGGGGACCAAGGACCTACTGAGAGGATAGAATCGAGAAAAGCAGTAGTCATAACAAAAAGCGCTAGGCAAATTAATAGGGTTAAAGCTAACGAATTATCAGGGCATGATTATCTACAAACCAGAGCACAAAAATAAGTGGCCTTGGAAATCCTGGATTCATTTGCAATCACCTTCCTTTTCTACAGATTGGATGGTGGCAAATGTAACTTCACATTTTAAAAAAGGGAGAGAGAGGAAAAAAAACCAAAATGACAGACCAGTTAGCCCACTATCAGGAATTGGGAAAATGCTAGAGTCCATCATAAAACACGTGATAGTAGAACATTTGGAAAGCAGTAACAGAATTGGACAAAGCCAGCATGGGTTTGTGAAAGACAAATCATGCTGAACAAATTGTCAGGAGTTTTTGTTTGAGCACGTAACTAGTTGAATAGAGAGGAAAGAACAAGTAGGTATGGTATATTTGGATTTTTCAACAGGACTTTATAAGGTCCCTCATAAGTGGTTTGTGGGCAAAGTTAAAGCATGTGGATTGAGAATTAATTGAAATAGAAAAGAGAGAGTGGGAATAAATGAGTTGTTTTTCAAGTGGTGGGCAGTGACTAGTGAAGTATCATAAGGATGACTACTTGGATCCCAACTACTCCCGATATATAAAAATAACTTGAATTAGGGAAGTAAGTGCAAGATTTCCAGGTTCGTGGATGACACAAAAACGGTCAGGATTGAGAGTTGGGAGGAGGATTCAAAGAATGTTTAAAGTTATTTAGATGAGTGAGTCAGCAAACACATGGCCAATGAAGCACAATGTGACTAAAGTGATTCACTTTAGTGTGAGAAATGGTAAGGGAGAGTATTATTTAAGTGGTGACATATTGGGAAGTGCAGATGTACAAAGTGATCTGGGTATTATTATTGCACACCAGTCAATAAAACCAGACAGAAAGGTGTAGCAAGCAATTCGAGAGGCAAATAGTATATTGGTCTTCATTGCAGGAAGACTGGAGTTCAGAAATAGGGATGCCTTGCTGTAGTTATAGAGGGCCTTATAGAGTCTGCACTTGGAGTATTGTGTGCAGCTTTAATCTCCCGAACGAAGGATATACTTGCCATGGAGGGAGTGCAATGGAGATTTACTACACTAATACAGGGAATGGCAAGACTGTCCTATTAGAAGCGACTGTTTTGATTGGACCTGCATTCACTAGAGTTTAGAAAGATGAGATGGGATCTCATTGAAAGTATGAAATTCTAACAGGGCTAGACCAACTACTAGTTGTTCTGCTATAACGCATGTTTTGTCAGCATGAATTGGCTATAACGCGACTGGTTGAATTGCAGACATTTGTTTGGATATTGCAAACTTTCTATTGAATGGGTATAGTGATTTTCTATTAGCAATCTTCTACAGTGTGATTTTCTATAGCATGAGGTTACAGAGGAACCCAACGGTTGCATTATAGCAGAACAATCTGTAGATATAGGGAGGATGTTATCCATGGTTGGGGAGTATAGAATCAGGAGACACCGTTTCAGGATATGGGGTTGACCATTTAGGAAAAAGATTTCTTCAGTCAACGGGTCATGAACCTGTGGAATTCTTTACTGCAGAAGGCTGTGGACACCAAGTCATTTAACAAATTCAAGAGGAGATAGATAATTTTCTCAATTTTAAAGGAAGCAAGGGCTACAGGAAGATACAGGGAATATAATGTTGAGATAGAAAATAAGCCATCATCATAATGAATGGCCTGCTCCTAGTTTCTATTAACCATTCTGACTTTATTTTGTCATTGCAATGACCAGGCAAAAACATCAATGGCTGCTGCAGAACATTGTCTATTTCTGAATCATAGATGAGTTGAACAGCTTTACTGAGAGGCAGCACTCTGACTTGGAGGTTACATTAGACATAGAAAATAGGACTAAGGCCATTCAGCCTTTGAACCTGCTCCATCATTCATTGTGATTATGGCTGATCGTCCAACCCAATACCCAGCTCCCACATTTTCCCCATAGCCTTATATCCCTTTAGCCCTAAGAACTATATTTAATTCCTTCTTGAAATATTCAATGTCTGGCCTCAACCACTTTCTGTGGCAGAGAATTCTTAGCTCAGTCCTAAATGGCCAACCCTGCATCCTAATACTGTGATTCCTGATTCTGAACTCCCCACTCATTGGGAATATCCTTCCCACATATATCCTGTCTAGTCCTTGGAGTTTTATAGGTTTCAACAAGGGTCCCCTCAATTTTCTAAACACTGAATTTAGTTATGCCGAATCCAGCATCTCTTTGTGTGTTAGTCCTGCCAACCCAGGAATCAGTCTGGTTAAGAGGCCCTGACTTCAAGCCTCAGTTTAGGACTTCAATGACAATAAAATGTGACATGTCTCATCAAATGGTGGAGCGATCCAAAGGACCTATTTCTCCTCCAATGTCTTACAGTCTTATGCCAGAATAATACAATGGAATTACTGACTTAAAGGGAGGGCAATCCTTGAATGAGATTTTAAAGCAAAGTCCTGGCTACCAGTTTATGCACAGAGTGTACATGACATAATTTCAAGAGGGGGAATGCTCTCCATGCACAAGTAACCTTCAGATTGTCAGGTACTCAAGTGTGCTAAAAAAATTATACAATTATTTACCTTTTCCTTGACAAGAAAAATCCAGAAGCTAATCTTCATGGTCTACACCCTCCCCTCTCCTGCCACTGCAGGAATTGCAAATCCTGCGCCCACACCTCCCCCCTCGCCTCCATCCAAGGCCCCAAAGGAGCCTTCCACATCCATCCAAGCTTCACCTACACATCCACATGTCATTTACTGCATCCGTAACTCCCGATGCGGTCTCCTCTACATTGGGGAGACTGGACGCCTCCACGCAGAGCGCTTTAGAGAACATCTCCGGGATATCTGCACCAATCAACCCCACCACCCTGTGGCTGAACATTTCAACTCCCCCTCCCATTCTGCTGAGGACATGCAGATCCTGGGCCTCCTCCATCGCTACTCCCTTACCACCTGATGCCTGAAGGAAGAACGCCTCATCTTCCACCTTGGAACCCTTAAACCCCATGGCATCAATGTGGACATCACCAGTTTCCTCATTTCCCCTCCCCCCACCTTACCCCAGCTCCAACCTTCCAACTCAGCACCTTCCTTATGACCTGTCCCACCTGTCAATCTTCCTTCCCATCTATGTGCTCCACTCTCCTCTCCAATCTATCACCTTTAACCCACCTCCATCTGCCTACTGCACTCTGCTTCCTTCTCCCCAAGCACCCCCCACCCCCACCCCCTCCCATTTATCTCTCCACCGCTGAGGCTCTCAGGCTCATTCCTGATTAAAGGCTTTTGCCCAAAATGTCGATTTTCCTGCTCCTTGGATGCTGCCTGACCTGCTGTGCTTTTCTAGCACTACTTGATTCTTGACTCCAATCTCCAGCATTGCAGTACCCACGTTTGCCTGGAAGCTAATCTTGCCTAGTTTAGAATTCTCATTTTTAAATTAAACTGTTGTCAACCTCTACCTTTTTTTCCTGATCATGCCTCCTGCTTTCTGATGAGCCCTTCCTCCTGTCTTCCTCTCCTTTCCGTGTAGGATCTTTCTCCTTGGATTTCCTATGGGAGTGTTTCTTCTCTTCCTCCATTAGTAACCGGGCAATCTCCTGCAAGTGGTAGCCAAAGGATTTGAATGTTAATTCCAGTGCTACACAACCGCATCGAGCTTAATTGTGACATCTCTCTCAGCATGAAAGAGAGTCCACTGCAATAAGCGACATTCAAAAACTACTCTTGGGGAACAGTTCTGCCTTAGAAAATCAAATCAGAACAAGAATGTAAAGTTATACCACTCTGTGTCTGGCAAAGATTGGCATAACTGTGAAAGATAGTCTTACCTCATCTTGTGCCAACTGAGCTGCTCGTTTGGAACTTTTGACAGCCTGTACCAAGGCAAAAAAGAAACAAGTTTTCAGCTCAGTGACTGCACTGGTTCATAGCTGGCATTTTTCTTACCCTTTGCTAGAATAAGGGCAACATTGCCAAGGTTGCTGCCCATCCCTAAATGCCCTTGAACTGAATGGAAGTATCCCAGTAAGCCAAGTTGCTGTGGGTCTGGAGTCACCAGACCAGGCAAGGATGACTTTTTTTTCCTAAAGGACATTAGTGAACCAGATGGATTTCAATGACAATCACTGATTGTTACTGAAACGAGTTTTCAATTCTGGATTTAATGAATTGAATTTAAATTGCACTATCTGCCATAGCAGAAACTGAAATCTTGTCCCTGGAGCAATAGGCTATAGTTTCTGGATTACTAGTCCAGTAATGTTACCAATACCCCACCAGCTCTCTCAAACCTGCATTATCTGCAGACAACTAATCCTCCAAGGAAAATTTATTGACAGTACTACTTCATATGATTTTAAAAATTCACAACAAAACTCCTCAAACACCTGGTAGAGATGGGGAGTGGGGGACATATCTGGGTGGGTGTATTTAACAATTATTCCAGCTGAACAGCAGCTGTGCACAAGTATGGTGCAGGCTCCAACATGGACATTATGCTGGTAAAGTAAGGGAGGGTGGCTAAACCCCACAACTAGTATTTTCACAAGTGGGTGAAAGAGACAGAGCAAACAAAAATTGCCTGACAGTAGGAAGTTCTCTTCTTAGTTTCTGCATCACTTTTTAAAGAGAAATTAAATTTTTTTAGAGTCGGTTTCCAAGAATAGAAGTATTTTAAAAACATTCAAGGAAACAAAACCTGCATTTATATGGAATGCAAAATGATTTCAGACATCTTGTGATCATGAAGGACACTACATAAATGCAATTCAATAAATGTGAGAATTTAAGAGAAGCAACATAAAAATTGCTAGAAAACCAAATTGGTTAAAGAATGCCTTTGAAGGAAGGGAACCGGCCAGCCCTATATTGATTTGTGACTCCAATATCACAATGTTACAGACAGGTATGGATGGGTAATAAATGCTGAAATTACACAGGACAGTCTTCAGCTGCTTTCACTGAACTGACTGATAAAGATGCTGCTCCATTTACTTAATGTCATCAGCAGAGATATTTGCATATTGCTCTTCGTTTTGAAGAGACACGGTCATTACAAGAGTTAAAACAAAGTCAAATTTTAACAGAACCTCAAAATATCTCAGGAAATTAACTCCTAATGTTAATGTGTTTTTTTTTTGGATTTGTACCTTCTCATGAAAAAGGATTTCACAAAGTAGATTAAAATCAATGAAGCAACTTCGATGTACAATCACTGTAATGTTGGGAAATGGGGCAGCAGATATGTGCACAGCAAGATCCTAAAGCCAGTATGAGAAAGATGACTTCATTTGCAATGAAGACAATTGGGGGTAAAGCCAGGAGACTGGGGAGAAATGCCTGCTTGTTGGAACATCACTCATCCCTAAATGCCCACAGGACAGTTAAGAGTCAACCATATTGCTGTGGGTCTGGAGTCACATGTAGGCCGGTCCACGTAAGACCGGCAGTTTCCTTCGCTGAAGGACATTAGGAAACCAGTTAAGACAGGCCTCAGGTTTAATAGTGCATCAGAGAGATCATTACCCCCTGAGCAATGCACCGGGGAAAACCAAGCTCGGCAAATTTACTGAGATGACTGTGTGAGTGGCTGGCACTACTGTAGACAGATAATTGAGTCATTAATGTCAGCAAGCATTATATTAACAGCAAAGTTGACTGGATGACACTATTTTTTTCTGCTCACCATAATCTCTTCCTCTTGAAGTTTCCGTGCCAGTTCAGCATCTTTCCACTCCAGATCTTTGGCACTCATCTTTGAAATACCATGCATTGCTTCCTTCATGGCATAATCTATTCTTGGATTCAGCCCTGTTGGAGATGGTTAAACTTGCCAGTCATTAAATCATAGGAAAAACAAGGACAGACTTAGTTCCCCACCCCGAGCAACATTTTCAATAACTTAATCATCCACATTGCAGGAATTGCTTCAGGCACACCTTCGGATTCTGAGTTTGAGACAACCAGCTCATGTGTGCACACTTCTATAGCTGTCATGGCCTATGTGATGCCTGAGGCTCCAGTGTGAGACTGACTTCACTGCATCAGTCTTGAGGAGTAAATGTGCAGTTACAAGCACAAGAGATTTACAGCATATAAGGTGGTTATTTAGTCTATCACGCCTATGACAACACTTTGCCAGTATAATCGTTCTGAACCATATCATAACCCATCACTTAAAGACATTTGTCCTAAGCCCTCCTTGCTCAGTGTTAATTTAAAATGACAGCACCTCAATAGCTCCTGTGCAGAGGGAGATCGAAATTTTACATGATTGTAAAGACGACTATTTAAATCTGTGAGAAGATTTGTAGCTCGGGTGCTCGTTGTTGTGGTTCTGTTCGCCGAGCTGGGAATTTGTGTTGCAGACGTTTCGCCCCCTGCCTAGGTAACATCCTCAGCGCTTGGAAGCCTCCTGTGAAACATTTCTGTGATGTTTCTCCGGCATTTATAGTGGTTTGTCTCTGCCGCTTCCGGTTGTCAGTTCCAGCTGTCCGTTGCAGTGGTCGGTATATTGGGTCCAGGTCGATGTGCTTATTGATTGAATCTGTGGATGAGTGCCATGCCTCTAGGAATTCCCTGGCTGTTCTGTTTGGCTTGTCCTATAATAGTAGTGTTGTCCCAGTCGAACTTGTGTTGCTTGTCATCGGAGTGTGTGGCTACTATGGATAGCTGAGTCATGTCGCTTCATGGCCAGTTGGTGCTCATGGATGCGGATCGTTAGCTGTCTTCCTGTTTGTCCTATGTAGTGTTTTGTGCAGTCCTTGCATGGGACTTTGTACACTACATTGGTTTTGCTCATGCTGGGTATCGGGTCCTTCGTTCTGGTGAGCTGTTGTCTGAGAGAGGCTGTTGGTTTGTTTGCTGTAATGAGTCCTAGTTGTCGCAGTAGTCTGGCTGTCAGTTTGGAAATGCTCTTGATGTATGGTAGTGTGGCTAGTTCTTTGGGTTGTGGCATGTCCTCATTCCATTGTCTTTCCCTTAGGCATCTGTTGATGAAATTGCGTGGGTATCCGTTTTTGGCGAATACATTGTATAGGTGTTCTTCTTCCTCTTTTTGCAGTTCTGGTGTACTGCAGTGTGTTGTGGCCCTTTTGAACAGTGTCTTGATGCAACTTCTTGTGTGTGTTTTGGGGTGGTTGCTTTTGTAATTCAGGACTTGGTCTGTGTATGTGGCTTTCCTGTATACCTTTGTGGTGAATTCTCCGTTTGGTGTTCTCTGTACCATCACATCTAGGAATGGGAGTTGGTTGTCCTTTTCTTCCTCTCTAGTGAATCGGATTCCTGCGAGCATGGCGTTGATGATCCGGTGTGTGTTCTCTATTCCTGTGTGTTTTTAATGATTACAAAGGTGTCATCCACATATCTGACCCAGAGTTTGGGTTGAATTTGTGGTAAGACTGTTTGTTCTAATCTTTGCATTACCGCTTCTGCTATGAGTCCAAAGATGGGTGAGCCCATGGGTGTGCTGTTGATTTGTTCATATATTTGGTTGTTGAATGTGTAGTGTGTTGTAAGGCACAGGTCCAGTAGTTTGAGTATGCCGTCTTTGTTGATAGGTTCACCTTCCTGTTGTCTGTTCTGTATGTCCAGCAGGTTGGCTATTGTTTCTCTGGCTAGGGTTTTGTCGATAGATGTGAACAGTGTCGTTACATGGAATGAGACCATATGGATTCAGGATGATCCAGTTAAATGATTACTGACGCTTACAACAGACTTCACAAATAATTTCAAAAACCACCAATCAGGAATGGACCCGGACCATACAACAGGCCATCACCATAGGACAGAACAGGACCACACACCGCAAAAAAAAAAAGCACTAAAAGAAAAAATGGCCAAACTAACACACAACAGAGAGGACACCACAACACACACCTGGGTTAGAAACCTCTTCCACAGACAGTTCACAGACATAGAAAGAACAATACTGGCCAAGGGACTCAACTACAACCACAGGGACGCCAAGACAGCAGACTTCCTAGCAGCACTAGAATGCACACTCAGGAACAATGGATTGATAGAAGAGACACAACAGTGAGACAAAGTATCGTACCTCTGATAACAAGGAAAAGACAAGCACATAACCTCAACACCAAGAAGAGGGAAGCACTAAAATCACTAAGAGATGATAAGAACATAATCATACTACTAGCAGACAAAGGCAGAATGACAGTCATCCTAGACAAAGCAGAGTACATCCAAAAAGCGCAACAACTACTTGCAGATACCAACACCTACCAAAGGAGGGAGTTTGACTCCACCCCACAGCTCACCAATAGGATAAACAATACAGAGGAACTTACAAAAAAAAGACAGATAGATAACCAGGTTTGACCTACAAAGAATGATAACTGAAACCAACAATATCCACAGATTCTATGGACTACCTAAAGTGCACAAACCAGACATCCCACTCAGAACAATAGTATCACTACCAGGGACACCATCACACAAACTGGCCAAAGAACTACAGCAGAAACTGAAACACCTGATCAGCGGATCCAGACAATCTATACAATCGACACAGGAATTCTTGGACATCATCAGAAATATACACATAGACAAGGAAGAAACTATGGTCTCATTCGATGTAACAGCACTGTTCACCTCTATCGACAAAACTCTAGCCAGAGAAAAAATAGTCAACCTGCTGGACATACAAAACAGACAACAGGACAGTGAACCCATCAACAAAGACGGCATACTCAAACTACCAATGTAGTGTCCAAAATCCCATGCAAGGACTGCACAAAACACTACATAGGACAAACAGGAAGACAGCTAACGATCCGCATCCATGAACACCAACTAGCCATGAAACGACACGACCAGCTATCCTTAGTAGCCACACACGCAGATGACAAGCAACATGAATTCGACTGGGACAACACTACTGTTATAGGACAAGCCAAACAGAACAGCCACGGAATTCCTAGAGGCATGGCACTTACCCACAGATTCAATCAATAAGCACATCGACCTGGACCCAATATACCGACCACTGCAACAGATAGCTGGAACGGATAACCGGAAGCGGCAGAGCCAAACCACTATAAATACCGGAGGAAACATCACAGAAGCGCTTCACAGGAGGCTCCCAAGCACTGAGGATGTCAGCTAGACAGGGGACGAAACGTCTGCAACACAAATTCCTAGCTCGGCAAACAGAACCACAACTATTTAAATCTCTTCTTAAGTCTTTTCTTTTACTTGCAAAAAGTGCCAATGCTGAGTGTTCAGGGCTAACTTCAGCCATTAGTAAAGAACATCTAACTTGTGGCTGTGGATCTTCCCCAGTGACTGACAGGTATCGGTACAAAGAGCAACTCAGGACAACACTAAGATCCAAGATACAGTGCCTGAAATCCAGGGTTTACATTTTCCTCTTCTTCAAAACTAAGGGCTTCAGTTCGAAAAAAAGGTTCAGATTGGACTTGAAACTTGCAGCACTCCCTTAATATTGACCTTCCGACAGTGCAGCACTCCCTCAGTACTGCCCTTATGACAGCTTAGCACTCCCTTGGTCCTGAGTCTCTAACAGAACTACAGTAAAGCATTAAAAGTTTATGCACTCAGGTCTCTGGATTAGGACTTGACCCCACAGCCTTTGGGGAATGTGCGCTACCCTCTGAAACAATGCTGGTACATGCACATTGGGTTACCATTTCAACAACTGAGCTGAATATGTGATGGAAATTACTGAGTAAAGGCTTCACAAACTATTCTGAGCAAAAGAATCCACTTCCTGCCACTGGAGGTCTCCAGCGAGCATCAGAAATCAAAGCAAGGCAATGTGAGAAGTTTGGGTCTGCCATATAATTAGCCACTGAAGTGCTGTTTTTCTACAATGTTTCCTTCAAGTATTTGATGAATAGGACAGAAGATCATCAACACATTACTGTAGGCTTTTTTTCCCCTCCCCAACAAGGATACTATAATGAACTTACACTCAGGTCTCTGGATTAGGACTTGACCCCACAGCCTTTGGGGAATGTGTGCTACCCTCTGAAACAATGTAAGGATCAGAAACCAGAGGGGGTACTGGGGACAGGAAAATGGAGAAGATAATAAGATGTGCAATCAATTAAAAATAAAAATTTCTGAAATGAAAGAGCTGCATGGGAAGAGATGCAGATGAATTTAGGGATTGGATTTTGGAGTTGGGGCTTTGGCATTGATATGGAGATTATAGGATGGAGAAGAACAGTGGAGTACAGAGTAGGACTTGGAGCAGAGGGAGATGATTGAAACAGCAGGAAACAATATTAAAGGTAAATATGAAAGCAAAGTGAAGAATGAGTATGTTGACTTGGTGAAGCAGACACAGTCATTGAGAATGGTGGTGTTGTACGTTTCAATCCTTCATGCACAATAAGGTCATAGGCAACAGTGTAAACGAGCTGTGATTTTTTTTAAGAACAGCGGAAGTACAGGTGCTGCCCAGGAAAACAAATATGCAAGCACTTGCTTTAGACTTAACACTGCATGTCGGATCCAACAGAACAGGGCAAGAATTGAGGGACAAAGTGGGCAATTTTGGAGAGTATCATTTCAATTGGTTACAATATCCTAATGGTTCAGGTAAATCATTTGAAAATCCTCGGTTGTACCGCATGAAAACAGACCCTTCAGTTCAACTCGTCCATTCTGACCAGATATCCTAATCTAATCTAGTTCCATTTGGCCTGTATCCCTATAAACCATTCCAATTCATATACCCATCCAGATGCCTTTGAAATGTTAAATGCTTTGTCTTCCACTTGTTCCAAATCTCCATTTCATTCACCATGGGGAGCTCATGGACTGTGTCGTTCTTTGTGAGCCTACAAACCAGATTATCAGTCACCACCACCCACATTTCAGCTGAACAGGAAAATTGAAGAATGGTAACAGAACAGGTATTCAAGTTGGCAGTGGGAGAGCATTTCAGTGATAATGACCACAACACTGTAAGTAAGTTGTTTTACAGGCTTTGAGGAGTTAGGTGTTGAGTTTTGCGCTGCAGTATTCCTAGTTTTTGTCCTGCTCTTGTAGCCATTGTGTTTATATTGCTAGTCCAGTTCAGTTAATCGTCAATAGTGACCCCAAGGATGTTGATAGTGGGAGAATCAATGATGGCGATAGTAGGAGAATTAATGATGGTGGAGCCATTGAATATCAAGTTGTGGTGATTAGAGTTTCTCTTGCTGGAGATGTGATTCTCTGACACCTGTGTGGCACAATCATTACTTGCCATTTGTCAGTGCAACTTTGGAAATTGTTTTGGTCTTACTGCATTTGGACATGGACTGATGCAGTACCTGAGGAGTTGGAAATGGTGTAAAGAATGTGCAACCTCCACTTCTGACCAAAGGTAACTCTTTGATGAAGGGCCTGAAGATGGTTGGGCTGTGGACATTGCCCTGAGGAATGCTTGCAAAAATGTCCTGAAGCTGAGATGACTGACATCTTAAAAACTCCAACCACATTCCTTTATGCCAGATATAACTCAAACCAGCAGATAGTTTTCTCCAATTCCAACTGACTCCAGTTTTGCAACAGCTCCTTGATGCCATACGGTCAAATGAAGCTTTGATGTCGAGGGCAGTCAGTCTGAATTTACTTCTGGCATTCAACTCTTTTGTGCATGGCTAATTAAAGTGGTAATGTGGTCAAGAGCTGAGTCATTCTGGCAAAACCCAAACTGAGCAGGCTATTGCTATGCAATTCGCTGTTTGACAGCATTTTTGACCACACTAGGCTTTGCAGTATCCAGTGCCTCCAGCCGTTTCTTGATATCATGTGGAGTGAACTGAATTGGCTGCAGATTGGCATTTATGATGCTGGGGACCTCTGGAGGAGGCTGAGATGGATCAACCACTCAGGCACTTCTGCTGAAGATGGATGCAAATACTTTTGCCCGAATGGGGATGTTTGTACAACCTCCTCCTCCAGGGGATTATTAATTGCCCATCATTATTCCACAAGATATGGAAGGACTGCAGAGCTTCGATCTGATCTGTTCACTGTGGAATGCCTAGCCCTGTCTATTATGTGCAAATTAAGCTGTTTGGCAGAAATGTATTCCTGTGTTATAGGTTCAGCAGGTTTACATGTCACTTTTAGGTACACCTGGAGTTGCTGCTGACATTTTGGGCATATTGAGTCCAGACAAACTGGCAGTGTTTCAACAGTAACGATCCTCTGATGGGCAAGGCTGTAGTTTAGCATAAATTCAATAAGGGAAATGAAAATAGAGACAAAGAAACTTTCAGAATTGGCTGCATCATTTTTTTCACTTTCCTCTTTCTCTATAAAGTTGTTTTCTCCAATTCTCTGCTCAAAGATAATAAAGGGCTGAATAGCACTGTGCAGATAACACTGTGACATCAAAGAAGAATTGACAGGGTTGTGAAACTAACTTCCAATGTGTTTTGTGATTTGGACTGCAAGGGTGACCTTATAGAGGTTTCTTAAATCATTAGGGGCATGGATAGAGTAAATAGGCAGGGTCTTTTCCCTGGGGTGGAGGAGTCCAGATCTAGAATGCATAGATTTGGGGGGGGGGGGGGGGGGGGGGGGGATTTAAAAGGGACCAAAAGGGCAACTTTTTCACACAGAGGGTGGTACATGTATAGAATGAGCTGCCAGAAGTGGTGGAGGCTGGTACAATTATAACATTTAAAAAACATCTGGATGGGTACATGAATAGGAAAGGTTTAGAGGGATATGGACCAAGTGCTGGCAAATGGGACTAGATTAGGTTAGGATATCGGATCGGCATGGATGCGTTGGACCAAAGGGTCTCTTTCCATGCTGTACATCTCTATGAATCTATGACTGATTTCATAGACTGTGTTTTCCTGACTATACCACACTTATAACATTTGTGTTTTAAGTACACGTGTCTGGTGTGTAGTTGACATGCAACTGTGAGATAAAGTTTAAGAAACATAAATTAGAAATTCTTTTACTGTTCTTGTTAGTTACTTCACATGTTCCTGAAACAGCCTGGTGTGGTCTGTCTTTGTTGTGTGGAGCAGTCAGAGGCAAATTGAGACTTCCACGAATTTCAGCCAATTTTCACATTTTCATGACCTGCTTTTAAAAAGAACATCAATCCCTTCCACACCACTACTTTTCCCTTCTCAGTCCACAACCAGAAATATGGGTTCAATGCTAGCCTCGGTGCGACATTCTTCCTTCATGGGTTTCCTTGGGGTGATCCGGTTTCCTCCCACGATCCACAAAGATGTGCAGATTAGGTGAATTGGCTGTGCTAAATTGCGCAGAGTTCAGGGATGTTAGGTTCATTAGTCAGGGGTAAATATAGGGTACGGGAATGGGTCTCTGTGGGTTACTCTTTGGAGGGTCAGTGTAGACTTGTTAGGTCAAAGGGCCTGTTTTCACACTGTAGGGACTCTATAAATAGTGGGGATCAACTTTCAGTGCACTATCCCAGTGAACTGTGATGGGTTTGGCTAAGTGAGTAAGCAAACACTTTGCAGATGGAATGCATAATTCGGAGAAGTGTGGAGTTATCCACTTTTACAGGAGAACAGACCTTTTCAGAAACAGTGATAGGCTGAGAAGTGTTGAACTTGAAAGGGCCTTGAGTGACATTTCGCATGAGTCATATAAAATTAACATACAGGTACAGAAAAAACTGAGAGAAATGGTTTATTGGCTTTTATTACAAAAATATAAGTATTTAAGTAACGATGTGTGCTGAGACCACACCTGGCACACTGAATTTTTTGGTCTTGTCATGTGGGAAGACAACAGAGGCTCACCAAACTAATTTCTAGGATGGAGGGACTTCTCTGAGTGCCATGTCTATGAAGGATAAGAATGACATTTTCCTTACCTTTGAGTTCCTTGGTACAATTTTGTTTAACACTCCCACTAAAGGGAGAGACACAATGGAATATGATAGAGTCCTACATGTTCTACAGATATCACATTTATCATTGATTTCTTCAATAAGTTTTGTGCATTCATAATGCCTTACACCTGCATCCTTTAGTAGGACTTTGACCCTGTGAGAAGATGCATGAACAAACTGCCACTCTCATTTTAAGACCTTTTTCCCCTATGTACATTTCAAATCCAATAGTGGTCATACTGTATCTGAAACATTCTGTTTCTCTCTCTACAGATGCTACCAGACCTGCTGAGTTTCTGCAGCATTCTCGGTGGTTGACTTAGTTTGCAATCTTTGTCTTTCGGCAATTATGCTCTACTATCAACATAAATCTGGATCCAAGCCCGTTGGTGAGACCCAAATTAGACACCTTACTATGTGAAGAGAATTTATTAATGTCTTCTACACACCTGTCCAAATTATTGCCTCTTGTCTCTACTGCCTTACAGTAGTGAATTTGATTCCAGCCTTGGGCAACTTGTATGTGTGGAGAGTGCACATTTTCCCAGCGTCTGCGTAGGTTTCCGCTGGGTGCTCCAGATTCTTTCCATAGTCCAAAGGTATGCAGGTTTGACGGATAGGCCATGTTAAATTGCTTGTAATGCCCAGGGATGTGCAGGGTACTTGGGTTAGCTGTGGTAAAGTGGGCATAGTAAAGTGGGCATGGGGGCATCTGGGTGGGATGCTCTTCAGAGGGTTGGTGCAGACCTGATTGGCTGAACGGCCTCTATCGGCACTTGAAAGATTCTACAATTTTAAAACTTAAACTGACTGAGCCAGTTTTCTCTGCTGTTTGGAAGAATGCGAAATGGTCTAATTCAAACATGTACAATTCTTGCAGGGCGCGAGTGTGTCAATGCAAGATGTTGCTCCAAGCTGAAGGGACTAGAATCAGGGCACTGAGTCACTGAATAGGGGACAGTTCATTTACTACTAAGATGAGTAAAAACTTCTACACTTAGAGGGTAGAGAATCTTTGGAATATTTTTGTCCCAGAGGGTAGTAGAGGATGAGTCATGAGTGTGTTCAAAACTGAAATCAATAGACTCCTACTTATTAAAAACATAGGAAATAGGGTTAGTGCAGGATAATGGTGCTGAAATACTAAATGGCACAGCAGGCTCAAATACTGATGTTCTACTCCTGCTCCTCTTCGTTTTGTTCTTATTAACAGGAACTTCACTTCCAACATATGGGGACAGGGCTAGAAGGAAGGTCTAAACACTCATCAGCAGTGTTTCTTCGTTTTTTTCATCGTTATATACAGCCTGGTTGTTGCATTGCGGTTCCTTTAATTTGACACAGGGCATCCCAAAAGGAATGCTGATCATTGTTTGTTGTGCTGGATGTCACACCTGAGCTGCTACATTGTCATATATTGGAGCAATTTAAAGAGAACATTGTTGATCGTGAATCAGAGTGACCATTTTCATGCTATTATTCTAGATACTTCCTAGATTTCTAGTTAATTCAGCTTTTTCTCCAATAGCAATCTCTGCTAAAAAGGTCCCAGAGACCAACCTCTATAATGGTATTGCCATAATTGTACTGCAAATAATTTAACCTCACCATATACACAGAAAGAGTGGGTGCCACTACTGGCGGCATCATCAAATTTGCTGTTAAATTCAAGTACAAGACTGAGATACCAAAAGGAATGTTACGGACTCCAAATGTAAATATAAACACAAACAAACAAAAGTTACTACCTTTTTCCTGGTTGTAGTGATTGCTCTCGTTCTGTTGGTCAGGTGACTGTGAACGTGCTGCTCGCTGCCTTGCCTTCCTTGACAGCTTGTTGTCTTCACCACTTTCATATTCTCTTCCCAGGAGGTCCTCAGGACTAGGGGCACAAGCACCTAGGGTTTCAGGTCTACAGTCTTGAGAAAATTTATCAGTGGCCTGCCGGCAGTAAACATTACGCTCAGGCAAGTCACAGGACTTATCTCGAACTGCAATGACCTTTGGGCGTGCACCCTGACTATAATAGTTAGAAGCTGCCTCAGGGGTTGCATTTAGAACAGGGGGTGGTGGTCTCCTTGGTGCCTCCTTCTTGCGAGAATGGTTCTCAAGCTTTCGAGTATCGGCATCTGGATAATCATCATTCCACACATTTTCTGAATAACGGGACTTCTCGTTGGGGCTACGTGTTGTTGGCTCCATGGCCCAGTCATCAATTCGAGATTTTGAGCTTGGTTCTGCTGGTAACTTCAGGTGATTGTCCCTTTTGTACCTTAAATCTCTATTTCTATGGCAATCATTTCCATTCCTGCTGTTTCTATCGTGCTTGCGCACTCTGCTTTTCATGTGATCTGAGTAACACGTGGGCACAATAGGATATGAAAACTTGTTAGCAAATGTTAGACACAAAAAATGAGGAGGAAACTTGAACAGAGGAAATGAATGTTAATACACAAACCTACAAGACATGCTCACAGGAAAGCCATGCGGGTGAATGTCAGTACACCATTAAAAATGACCACTTTTCATTCCTCACCCATACCTTGGTGCTAATTCCAGAAACATACTTGTCATGTACAAATAGCTACCAGTAGGTGAATTAAGCTTCATATTGAACATGGAAATGTGCAGAATTAACAAAGCAACATGCAGGTGGATCAACAACAGCCAGGTATACATGAAAGCTTTATTCAGATATAGTAGACAGTTAGGTCAGATGGAGTAACCAAACAGGGTTAACTAACTGACTCCAAATGTCAATACGAGTCTAAGGTTAAACCTGATTTCTATATAAAGTGCAATAGCAATTCAAACTGTAAAATTAGTTAAGGGGAGGAACACAGGCCTAGGATGCAGCCATTCAGCTTCTCAATACTTTGTTCCACTTTTCTGAGATCATGTTTGATGTGTAGCCTAATTTCATAAATCTGTCTTAGCTGGTTAGACCAGGGAAACCCAGTGGATGTGGTCTATCTAGACTTCCAAAAGGCCTTTGATAAGGTGCCACACGGAAGGCTGCTGAGCAAGGTGAGGGCCCATAGTGTTCGAGGTGAGCTACTGGGATGGATTGAGGATTGGCTGTCTGACAGAAGGCAGAGAGTTGGGATAAAGGGTTCTTTTTCGGAATGGCAGCCGGTGACGAGCGGTGTCCCGCAGGGTTCTGTGTTGGGGCCACAGCTGTTCACGTTATATATTAATGATCTGGATGAAGGGACTAGGGGCATTCTAGCGAAGTTTGCAGATGATACGAAGTTAGGTGGACAGGCAGGTAGTACTGAGGAAGTGGGGAGGCTACAGAAGGATCTAGACAGTTTGGGAGAGTGGTCCAGGAAATGGCTGATGGAATTCAACGTGAACAAATGTGAGGTCTTGCACTTTGGCAAAAAGAATAAAAGCACAGACTACTTTCTAAATGGTGAGAAAATTCGAAAAGCCAAAGTACAAAGGGATGTGGGAGTGCTAGTCGAGGATTCTCTAAAGGTCAACATGCAGGTTGAGTCCGTGATTAAGAAAGCGAATGCAACGTTGTCACTTATCTCAAGAGGGTTGGAATATAAAAGCACCGTTGTGCTACTGAGACTTTATAAAGCTCTGGTTAGGCCCCATTTGGAGTACTGTGTCCAGTTTTGGTCCCCACACCTCAGGAAGGACATACTGGCACTGGAATGTCCAGCGGAGATTCACACGGATGATCCCTGGAATGGTTGGTCTAACATATGAGGAACGGCTGAGGATCCTGGGATTGTATTCATTGGAGTTTAAAAGATTAAGGGGAGACTTAATAGAGACGTACAAGATAATACATGGCTTGGAAGGGTGGACACTAGGAAATAGTCTCCTCACCTAACGGAAACAAGGACCCGTGGACACAGCCTTAGAATTAGAGGGGGTAAATTCAGAACAGAAATGTGGAGACACTTCTTCAGCCAGAGAGTGGTGGGCCTGTGGAATTCATTGCCGCAGAGTGCAGTGGAGGCCAGGACGCTAAATGTCTTCAAGGCCGAGATTGATAGATTCTTGTTGTCTCGAGGAATTAAGGGCTATGGGGAGAATGCGGGTAAGTGGAGTTGAAATGCCCATCAGCCATGATTGAATGGCGGAGTGGACTCGATGGGCCGAATGGCCTTACTTCCACTCCTATGTCTTATGGTCTTATATTGTTATATAGCAAAAAGCTATTGATCACTGATTTAAAACTATTGATAGAGTCACAGCATCCACTACTTTCTGTAGAAGAATATTTCAGATATACCACTCTTTGCATGAAGTGTTTCCCCAATTTTTCTTTATTGTGGCTCCTGGCACTGATTTTATGATCAGATTCCATTGTAATACTTTCCTTCATCAGTAGGAAAAGAGCTTCTAACCGAACATACCAGTTACTTTCCAAATAGTCTAACTTCAAACATAACATCATTTAACCTTCTATATTCCAGGGAACGCATGCAGTGTTTGTGTAAATATCTTTTCACAATCTAATTTTGGAGTCTTTGTAACATTCTGGTGAATTGCCCTAACCCTAATCACGCTTCCAAGGGCAATGCATCACATGGAAGTCCAAAGCTGAACACAGGCCCAGATATGGTCTAGCCAGTAAGGTGCATTGTTGAAGTTTTTTTATTGTTCATTAGATGTTGGTGCCACTGGCTAGGCCAACATTTACTACTCGGAATAAAGTGATGGTGAGTTCCCTTTAGAACTACTGTCATCCTAAATATTAGGAACAGCATGCAAAGATTTTAAAGAAGTGACAGTGAAGGGGTTATTGTCTGCAATTTTGGTCTCCCTCCTATCAGAAGGATGTTGTGAAAGGGTTGAGAAAAGATTTACAAGGAAGCTACCAGAGTTGGAGGATTTGAGCTAGGTTATACAGGTTTACAAAATCATGAGGGGTAACAGAAGGGTAAATAGACAAGGTCTTTCTCCCCGGGGTTGGGGAGTCCAGAACTAGAGACCAGAGGTTTAGGGTGAGGGGGAACAATTTAAAAGGGACCTAAGGGGCAACTTTTCACGCAGAGTGTGGTGCGTGTATTGAATCAGCTACCAGAGGAAGTGGTAGAGGCTGGTACAATTACAACATTTAAAGGCATCTGGATGGGTAAATAAATAGGAAAGATTTAGAGGAATATGGACCAAGTGCTAGCAAATGGACTAGATTATTTTAGGATATTTCGTCAGCATGGATGAGTTGGATGGAAGCATCTGTTTCCATGCTGTACATCTCCGTGACTCTATGAATGGCAAAGTTGCTCTAACTCAGTCATTTACAGGCGGTGGTGCTCCAAAGCATTTGCTACCCTTGCCCTTCTAGGAAGCTGCTGTCAGAGGATGGCAAGTTGTTGCAGTACACACTGTTCTCACTATCTGCTATATGTTGAAGGTGGTGGATGGGATGACAACGTAGCAGGCTGTTTTATCCTGTGTGGTGTTGCGTCTCTCAAGTCAAATTCATCCAGTCAAGTGAGGTATCTTCTATCATACTCCTGACAGGTGCCTTATAGACAGTGGACAAGTGCTCAGAAGTTAGAAAGGGAGTTAGTTGCTGCAGCATTCATGGCCTTTGAACTAGCCTTTTCATTATATTCTAACCCTTCAGTTGGGAGATAATTATTCTTCATTAGTCACTTTCATTTAATGTGAGTGATCTGGATGCATGAATGAGAAATATTAAATCACATGGAAGGAGATCTTGCAGGTCACCAGATAAACAATCAAGAGTTTGATTTTCAAATTCTTAGTCCTAGGATCAAGTGTCCAGGCCTGGCTGTTTGCACTAATTTAACTAAAGAAGAATTGAATTGTGGAACATTACTACTCTGTCAGACTCTACAGTGCTTTTACATGTTGATGAGGGTGTAGAACAAACAAGATGAACAGTTTAGCAACTGAATCAGGTTTCCAATGCACTGGTAGTTAATTAAGAAATTTCACTTGCAGATGTTATGGGGTTGGGGGGGGGGGGGGGAATGTGGGGGTCACAGGCAGGCACTACAGGATCCAAGTATAAAACAAAACAGGTTGAACAAAACTAAGACATGAAATAACATTCAACATGATAGAAATGCAAGCAGGATAGAAAGACACAACCAGGATAGAAACAGCAAATCATGAAGGTTGATCAGTGCTGCTGACTGAGCAGAAAAAACTGCGATGTTAAGCTTTTTCCGGAAGCTTTTGATCATCCTGATCTTTGTAGTAAATGCTGAACTGAGCAGATGTAATAATCTCAATCATTCACTGATTTCCACCACAGACCCATCACCAAGCACAAGTGTATACCACCACCACCACCGGAACCATACACTAGTGAATGCACTGACATACCAGCCATTCACCTGCAGGGTGACTACCACATTATTCTGTGAACAAGCCCAAGACCTGCTGATTTCCATGACATTTCCCACAATCACAAAGGGACCACAAGATGCTGTTATTTGAACTCAGCCAGCTAATAATCCATCCTGTGGAAGCCACTGGTAAATGGGTAACAGCAGCTCCATTTTCATTCAGTTCTCTCAGAGAACAATCCAAAATGCACTAACACAGCAGATCCTGTAGCTGAATATACAGGAAGCTCCAATTCAGCAAGTTGAAGATGTTCCAGTTGGTTGAATTAACTGATCTCTTTCACATAGCGTTGCACCCAGAATCGCACGTTATTCCTTTTTAAAAGGATCAGCAGAATGTGTTTTGAAGTATTACCTCCATTTTCTTCGAAGCCAACAGCACATGGATCATGGCCTATCTTTTCCTGTTGGTGTTTCCGTCTCAACTTTTCTTCCTTCTCCTGGAGTTTCCGAGCAATAGCCTATGAGAAGTAATTTAGAAAGAGACACTTGAAAGTTATGTTCAATGTCAGAGATATTATTGCACAAAACCAAAATGTTTGTTTCCACCCTCCCCAGCCCATGCACAGGGACTGCAAATCAGGAAAGACTTGATCCTAGAGCCAGTCCATAAAGCGTAGGTATATAAGCTAACTTAGCAATGGTCTCAGTGCCTGTACTACAAAGCAGTTTCTCCCTAATCAATGCTCAGCAAACCATTAATAGTGTGTACACATATAAACAATCTGATCTGGTCCTCACCCACAAGTAGCCTGGTCAGACAGAGTTAAACACAGACATTGCCATTTCAAGAAGCTGAAGGCACCCAACATAAAAGAAACCATAACACAGCAAAGAAGGTCAATGGATAAATGCACCACTTGATTTGGAGAACTGCACAATCCAACCTTAAGACAGAGGAGCAAATGCAGACCATTTGGCCTTTTGGGTCTGCATTGCCATTCAATGAGATCATGGTTGATCTAATAATCCTCAACTCTGCTTTCCTGCCTTTTCCCATAACCCTTGACTCCTTTGCTGAATGTCACAGGTGTAAAAATGAACTAAAAATAAAAAGAAACACAAGCAATATCCACATCCCACAGGAAGAAAGATTGTGTGTTGTGTTAGGTTTGGATAAGATCATTTCAGCATTGAAATTTTTCATGGCTGAATAATCCTATCCTCGGAGGAAGGTGCTTGAAGGCAGGTGGAATCTGTAGGCACAAACATAACCCAAACCAGTACCTTTAGGACCCAAGGGTGAATATTCAAATCAGTCAACAAGATTGGTATCATCTGCCTGCCGATTGCAGCTGAAGTAGCATCATTGCAAAGCAAGACAATTGTCAAATTATCCCCTGGTATGTGTCCCATGTAGACTTTATGAATGTAGAAGCAGCAAAATCACTTTACAAAGACCCTTAATCACATCACAATGGAAACATAACATTTAACTCCCCAAAACTAATTGTATCCTTGATTTTTTGGCTATCCAGACATTCCAACAACATTTCTTCAGACACTTTTCGTATCAATGGCTAAAAATAAACCATCATTTCCAATGTACTTGCAACATGTTACAGTACTAGTTAACTGAGCATTAAAGTAATACTTGAATCTTTACAAAATACAAGGGGAAATACATGCTTAGACATTTGTTATTAATGGCTAGCAGAGCTGTAAACTGAGGTTTGAAGCAGCATTTGAATATTTATAGCTTCGATGCTGCAAACTGCACAGTGCTGTACTGACCTCATTTCAAGAAGTCACCATTGCGATATAAATGGAAAGTGCCTGCAGCATCCTTTCTTTCTGACTACCTGAAGCAGTTCTCTAGAACTCCCAAACTGCTGACTCAACAGTCAAATCATATCCCTCTTTAGATTCTCATCTTGTATTAGAGTATCAGGAATTCTGCAATAAACCAGAATGCACAATGGAAGATGTTGCTGGAGAGGGTGAAAGGGGTGCCCAGGATAGGCAAACAGAAATACATTTTGAAAATAGAACTGATGCCATGTGAATTTTGAAATTTTTTTAGTGTGAGGTAAACTTCTCTTTCAACTATTGAGAAGCAGAGGGCAATCCCAGTGATTGACTATATTGGAAATAACCTTGTCTATTAATTCCTCTGGAAGCCAGTCAGTCAGTCACAAACCTAGGTCCTGGACCAACTGTACAAATAGCATCACATTACCTCTGACTGTGACAGATACTCCACACAGTGCCTTGGCCTCAGCATAACTGGCAAATCTTTACTCAGATGTCCACAAACTACAAGTTGCCAAATCTGATCCAATATTTGCAGGTGCAGTAATGCTGCACTGAATGTCACATCATCCTCTGCAAAGCATACTCCTTCAAAGTCAAGTCTAATTAGTTGACACCATGAGTAATATTGGAACTATCAGTCCAGGTCCTGGCAGAAATAATTCAAGCCATTATTGGGAATGAAGAGAAGCATCTCCCAAACTACTGACTGGATTGCTCAAGCAGCAATTCTGGAAGAGGAAAGAAACTTCAGCTGAACCTTGGAATGAGGAATAACGAACCCAAGTAAATAAATTCAACAGGCAATTAAGTGGTTCCTGGACGTAGCTAACATCTGATGAGCAAACAAATCTGGAGCGAAAGCAACAGCTTGGGTGGAAGCAGAGAAAAGATGGGTAGAGTGGATTCTCTGATGGAGGATATGTAAAGGAGGCTGGGATTTGTTGAATTCTTGATATTTTTTAAATCGTAGATCACCCAATATTGTTTCCGAAGTTAAATACCTGTGGACACGTGCTTAATTCATCAAATGAATCCCTCGCCAAAAAAATCCAATGCTATACTGCATGAGGGGCGGCTTTGTGAGAATTATCTGAAGTCCATACAGTGTTTCAGTGAGGCCAAAGATGTAGCAGGATGAATTGGAATTTAGTGAGACTGAAGCTAAACACGGACTTTGAAATGAAATTGAATGCAGAAAGGAGTACAAAATTCCTCATTCTGGGAATGAAAGAGCTGGAGTATTATACATATGTTATAAAAGGTCAATTATTTTCCTCAGCCTCATCAGCAATCAACTCAATTTTCAACACAGACACAAAGGACGATTCTACATGGATATCAAAATCTATTGACAACAAATGGAAGCAGATATTCGAAACCATCACCACTTGACAATCAATGGTAATACTGTCACTGAATCACACACTAACAACATCCACAGGGATTCCTCGATGAAATGGACGAGCCACATAAATACTGTCACTACAAGAACACGGAAGGGGCTAGGGATCTTGTAGAATGTAACTCACCTCCTGTCTCCTCAATCTTGACCTGTCATCTACAAGTCAGGTGTATGATGGAATACTATTCTGACTCACTTGGGAAAGTTTGCTGATACTCAAGCCCCACTACTCGCAGAGTTGTCACAGAATTTAAAGGTTTCTTCATATTATCTCAGTCTCTAAATTACCTGCCTGATGGATAGAGAAAACACTGGTCATGTTTCTGTAAAATAATTATAATTTATTACAAATGACTCAATTCCAACTACAGGAAAACAAAAATATTAAGTTTTAATATAAAACCTACTCAATGAAATTCTAACACTTACTCCATAAACTCCTACATGCACAGCAAACAAATACAAATGGTATAGTAGAGAACAAATACTGAGCAAGTTCAAAAGCACCTGTCACAGGATTTGAAGAGATGTTCCCCTTTACTCTTCCAAGAATATCTGGTCTCCAGTCTTGGTAGTACAGAATCCATGGGCCGAAGAGCTTTATTGCATGGTTCTACGAGCTGTTTATTTGCAGATACATAAAATTCTTCATAGAATACACAGGGTGGTTGGCACTCGAACTGCATAATCCATCAGCTAACAATCCAAAAGCTAAGAATAGCAAGCCGGGGATCCAAGATGGCAGCGACCCAGCAAGTCTGAGTCTACAGTGCTCCCCCCAAGACTTGGGCAAAGTGGGTCACCCACCCCCACCACAATCACCAAATCATTTAAAATAACTGTTTAATTTAATTAGTTGCTCAGTGTTGAATTTAAACAATTTAATCTTCAGCAAAAATTACTAAAGGGAAGGGAGCCCGCAGCTCTCAGCGAGCAGGAACCCCTCCCCCACCCTCTCCAGCTGCAGCAGAGGTGTCCGCAGCCACCCCAGGGGACTTACCTACGGTGGCAAGCCTCGTGGAAATGATCTCTAAACTCGATGCAAAGATCGACGCTTTCATTGAAGAATCCCGAAGCCGATGGGACTCACTCTTGGCCGCGCTGCAAAAGCACGACCGAGACATTAAAGAAATCGAGCGCCGAGTCGGAGGGGCGGAGCTAAAGGCCGCGACCTCCGAAACTACAGCACAATCAACCGTGGATCAGGTCCGGACTCTCAAACAGTGAGTCCGGACCTTAGAGAATCATATTAATGACCTCGATAATCGAGGTCGTCGAAAAAATATTCATTTGCTGAGCCTTCCCGAACGGGAAGAGGAAGGCCAGCTTACAGCGTTTCTCGAGCAGTGGCTGCAACAGCTTTTAAATTTGGAAGCTGGATCAGGCCAGGTAAGGGTGGAGTGGGCCTACCGGGTTGCAATACGCGGGCCCAGCTCGAACCAGCGCCCTCGCCCAGTCCTGTTCCGGCTGTAGGGAGAGGCAGATACTCCTAGAAGCTTCTAGAAGTCTTGGAAAAGATTCCCAAGCCATGATCTATAAAGGTTCCAAGATCATGTTATTCCAGGACTTTTCCCCAGCTCTGGTCCGAAAGAGGAAGGCATTCAATGAGGCAAAGAAGTGTTTAAGGGACTTAAATATTCAGTACTCCTTACACTACCCAGCGACGCTACGCTTTAACCATGAAGGATCCGTGTATAACTTCGGATCGCCGGAAAAGGCTATGGAATTTTTGGACTCTCTTAGATAAATTGTAAGAGATAATGGATGTTGGTTTACCTTTCCCACACTCCGGTTTATATCCCCCCCTTTTTCTTTTTTCTTACCTTACTGTTTAATATTATCTTGGGGGGAGTGGGGAGAGGGATTTATTTATTTGTTCTCTATTTAACTATGTATGTATGTGTGTATGTATAGATATATGTGTGTATGTGTATATATATATAAACCGGGGGGTTTAGTTCACGTTGGTGGGGGGAGGTAGTTACCTTATTCTATTTTACCTCTGTCTC
The DNA here is from genome assembly GCF_047496795.1 of Chiloscyllium punctatum. Classification (NCBI taxonomy): domain Eukaryota; kingdom Metazoa; phylum Chordata; class Chondrichthyes; order Orectolobiformes; family Hemiscylliidae; genus Chiloscyllium; species Chiloscyllium punctatum. The sequence continues at coordinate 26,889,157 of NC_092744.1, read as the reverse complement.
TAGGAGCGGGGTTGTATTTCCCTTGCTATTTTGTATTATTATATTTAATTATTATTTGCTGAGGTTGTAATTTTATAGTTATATATGCTTATACATGGTATTAACATTACCAAATACATCCAGGTGTGGGTGGGAGGGGGTGGGGGTAGGGTGCTCACTGTTAACTCTAGCTTTGTATTATATCTGAATTCTCCTCATTCTATTGAGGAGCGCCTGGGTCAAGGGTGGGGCATTGGTTAGGAGAGGATACGATGGACCTTTGGAAAGGAAGTGACACCCCTGGGAACAAGGGGGAAAATCTCCATTTAAATGCGTTCTATACGTTTTATTTTTTTTTATTATTTAGAAATAGTTTTTTGTTATACTGTTGTGAGTGTATTAGAGAGCCTTTATTTTTGTGAATTTTATATGTTCTATGCTTGGGATGTTTTGGATAGGGTTTCCCCTCCCGAGGGGTCTCAGATTTGCCCGGATGATTATGGTTGATCAGTCGGTTAAGTGGTGCACCTGGAATGTCAAGGGGAGTAATTCGCCAGTCAAAAGGAAGAAAATATTATCAAATCTTAAGAATGAAAGAGTTGATATAGCTCTCCGACAGGAGACAGATCGGTTGGATAAAGAACACTTGAAATTACGACAGGGTGGATTTGATCAGGCCTTTTTTCCTTCTTTTAGCTCAAAAAGTAGGGGAGTTGTTATTCTTATTCGGAAGAATTGCCCTTTCAAAATCCTAAATCGGATAAAAGACGAATCTGGATGCTATATTCTGATTAAAACCCTTATAAATGGAGAAGAATATGGGATTTTAAATTTGTACTGCCCCCCCGGCACACCCCTTTAAATTTATAACGGAAGCCTTCTCAAAATTGATGATTCTTGGTGCCCGTCATACAATTATAGGGGGAGACTTAAATTGTATTATGGATCCGGAAATAGATAGGATTCCCAAGAGTACTGCAGGAGTATCTCCCAGATCTAGACAATTGGTGGATCTGAACAAAGAATTAGGATTAGTAGATGTATGGAGATGTCTTCATCCACAGGGCAGAGATTTTTCTTTTTACTCCAATCCACATAAATGCCATACCAGAATTGACATTTCTTTTGCCCCCTCGCTTTTTTTAAATTCCAAATCATCCTGTAAAATAGGTAGTATAGTAATTTCTGACCACGCTGCTGTATATATCGAAACCAAGGCAAGGAATAATGGGACATCCCCTGGGCATTGGTGTATGGACTCCTTCCTAATGAAAGACAGTAAATTTGTCAAGTTCTTTTCTCAAGAATTTAAAACTTTTTTAGAAATTAATTCAGGTACGGCTAGCAACCCAATGATGTGGGAGACCATCAAAGCTTACGCACGAGGTTTGATCATCTACTCAGCGACCCAGAAAAAATTAAAGGGAGAACAACAGCGTCTGCTCGAAGCTCGCTTAAAAGCAGCTGAAACTGCATATGCTGATAGACCTTCTATTATTAAATTGCAAAGGATTACGGCCCTTAGGACAGCTCTAAACACTACGCTTATCCAAACGGCTAAACGGGAAATATTATTTGCAAAACAAAGGTTATATGAATATGGCGACAAACCGGGTAGATACTTAGCATTTCTTGCAAAGAAACAAAAGGTCCCTCAAACGATCACGTCTATCAAGGAAAGTACGGGTATTTTGACTCATGATCATAAAAAGATTAATGCAATCTTTAAGAAAATTTTATTCTGATTTATATAAATCGCAGGATTGTGAAGACAGGACTAGGAGGATGCAATCATTTTTTAAAAATTTGACCTTTCTGGGCCTAACTCCGGAACAGGTATCGGTCTTAAATGCTCCCCTAACAGTCCAAAAAATACTTGACGCAATCAGGCAACTTCAGAGCGGTAAGGCACCGGGCCCAGATGGTTTTCAAGCTGAATTCTATAAAGAATTTACAGAAATATTGGCTGGTCCACTTATGGACATGTATAACTATGCATATAGTAGGGCTGTCTCCCGCCTTCGCTGAAAGAGGCAAATATCTCTCTTATCCTTAAAAAAGGAAAGGATCCAGAAGATTATACGTCATACAGACCAATATCCTTGTTAAATGTAGATTTTAAAATCCTTTCTAAAACGTTAGCATTGAGACTAGAAAGGATACTGCCATATATCATAAAGGAGGATCAGACGGGGTTTATTAAGGGCCGTAGATCATCCAATAATATTAGAAGGGTTTTGAATATGATTCAAGCCTACCATCAGGGAAAGATACCAGGAGTCGTAGTTTCATTAGACGCGGAAAAGGCTTTTGATAGGGTTGAATAGTCATATTTGTTTTACACATTGGGAAGGTTTGGCATTGGAAAGGTGTTTACCAAATGGGTCTCAACATTGTATAGTGATCCCAAAGCAGTTGTGGTTACCAATGGATGAGGTTCAGATAGCTTCAGTGTGGGTAGGGGCTGCCGTCAGGGATGTCCTCTCTCGCCATTGTTATTTACGCTAATAATTGAGCAACTAGCAGAAGCTATACGAGCTGATCCTAATATAACGGCCCCGAGGATCGGTACAGGTAAACATAAAATTACCCTGTATGCAGATGATGTTCTTCTATTCCTCAGTAATCCTCTGATGTCTGTACCTCGCTTATTCCAAGTTATTAATACATTTAGCACATTCTCAGGCTATAAAATTAGTTTCTCAAAATCGGAGGCTATGCCAATGGGTGGCCTTGCTATGATACCCCGCTTAGTGGATGGATCCCATTTTCCCTTTCGTTGGTCCCTGGAGGGTTTCTTATATTTAGGCATTTTTATTACCCCAGTATTTGGTCAGTTATACAAGGCTAACTTTGTGCATTTACTGGAAAGGATAAGGCAGGACCTCCAGCGATGGGGAGACCTTCCAATTTCCTGGCTGGGTAGAATGAAAATGAATGTCCTGCCCCGTCTCCTATACCCAATGAGAATGCTTCCAGTGATGCTGCCAAGGCTGGCACTATGTAAATTATATGGCTGGCTGGGTTCCTTTATCTGGAATCATAGACGGCTCCTCATTATGTTGAAGAAGCTACAGCTTCCACATGCAAGGGGAGGATTGGACTTCCCAGACTTTAGGAAATATCAGTTAAGTTCCTTATTAAGTTACATAGCTGATTGGGTCTTGTTTGATCCACAATCAATCTGGCTGGACATCGGGGCTTCTCAAGTAAAATGTCCACTTATTAACCTTTTATTTTCAGACAAGAGGAAAATCATTACAGATTACTGTAAAAACCCTATAATACTAAATACAATTAAAGCTTGGAATATAATGCGGCAAAATGAGGGCAACTCACATAAAACATCCCCCTATGCGCCGATAGTGGGAGCATGGGGATTCCAACCGGGGTTTACAGATGCCACTTTTAAACTATGGAGATCCAGGGGTATCTCATGTCTAGGGGACCTATTTAAAGATGGGGTCTTGATGTCTTTTGAACAGCTGCGTCAGAAATTCAGATTACCTAATGGAGACCTCTATCGATACTTCCAAATTTAAGACTATATACAAAAGACGATTACGTTATTAGAACTTAAAACATGGGATCAGGAATTGGGACTAGAAATCTCTATAGAAACGTGGAATGCCATTTGGGAAAATGCCAGAAGAATCACCATCTGTAACAGAACACAGGCTATCTAGCTGAAGATACTTCATAAGGCCCATATAGCACCGGATCAATTGGCAAAATTTAAGACAGGGGCATCTCCAATGTGTCCCAAATGTAAAATAGAGGTGGGCACTCTTGTACATTGTCTATGGACCTGTCATAAGATCCGTAGATACTGGACTAAAGTAGCAAGTGCCCTGACAGAAATTTTAGGAACGGAAATTAAAGTGGACCCAGTATCTCTCCTTTTGGGCTTCTCAAACTTATCCTCCCTGGACATGCATGGGAAGAGACTATTTTCTATTCTCTCTTTCTGTGCAAGGAAAAATATTTTGGTAAACCGGGTGGCTGAGGGCCCCCCTGGACTTTCAAATTGGCACAGATTAATTATGGAATGTATTCCCCTTGACTTCCTTACAAATATGGTACACTGAAAGACCGAATTATTTTATAAAATATGGCAGCCCTTCTTGAATTATATGAATACAGATATTTCGGCTATCCTAACAAGGGCTTTTATTTAATTGAGATTACGAACCTGGCTGGTCCGGGGCCCCTTGGGAGAGGAATCCTGCACGAATACGGGTTTTGTTACATTTGATGTTAACACATTCCGAGTATGTATCTCACTACCCAATTTCTATGTTATCCGCTGTTTTTTTTTCCTCTTTCTCTTATTTGAATAATGTAAGAGACTTAAATATACTCTCTGGTTAGTTGTAGGTTAGATTAGTAGTTAGTTGAGTTTTGTTTATTTTTCTCGGTATTTTTCTTTTGTTAAATTTTGGTTCTTATATATTTAAGATTTAATTGTATATCAATGTTAGTACTTGAGAGTTTTGTTTATTTTTGTAAACTTGTAAACATGTTAAATTTCTAATAAAAATATCTATATAAAGAAAAAGAATAGCAAGCCATCTTGCAGGTTTTGGTTCTTTTGGAGGAAAAGAAATTTTCTCTGCTGCAGTTTAGAGACTTCTGCCCCTGTATGATTCATTCTGTTCATCTGCCTAGAAGCCAAAAAGAGAGCTACTGTCCTGCTGATGAATCCTGGCCTCCAGAACAGATCCTGACTGCACAAATCAATCAGCAATCCATTTCTAGGTGAAGCTTGCACTGTAAGCATACACCCGTTACGATGGTGTCTTAAACAACATTTGCCACTGCATGAATAAACACATTTCACAATACGTTCCACTAACTTGTTCTTACAAATGCAGCAACCTTCTCCCATTTTGGACCACAATCCAAAGTAAAGAAAAATAAAAAGATGTGGTCTTCACAATACTTTCCATTTGCCTGGTTGGGTGCAGCTCCAACAACATTCAAGAAGCTCAACATCGGTGAAGACAAAACAAACCACTTGATTGACACCCCATCTATCATTCAATATTCACCCTCTTCTTCACTAAGGAATAGTAGCAATAGTGTGTACCATATAAAAGATGCATGGCAGCAACTCACCAAGGCTCATTCAATAATACCTAACCAACCCATGACTTTACTACCTAGAAGGATAAAGCCACCACCTACAAGTGCCTCTCCAAGTCAGACACCATCCATATTTTGGAATTATGTCACTCATCGTTCACCATCCCTGGGTGAAAATTCTGAAACTCTCTTCCTTACAGCAGTGTGGGTGTGCTTGTGCTTCAAGAACTGTTCAAAAAGGCAGCTCACCACGTTTCCCAGGGCAACTGGAGAATAAATGCTAGCCGCCAGTCACATCCATATCCCCAAAATCAAATTTACTGCAGCTGAATAAATGTGAGGTCAAAGAAGAAAAATTCCAGTTCCTGGATACAAACTTCAAAATTAATTGGTAGGGCTATGGGAAAAGAAAGTAAAGTTGAACTAATTGGACAGTGTGATTAAAGGAATCAGCACTTTTTGAACTTTGGGCATGTGACCCGAGCAACCTCCTTCTGTGTTCTGAGATTTTTATGGCACTGATCATAAAATATTGAACTGTTCTTATGGATAGATGGCAGAGTTGATAGCAGTTTCGTGTGGTTTAGCTGGTAAATGTATTGCGCAATTACTGAGCAGTACAAAACTGGATGAGCTCTGGTTAATCCAAAAATGACAGTAGTACCACCATTGGCCACAGCTCCCAGAGTTTGTGGCAGGAAAACTAGAGAATGCTTCACTACTGCCAGTTACTAAGCAACAAATCTTGCTGAAGGTGCAAGTGGATATTGGACAAGAAACAGGACCAGGCTCTCTACAATTGAGGCTGACACCCGATGGGCAGGGTTTCAAGGTAAACAGCCACTTGGATGAAGTACTGGAAAACTTAATTTATAAAACTCAACCAAAGTCACTTCACAATAGGGAACAGGAAATGACAAAGGAATTGAATAAATACTTTACATCAGCCTTCAGTGTAGAAGGCATTCCAAAAATATTAGATAAACCAGGGGCAAAAGAGTGGGGGGAATAAATACAATAACGATTACTAGGAAAACAACGGGGCCTAAATAACGACTACTCTCCTGGAAATGATGGGATGTGTCCTACGGTATTAAAAATACCTACAGAGATGGTGGATGAACTAGAACTAAGTATTCTTTGTTTCTGCAAAAAGTCTCAGGGATTGGAAAACTGACAATATAACACTTACTCAGAAAGGAAGGGAAACAAAAAACAGTTAACATCTATTGGCGGAAAGTATTAGAATTTGCTGTTCAGGGGAGTGAAGAATGAAGCATTTTCACGATGGTAGCCTGCAATTAGCGGAATATCACAGCATGCTGCTGAGTTCACAGTTTTTGATAATATAAATGAACGTCTTGGATGAAGGAAGCAAATGTACTACAGCTAAGTTGGCAAATAGCACAAAAGTAGCAAAGTGGTCAGAATGACACAAAGAATCTTTTAAGGCAGGTGAAGTGAGTCAGCAAAAGCTTGGAAGATGGAATACAACATGGAAAAATGGGACACTTTGCACCATGGGAAGAAGGATAGAAGAACTAAATTTTACTTAAATGGAGGACGACGACTGCAAAAAACTGTGGCACAGAGGGATCTCGGGGACCTCATGCAGAAATCACAAAATGCTAACATACAAGTTCCGTGGATTGTAGAGAATGTAAACTAAATGTTGGATATCAAAATTGGAGGTGTGGTTGACAGCAAAGAAGGTTACCTCAAAGGAGAATGGGATCTGGATCAGATGAGCCTGAGAGCAGAGGGTGGCAGATGGAGTTTAATTTAGATAAATGTGAGGTGCTGCATTTTCAAAAGGCAAAACAGAGCACAACTTATACACTTAATGGAAAGGTCCTGGGGAGTGTTGCTGAACAAAGTGACCTTGGATTGCAAGTTCACAGTTCCTTGAAAGTGGACTCACAGGTAGATGGTTTAGTGAGAAGCCGTTTGGTATGCTTTCTTGTATTGGTCAGTGCATTGAGTATAGGAGTTGGGAAATCATGTTGTGGCTGTACAGAACATTGGTTAGGCTACTTTTGGAATACTGTGTGCAATTCTGGTCTCCCTGCTGTAGGAAGGATGTTGTGAAACTTGAAAGGGTTCAGAAAAGATATACAAGGACGTTGCCAGGTTCGGAGGTTTGAACTATAGATAGAGGCTGAATAGGCTGGGGGTTGTTTTCCCTGCAGCATTGGAAGCTGAGGGATGACCTTACAGAGGTTAATAAAATCATGAGGGGCATGATAGACAAAGAGACAAGGTCTTTTCCTTGGGGTGGGGTAGTCCAAAACTAGATGCAAAGGTTTAAGGTGAGAGGGGAAAGATTTAAAAGGGACCTAAGGGGCAACTTTTCTTCACGCAGAGGGTGGTGTGTGTTTGGAATGAGCTGCCAGAGGAAGTGGTGGAGGTCAGTACAATTACAAAATTTAATAAGCATCTGTATGGATATATGACTGGGAAGGGTTTAAAGAGATATGGGCCAAGTGCTGGCAAATCGAACAAGGTTTATCCAGGATATCTGTTGGCATGGAGAAGTTGGCCTGAAGAGTCTGTTTCCATCCTGTATGTCGCTGTGACTCTACGAATGGGATAGAAAAGTAGGGGTGCCTTGCTAAAACTGTTCAGGGCACCAGTCAGACTACAGCTAGAAAACCGTGAACAGTTTTGATCCCTTTCCATATGGAGAGATAAACTGGCATTGGAGGCGGTAAGGATTAGATTGATTCCAGGTATGGCAGGATTTTCTTTACCAGGAGAGATTGAGCAAGCTGTACACATTTACTTATTGAAGTTTAGGAAAATGAGAGGTGTCCTTCTTGAAAGATGTAAGATTCTTCATGGGTTTGAAAGGGCGAATACAGAAAAGGTTATTTCCCCTTGTGGAAGAGGACCAGCCAATATAATTTCAGTACAAGGTTTCACTTAATTGGGCCAGAGAAGAGGAGGAATTTCTTTTTCAGGAGATAACGAATTTGTGGAATTTCTTATGATAGAAGGCTGTTGAGGTTAGGTTGAGACAGAGTTTTAATTGTTAAGGAACTCAGGGACTATGTGGATAAGGCTGAAAAGTTGAGTTGAGGATCATCACACATCCGCAATCTCACTGAATGACAGAATAAACTCAATAGACTGAATGGACTTCTCCTGCTCCTATGTTTTACAGTATTATCAACAAATCAGGTCAATCTGCCTCACTGATTCATGCTAGCATCTGCCCTTCATCATGATTTTTTTTTAAATATATCAGATCCTGAGGAGACTTGACAGGGTATATACAGTACTGAGAAGGTATTTCCCCTTGTGGGTGGATTGGCAATGGCCTAGAAATGGGGGACAGTTTAAAAACAAGGTCTTGCCCATTTATGACAGAAATAAGAATTTTTTTCTCTCAAAAAGTCATTTGTTTGTGAAATTCTCTTCCCACTGAGTAGTGGAGGCTGGGTCATTGAATATACTCAAGGCTTTTTGACCTATTAGGGGGAATAGTCAGGAAAGGAGTTGAGGTCACAATCAGATTTTATGGATTGCAGTGGCAGACCAGAGGAACCGAATCATTTATTCCTGTCTCTAATTCTTGTGTTGTGATCCTAAACATGCTTACTCCACAGGCTTTGGGATAAGTCCACTGGCACCTTCAAGAGACGGGTGAAGAGTAGAGATGGAAAACTAATTACAGTGAGTGAAAGAGCCAAGCTGAAGGATAGTCTGACAGAGTGCTACATTGTGGTCATGTGCACAAGCCAATTACTTAAGTGCAGTCATTTATACCTGGCAATATCAGCACACTGAAGTAATTACAGCATGCAATATAAAGGATGGACATGGTTGACATATGAACAGCAAACTATGATGTGGATTAGATCCATGAATCATCTCAACAACTCTGCTCTTAAAAATTTTTCCAATATTTACAATCACACACTAAAATCAATTATGTGCTGGCATTTCAATCTGCGAATACAAACTGCAATAACATTTAATCATATGAGAAGCGAAAAGAGCATTATGTTTTGCAGACTTTCACTGGAAGACTTCACTTAGTGTGCAGCTTCCTGTTGGTTTTCAGACACTTTCATTCCACTCGTTCTACTGTATTATAATTCAGCTTCCATCTCATAACACTGGTCAGGCAGAACTTTGGAGCATGGAAAAATTACTGTCACCCCACAGACTCCTACCTCATCTTTCTCCTCCTGGCGTCGCTTTTTCTCACTTTCCAGCGTCAGTTCATCCTGAATCACTTGAGCCATCTGATTGTCCCAACGTTCCCTGCAATTAAAACCATGAGTCAGCTGAGCATGAAACATTGAATAAAAACTCAGTACACAATGACATAATAATAGTCCAGAGAAAATACTACCAGAGTAGAAGAATGCCAGAACAATTTGGGAATATTATTGAAGATTTGAACTTTTCAGAAGGTCTCTTCTCCTCACAGGGAACCCAATGAAATACAATTGAAAAAGGTTGTTTGATATGCAACAAGGTTGATGCAACAGTCCTTCTCCTATTTCCTTAACTCTCAATGCCCCTTGGTAGAAAGCCTGCATCACCTTCCAGCCCTTTATTTACAAATTTACATAATTACAACTGGTCGTCCTGTGCACCTGCCAGATACATCTAAAATAAAATTACACTTATGTTAGTTTGGCACTGAACAAGATACCAGCAGAGAGGAATGGAAAAGCTAATTAGACCCAACAACCAACATTCCTTGCCCAACTCTACTTACACAAATAGGTTCGAGACCCTTACCTGATCATTTTTTCTACGACTTGATCACCAACATTATTGCCAATGAGGCAGGGAGTACTCACTTGACCCATGGGGTGCCAACTTTTCACTTTCTTGAAGCCAAGCATGAAAGTATAATAGATGCCAGCCTTCCAGACTGAACACATTCCAGGAACAAATATTGAAACAAAATTCCTGTAACTGTGGCTATTACTTCAGATTGGAGCTGATCCCCTCAAACAGTAAACGTTACCTTTACTTTTAAACCCAATCCAGGGTAATTAATTTTTTTCAAAAATCTTTCTCTTTCCTCCTACATCAACACTGTCTGAACAAAATACCCAAAAACCCGAGCTCAAAGAAATTCCTCTTCCTCCATAAAGTGCACTAACCAGCGTACAAGTACAGTTCCCCTACACCAGTTGGGTTTCTGCAACTATTCTGAATAAGAATGCAAATATTGACTTGATTACGCTTCACCACTCAATGTTTCGGCAAGTTCCTTAATTCACAATGGGGAGTAGAGAATCCGGGGCAGGTACACAGAGGAGAGAAAGAGAAAGATGGTTAAGAAAGCAGGAGGGAACTAACCTTCCCACTAATTGCCCTTCTGACAGTCTACAGACTTTCAAAATCAAAACATAGATCCCCCAGCCCATTTATTGATTCATCTCATTCTCACTTCTCCAATCCTGCCTTTACCATTTAGACAGATTTTGTAAAATAAGTAAATTCCAGTGCTTACATCTCTCGCTGCTGTTTCTGAAGATGGATCTGGGCTTTCTTATTCTCCTCCTCTTGCAGCTTTTTAGCCATTTGCAGGTCATTCTGTACCAAGCGGTTTCTTTGTACATTGGAAGCCAAATGATGCTCAACTAGAAGAATATGGCAGAAAACTTGTTAAATGTGCATTGAGCACCAATATAACTTGCACAGATCCAATGCAATGTTCATGGAGACAGTGCACCAGGACTGCCTGCACCACAGGTGGAGCAGATCAACAGGGGTGCCACAGCAATAAGTAGCCAGACTGCAAGAGGGACACCAGAGTTTAGATCAGAGTGGTGCTGGAAAAACACAGTATCCAAGGAGCAGGAAAATCGATGTTTCGGGCAAAAGCCCTTCCTCATACCATCAGCGATCTAGCTCTAAGGGAGTGCCAGAATTGAGAGTGTGTCAGCATCACAGTGAAGGACGGGCAATATAAGCTGGCCTCGCCAGTAACTCCCTCATCCTGTGAATGAATAATAAGAAAAAAGAAACAATGGTCTGAATTTATCCTCACTGCTCAATATACAAATCTCCTTTTCAGTAATTTCCTTTCAACATCAAAGAGACTGGATTTCTACACAGCTATTGGGTGCAACAGGAACACATCTATTACTGGACTTGGAATCCAGAGATCTGGACTAAAAATTCTGAGATTGAAACTTCACATCCCATTTCGATAAATGAGAAATTCAGTTCAATTAAAGAATATCTAAAAATAAAGACCATTGTCAGTAGAAGTTACAATGATGCCACTGGATTATTATAAAAACTCAACTTGTTCACTCATGTTCTTTTGAAAAAGGCACCAGAAATCTTTACTTAGCCAGGCCTCTATGTGACTCCAGGCCCAGACTGAGGTGTTACTCTTAACTTGCAACTGATTGCGTCACTTCAGTGGCATCAGTTATTCACAACTCCCATGCTATTTTCTTATAATAGACAGCAAATGCCAGAAGTATCAGTGATTAATTCTAATTCTTTGCTCTGTCACTAGGGCTTACTCTTTCCTCTGTATCACTTCCAAGATTTAAATACAGGATGTTTAGCTATAATTAGGCAACAAAAGATGTTTATGCATTCATTAGCCACAAATATATAAAAGTTTAAGCATAAATTCAGGAAACAGGGTACGAAGCCACACGAAGATCAAAGCTCAGCTCAAGAGAGAGATTAGATACAGAATTGATTAATGTAAGACTTAACTTTAATTACCAGAGTTATTTTAAAAAGTTGTTGTTCTCTGTTCTTAAATAACTTTGTTGCAATGAGACTCAAATTTCATACTGGCTACAAGTCAAAAATAGCAGGGAGGAGGTAATTAAAGGCACAGAGGTGCTTTCAAAAGAGGGTGATAAAGGAGCGAAGATCAAAGTAAACAGATGGATAATTAGAAGTTTATTCCTTTTACACAGAACAGGGGCAGAAGATCACAATAAGCAAAACTTCTTACATGAAAATAATTACCGTTGGTAAATAAAAATATATGGAATTAGGGAAGGAAATACAAGATCACAAGGGAAGTTCACAAGGTCAAGCTCAACATTAGATCATGCATAACTCCAGATACTTGTCCCTCAGTCACTAGTCCCAACCTTTAGGATTTAACTGTTTTTCCAGGTGGTAAACTTTAAACTAGGTGCTTTCAAGCTTTGTTCCTTACTTTGTCCTCTCTCCACATGTGCCTTCAGTTGTAAAAGCCTCACTTTGTGAAATAATCCCCAGCACAAAATTCACTGCACTTTTCTGCCAAGATAATTAAAGTATAACCCCCATGGGTGTTTAATATTTATTAATCCTTTTCCAATGCACACTGCTTGTTGTAAACACCAGGATCCAGAGGGCAGCGCAATCAAAGCAACTTCTCAGGAAAGTGGGTTCATTGTTCTTCTGTAATATTCAAGCTGTCCACAGGTTACTGCAAATCAAACTACAAAATACTACATTATTTCAATTCATTGCAAACTCACTGATCTGATTGATTCTTTATAAAATTCTCCAGCTTCAACAGTGAATACTCCAGTGAAACAGAGGAATTTTCTCTATGTCCCTAACCCTTGGGAATGCCCAGGAGCAGCAATATTCCCTCTCTTCCTTACTCTAATTCATTCTTCCATGATTATTCCTCCCTCTTATGTTAATTAATGTTAGGCCTGAGGATTGGAACATTGATCATGTGGTATGAAACATTGTCAAACACGCCCAGAGCAAGGATCAGTACCGGTAAAGCTTCCTCTACACTGACCCCATCAAACACTCTGAGGACAAGTACAACACATGGTTTGGGAGAGAGCAAAGCTCTTTCTAGCCCTGAAATGTTACTGAATCTCAATCTCAAATGATGAACACAAGTAATTTTGCCAGTTTTCACAAAACCAATCCACCCCTACTATATTAAAATTATGTCTGGGTTATGAGATTCACTTGTCAGAGGAACAGACTAAAACTGCTGTTTGTGGTTTAGGGTACATGTTTGTATTGTGCATCGATGTAAATAAATGCTCATTAAGTATGAAACTTTGCTCCTGTTATTACCTTCATACCCTGACTTTCAGGTTGATACTGTTCACCTCACAGACAAATGGTCAGTGCTGTTGGAGGGGAAATTGTGTTCCGTTTTCAGTGAAATTCAACTCTGAAACTTCATGTCAGGGCAAGGCCAAAAATAGAAGATCTAAATCTGGATGATTTACCTATTACATCAACCAAGCTGTGCAGAAGTAATTGTAAATCAGCACTCTGCAACTTCTAACATGGCCCTAGAAAGAGCTAACCTTTCTTACAGTAAGGCATTGCTTAAAGTGCACTGTTCCACATTCTGGCAACTGGGCCGTAACTCTTCAGGTTATTAACGAGGCAAAAGACAAGCCCACACTTTTGTTTTCCCCTTGGTTTTTCCAGTATTGAAGTTTCAAGAGCCTCAGATACAACTTGGTATATTATTTTCTTAAACAGCGAAGACGTTGTTTCTTTCTGGGTCAGCATTCTAACTTGTTGGTGTCTGCAACACTTTCATCAGATTAAGACCTGCATGCGCAGCATTCAAACAGCTGTAGGAATGGAGCTTTCTGAATCAGAAATGAAACTACTTGCCCATTGTGCAGTTTTGATATTTTCTGAATCAGCCAGTTCCATTCCTAAGCTGAGTTAAGTATGTTGTACGACAGGCAGAGCTAAGGCAGCTGTTTCTGATATTTAGCGGTTTGTAATGTCTGAGATATAAAGCATTGATTGGTGCAACTTTAACTCAGAACACAGCAGAAACATAAAACAGTATCTTTCAGAGTCTCACTGGGCAAATTGCTCATGCTGTGAGGTACTGTACTGACCAGAAGAAGCAACCTTCAACTTAACCAACTCAACCATAGATTTGGTTCAGATGAATCATCAACTTTAAATGTTAACTCTGTTCCTAACCACAAATGCTGCCTGACCTCTCAAGTATTCCCAAAACTTTTTTCCATTGATTTTACATGGAGGTATTAGAACGGTATCTACCAGGATTGAGGTCAGTAGACGACAGGCAAAATGGTTCCTTCACCTGTCTGTCATCCAGGCAGGAAACTGTTTTCACATTGTGGATGATAACCTGATTTGTTGCAACGTCACCACATGGTTAAAGAGTCTGTTGAGACTACTTCAGAATTACAAAAAGCACATCATCAACGAGTTGCTGAAGTTTACTAAAATCCTGAGAAAATTATCTGGTATGAGCCAATGTTTTCAGCAGTGAGGACAGAGATGGGAAGAAAATAAAGAGGTTGTTTTAGTAGAAATGTAGGTACTGGCTACAAAATGTAGTTCATCAAGATTAGAACAAACCGCTGACACTAACAATCTTAAAGATCGTAATGAATGCTGCAAAATGTTTCTCTTAAAAATTGCTGGGTGCCTCATCTCTACAGCAGCTGAAATGTCAAGGTATAAATTGGCCTGTTCCTCATATCTTTCGGGCAATATTCTGAATAGTTCCTCTATGCAGCAAGAAAATCTGTGTTTTCTTGTTTGGTCATGGGATCTGGGCATTGCTGGCTTGGTCTGAACTTATTGCCAGTCCTCAATTACCCAGAGGGCAGATAAGGGCAACCCACATTGTTATGGGTCTGGAGTCACATAAAGGCCAGACCAGACAAGGATAAGGATAAGTCCTTCCACAAGGACATCAGTAAACCAGATAAGTTTTAACAACACTCCCGATGAAGGGCTTCTGTCCGAAATGTCAATTCTCCTGCTCCTCGGATGCTGCCTGACCTGCCGTGCTTTTCCAGCACCACACACTCGAGTTTTAACAACAATTGGCAGTGGTGACATGGTCACTATTGGGCTTGATGTTTATCAAATCCAAATTTCATCATTGCTATAGTCATGATTCAAACCCACTTCCCAAGAACATTAGTCTGGAATTCTAGATTAGATATGCGTACCTCAAAGTTATTCACATAACCACCATTTAGTTTTCACCTTGAGGATTTTCACTTTCTAAAGTGTTCAAAAAGTTCAGAACTTTATTTCATGAACTGCTTATGATGGTGGGTCAGTTGTCAATACAATATCTGAAATGGTAATATTTTTGTTAACCAAAGATATTGCAGGATATGGGACAAAGGCATGTCCAATTGATTTGGGTCATACATCAGTCATGACTTCACTGAATGATCAAACATTGGGAGACTACATGGTCCTCTCCTGTCTTAGCTAATTGAGATTGCATATCAGGCTGCGAGATGGTCCAAGAGCTCCTGTTTACAAGGAGCAGTAACTCCTGCTCATCATTCAGCATCTGTTGCTGGAATTCAAAGAAGGTGGAAGCAGTTCAAACTTAACTGGTATCATTTATAAACAAAGGCTCTTGTAGTGTAACGATAATGTCCCTATCTCTGAGCCAGGAGGTTTGGGTTCAAGTCCCACTGCTCCAGAGGTGTGTTATACTATCCTGAACATTCATAAACCTATACTGTTTGAGAATGGGTGATCTCATTCCACTTAGAGATGTTATTGAACTAGTTCAGTTTTTAAAACAATTCAACAGCTACATGATCACCTCCAGTGATACCAGCTATTTATTTACAGATGTATTTTTGATTGAAGTGATTCTTCCCTCTAAGCCTGCACTGTGATGTGTGAAGTGCTTGATTGGTACTCACTTTCCTGCTCCTGCAGGTTGTGGGCCAGACTATGATCTTCCCGAACCGCAAACTCCCGGCACACTGAAAAGAAAACATGGATTTAATGTTTGGTCCTTGCTGAAAGTTTGATACAACATCAGTGATCAAAAATTTTTATTAGAACTTCTCACAGAGCAATAAAGATTCACCAAACTGATTCCTAGGTGAGGTTGCCCTATGAACAGACACAGAATTTAACACAACCGAAGCTGAGCTCACGAGAACAGATTCAGAAAAACCCTGACAAAATAAATGCTGACTGGCTGGCTGTTTCTCCAGTTAAGAGAATCTTGAACTTAGTGGGGAAGGTTTTTGACAGGAGTCAAGAATAATATAAGAAAAAGAGGAGCAGGAGTAGGACACTCCCCCTTCAATCCTGCCCCACCATTCTGTCAGATCATAGAAACATATGAACTGGAGCAGAAGTAGGGTAATTCAACCTCTTAAGCTTGCTCAACTATCATGGCTGATGGGACAGGCTCCACCTGAATCAGGCTAGGAGCAGAGACTTGGAAAATCACATAACTGTGGATGTAGTCAGGGCTTCCAAATATCTCTCTGACTGGTCTTTAGTTTCTTAATCAAGATATTTTTCCTGTCTACGTTTAATGGTTGACTGGCCCCAGGCTTCGATTCCTTTTTCATACCAGCTCCTGATAATCCTCAACTTTTCAATATTTCAAATATTTACCTACCTTCCCATTTAAATAATTTCAGTGATCATGCCTCCACAACTCCTTGGGAGAACATAATTCTATACATTAACTGCTTTTTGAGAAACTAAAATTTGACGAAATATCTTCTTTTGGAAGACTGCCTGCAATTCTGGTTTCCTTCCTATTGGAAGAATGTTGTGAAACTTGAAAGCGCTCAGAAAAGATTTACAAAGATGTTGCCAAGGTTGGAGGATTTGAGCCATAGCAAGAGGTTGAATAGGCTAGGGTTGTTTTCCCTGGAGTGTCGGAGGCTGAGGGGTGACCTTATAGAGATTTACAAAATCCTGAGGAGCATGGATAGGATAAATAGTCAAGGTCTTTTCCCTGGGGTGGAGGAGTCCAGAACTAGAGGGCATAGGTTTAGCGTGAAAGGGGAAAGATATAAAAAAGAGACCTAAATGGCAACTTTTTCACACATAGTGTGGAGTGTGTATGGAATGGGCTGCCAGAGGAAGTGGTAGAGGCTGTACAATTGCAACATTTAAAAGGCACCTGGATGGGTATATGAATAGGGAGGGTTTGGAAGGATATGGGCCGGTTGCTGGCAGGGGGGACAAGATTGGGTTGGGATATCTGGTGGGCATGGATGAGTTGGGCCAAAGAGTCTGTTTCTGTGCTGTATGTCTCTATGACTCTATGTTAAGACCAAGATGAGGAGAACTTTCTTTACCAGAGGGTCATGATCTCTGGAATTTTTTATCCCTGAAGTTTATGGATGATGATTAATCATCTTATTTCACAACAGACAGAACACTGGCATGTAAGGAAATCAACAGATCAAAAGAGAAGGCGATAGAGTGAAGTTGGGTAGATGATCAAAACGAAGGGCCTTACAGACTACATTTATTTGTTATTATTATTCTGGACACACTGTCAGATGGTAATCCTTGTGTATAAAAAGGATGTATATGCAGAACACAACACTGACAGTATACATGCTACAAACTCCATACCCAATGCTTCATGAAGGGGTACTGCAAAAGCATGTGCATGCAAGAGATATTTGGTAAAGTTGAACGTGAAGTGGACAAATCACACCAAACCTCATAAACCTCTAGGCGTTAGTGAAGTTTTCACGCTGTTGTGGAATTTGAAACTAAAACAGAAGTAGAAACTTATTTTCCCCTTCTTTGCAAAACATGCAGAAGTCTTAGGGAAAGACAAGGAAAAACCCTTCATACATATTTATTGGGAAAACCCATGCCATCACCACGCAAACATACACAATCAGCTGACTGACAAAATCAAACCCATTTGGAATGCCCCTGGGAGTGAAGACCTTACCAAAACACCTTGCATTCTTGCTAAATTACACTCAACTTTTGTGTGTCTGAAGGCTAGACTTTATTTTATTAATTCTTTTCCCAACTAAACAACACTTTGCATGCCTTGATGGACAAGTTGAAATAAGCTGACATGAATACAGAGGAAAAAAGTCTGTTAAAATTTTGCCAGAAACTAATGGTTAGGCAAATTCAATTCTGTTTTCGATATAAAGGCAACTATTCCATTTAGGTAAATTGTATTTCAGTAAAGGGTGTCACTGCTGAACAACTGATAACATTTCCAACTTTGACACAGTATCAGAGTACTGACACAGTTGGAGAAAGTGAAGCTCCTTCTATGCTGAACCAATGATCAGAAAATGGGTCTCAGCAAGTTCTCATACTGCACTAGCCTCAAAACAACAAAATAGGTGATAGCCATTCTGGTTCATTTGTGAGGACACTGCCTTGAGCAATCAGAATCAGCCTGCCTTGTTTCAAGTTTAAAAAATATCTGACAATTAAATGTTAATGATTAACATCTTACCCCATTGAACAGTGAAAGCAGTTGCTGTGTGTACTTATGCCAGTAAATAATCCTGTTTGTAGAAACAGGTATAATGTTTATAGGGCTGTTGTGGCACAGAGGTAGCTTTCCTACATCTGGACCAGGCAGTTTAGGTTGAAGTCACATCTGTTCTTCAGTGTGTAGCAATATCTCTGAACAAGCTGATTAAAAAATATCCGAGCTGTTTGCATGTGGGAAAAAGTCAAGAGAAATATCATGCAATTATGCAATTTGGTTTCCATGATGGAAGCATGCAAGGTTAACACTTCAGGTACAGATTCTATGATCTAATGAATGGTTTATACCCAAAACATAAGTCTTATCTTTTTTCTATTCCGATGCTGATAAACATCCCCTTTAAGCACCCTCCTATTTCCATGCTACAGCTGTGACAGAGGCAGCTTCAAATCACAACACAGGACTGTACACATATCTCAGTATCTTCCCTATCTTTATCTTTGTTTCATTCTGAATAGATGCAGTGGACAATCCAAATTAAGTGGACTATTTAGAAACAAGATTTATGGCACAGGAGGCGGCCATTTGGACAGAGAGATTGAAATGGCTGTCAGGCAAGTATTCAACTACAGCTTAATCTGGAAGACAATGCTGCAAACTGTAACAATATGCAATGTTTCCAACCAGAGATTGAGGTTTATATCCTCAAATAAACAGTTATTTAGCCCATTCTTAAGTAACAAATACCAAAAGGAGATTTAACAGATATTAGACTTGCAGAGTGTACATAGATCAAACAGCACTCCAGTGAATGCATTATAGGATCAACAGCTAAAGTTGATTCACAATGCCATCTTCATACACTACATGGCACAGCCACTGTGTAAAATGGGGTGGAATTCAAACAGACCGAGCAACTTAAAACTGGTAATCCATAAAGCGCCATGGACCATCAGCAGAACTATCCTAAACCACGTAATATAACCTCACAGCTTCGCATATCTCCGATATTACAAGGCTGGAGGTCAATCCAATTCAGTGAAAATTACAAAAGGGAACAGAGACACAGAATTTTGCAATTTGGAAAGTGCTCCATCAACCCATTTTGTCCATGCAGGTCACCCAGCACCTATCTACTCAGTCCCATTTTCCAGTTCTTGGTCATCATCTTATATCTTATGATACTTCAAGTGTTCATCTAAATAATTCTTAAATGGTGCAATGGTCCCCACTTCTTCTGCCCCGTCAGGCAGCAAGTGCCAGAAATCCATCAACATCTGAGTGAAAGAAACTGTTCCTTAAATTCCCTCTAAAGCGCTGCCCTTTAGCTTAAACTACACGTCCTGGTTATTGATTTTGCTCCGTAGGAGAAACATTTCTTCCTATCTACTCTAACTATTCCCCTCAAATTTGTATACCTCAAATCAGGTCCTCTCTCTTGGCCATCTCTGCTCTGAGCAAAACAGGCTATCTAACCTCTCTTCATAGCTGAAAAGCCTCAGTTCATGTAACATCCTGGTGAATCTCATCTGCATTCTTTAAAGTGCGACCACGTCATTCCGATAGTGTGGTGACCAGAACAACACATAGTACACCAGCTGTCCCCTAAACAGCCTCTTGTATAAATCTGTCATAATCTCCTCACTCTTGCATAGAGTACCTTGGCTATTAAGAGCAAATACCTCATATGTCTTCTTCACCACCTTATCCACGTACCCTGTTGGCCTTCAAGGATTGCATACCCAGGTCTCTGATTTTCTGTATGCCCAAGGGTCTTACAAATCAATGTGTACTCCTTTGTCTTGTCAGTACTCACAAAATGAATGACCTCCTGCTTTTCAGGATTAAATTCCAATTGCCATCATTGCGCTCATGTAGTCACGTTTATATTGTCATGTAGTCTAAGGCTGTTCGCACACCATTAATTCTTATGTCATCTATAAACTTATTGATGAAATCTCCTACTTTTATGTCTATAAATTAATATTCACTACAAATAGCAAGGGGCCCAGCACTGAATCCTGTAGTGTGACACAGATTTCCAGTCACAATACTACCCTCAATCACACATCTAGTCACCTTTCGAAAAACTCTATCAAACCTGTCAGACATCTCCCCTTGAAAGATCCATGCTGGCTATCCTTGAATAATCCATGCCTGTCCAAGTGAAGAATAATTCTGTCTCAGAATTTTTTTCCAATTGTTACCTGACCACTGATAATAAGGAGTCTAGCAGCAGCAGATGATCTGTCTAAAAAATGAGTTGTCAACCTGGTGACGCCACCACACAAGACTAACTGTGTGCCAAATTGCCTAAGCAACAAGTCACAGACAGGGCTAAGTGATTCCACAACTTAAGTTTTGCAGTGCTGGGAAATCCAATTGATGGTTGTAGACAATTAAACAATGGCCTTAACAGGAATTGTAAGCTCCACAAATATGCTCACTGTTTACAAATGAGAAGCTCAGCACATCAATGCAAAAGATAAGGCTGAAGTATTTATAACTACCTTCAGCCAGAGGCACCAAATGGATGATCCATCATGGCCTCCATCTGAGGTTCCAAGTATCACAGATGCTAGTGTTCAATCAGTTCAATTCACCACTGGTGGATATCAAGAAAAGAAGAAGGAAACAGGTTATTGCAAAGGTTACAGAACCCAACTAGACTTCAGCAATAAGATAGGAGATGTGAACTCCAGAGGTTTGTCCTAAGCCAAGCTGATCCAGCACCGTACAGCTACAACAACTGCATCTACCCAACAATGTGGAAAACTGGTCAGGTAAGTTCTGTGCATAAAAAACAGGTTAAATCTAACTGCCCTAACAGTCTCCCCTCAATCACTGGCAAAGTGAAAGAAGGGGTGACCGACAAGGCATCAAGAAACACTTGCATAGCAACATCCTGCTCACTGATGCTTAGGTTGGGTTCCGCTAGGGCCACTCAACTCCTACCCTTATTACAGCCTTCATTCAATCATGAAAAAAAGGGCTGAACATGAGGGGAGGTGAGAGTGCCTCCATTTGATATCAAGAGTATTTGACTAGGTGCAGCACTACAGAGTCATCATAGAGCTAAAGCAAAACTGGATTTAATAGGAATCAAAGGTAAAGCACCCCACTGGTTGGAGTCATATAACACAAAGGAAGATGGTTATGTTTATTGACATAGGCATCACGTGAGTCACCCAGGAACACATTATTAGTTGCTTCATAAATGACTTCCCTCCACCATAAGGGTAAAAGTGGGAATGTTGATGATTGCATGATGCTCAGCACTATTTATAACACTTCAGATACTGAGGAAGCCTGTCCCATAGACAGCAAAACATGGACAACATCAAGGCTTCCGCCGATAGGTGGCAAGTAACAAACACTCTAAATGACTTTTGTGTAATGACCATCCCAAACATGAGAGAATCTAGCCATCGCTCCTTGATATTCCACAATTTTGCTATTTATGAATCCCCCACTATCAACATTCATGCGGTTACCAATTTTATGATCACTGCGGCTACAAAAGCAGGTCAAAGGCTAGGATTTCTGCAATGAATAACTCACACAGTGTAACTAAAGAATGCTTTAAGATATTTTCTAATCAATCTGATCAGAGATGCTCTGAAGCAGATGAGAACTTGAACTCTAACTTCCTGGCCCAGATGTAGGGGCACTACCACAGCATAAGAGTTCGAGGTAGAGGCACCAGTACTTAATTAGGCAATGACCTATATCTGTCTGTCTGAGCCACATCATTAAAATAACATATAGACTTAGACCTAGCCTTCAATACTGATACCGGCAATTCTTAAGGCATGTCACATGTTTATAGCAATGACTTTGAGGGTGGAGGGTAAAAGTACTTGGCTTATGTTCATATTGTTAAGAATTTCAAATTAATTTGGACAATCATTGCAGATGTGTCAGATAAAATGATAGATCTTGATAGGTCACTTACCCCTGACTGGGGTATCTAAAACATAGAGGCGCTGTCTCAGGATAATGACACAATCATTTAGGACAGAGAAACAGAAATGCCTTTCCTCGAAGCTTTTCCAAATTCTTTATTGAAAGCACAGAACATAGTGAAGGCTGAGATAGGCAAATGTTTGGCGTCTCAGGGAATCAAGAGAAGTAGGAACAGTTACTGCAGATGCTGGAATCTGTACTGAAAACAAAAAAATGCCAGAAATCACAGATTAGGAAGCATCTGTGGAGAGAGCGCAAGCTAACGTTTCAAGTCTAGATGACTCTTCATCAGAGCTATCATGAAGTTGTGAAAGAAGCAGAATCTATGCAATGCTGAAGGTAGGAGGCTGCTGATAGTGCAGATTAAGTGATTGGAATTTGAGAATGGCAGGACAATGGTGTTTCTATCTGCCAGACCGGAAATAACAGATAGTCCCACTGGAGGGGAGGGGAGGGGAAAGAGGACACGGTGACAGAAAATGCAACAAATAAAGCTCAAAGAAGGGGAAGGAATAGGAGTAGTGCTGAAGGTGCTGAACTCAATATTAAATGCAGAAGGTTGTAAAGTGCCTAGCCTGAAGATGAGATGTTGCTCCTCCAGTTTGTGCTGAGATTGGCTGGAACATTGCAGCATTCTGAGGACAAACATGCCAGCATGCGAGCAGGATGCAGTGTTAAAATGACCAGCTACGGGAAGGAAGGGAGTCATGCTTACGCATGGACCAGAGGTGCCTTACAAAGCGTGTGGTTTTGTCAATGTTGAGTAGGCCACATTGGGTGCAGCGAATGCAATAAACTGGACTGTGGGAGGAACAAGTGAAATGCTGCTTCACCTAGAAAGACTGCTTAGGCCCTTGGATGGGGAATAGAGAGGAGATGAAGGGCCAAGCGTTGACCGATCTGCAGTTACATGGGAAGGTACCGTGGGACGTGGGGCTGCTGATGGTGGGTGCGGAATGGTCTAGATGTTCTAGAAGGAACAGACCCTGCAAAATGCAGACAGGATAGTGAAGGGAAGATGTGTTTGGTGGTGACGGTCTGCTAGAGTGGTCTGAAATGACAGTGGATGATCCTTTGAATGCAGAGGCTGGTGGGATGCAGCAGGCTGGAAATTAGAGTCAAGACAGATGATTAGCCATGATTATACTGAATAGTAGACCTGGCTTGAGGGACTGTAGTGTCTACTCCTGCTCCTGTTGTGTTTTAGTCGAACAGTCAACAAAGCCAGTGCACAAACTTAGGAGCAAAGCATGCTGTATAAACCAAATTACAGAGAATGAAGAATGAATAGAAATGAATAGCCTACTGAAACAAAGAAGGAGAATTAGCATGGGAAACAATGGTGTGGGGGCGGTGGAAAGAGAGTAGGCTGTTCGTGAGTGAAGTGCGAAGCCAAGCTAACTGCCACCACACTTAGAGGTTTAGACCAAAAATTCAATTAAAATATTAAAAACTCTGGATTTTAAAAAAAGGTTAATGAGATTAAACAGCTGTGTTTACTTGCTAGAGTCAGTACAGGAACATCAGCCTCTTTCTTCAATCAGATTTCAACAATTCTATCACCCTCTGCTGCAAACTGAGAAATATAGAAATAAATTATATGTCGATACACTGCATACTTCGGTTTATAAAGTACACTTAACACATTAACATGTCCCATGGTGCTTTACACAGCACACAGATCTCAGTTTGGCTCAGTCTAAGTTAGAAGGTCATGGGGTTCAAACCCCAGTCCAGGACTTGAGCACAACATCCAGGTTCACACTGCTGGATGGTGCTGTTTTGCACGGTTAAGAAAGCCACCTTCTGGAGGAGACATTAAACCCAGGCCTTGACTGTTTGCTGATGCCGCCAAATCATTCCACAGTTCAATGAAAATTGAAAGAATCTTCTACCAGTTCCAGAGCTACAATTTCATCCCAAAATCTAACCAGCTAGTTATTTATTGCACTGTTGCTTGCAAACTTCTGCTGTTTTTATCTACAGATCAAAAGAAATTCATTGGCAGGCTACTGTTCCACCCAATCACTCATCATTAGCGTTTGGAATTCCAGCACCAGTGGAATGGTACCAAATCGCAATTCTTTTCATTCTGCCACTTCTTCGCCAATAGACAACCAGAAGATAATACATCTCAATAAAACAGCTAAACATTGCATGAAACTTGGCTGAAGGCCAAACATCTGCAGTAAGCATTTAGGTTCAGTTTTAAAAGCCTGTATAGGTGTCTTTAGGAGTGAAATCAGGGAGGTATTCTGAACACAAAGGTAATATCATCTGGTTCACCTACATCTTGATCTAGCATTGGCTCTCTCCCTTGATTTTTCAAAAGCTGTAGCCAAAGCTTCCGACTCAACCAACCACAAAAATCAGAACAGCGTCTGTGCAAAACTTATTGCAAATGGAGAACACACTTGGCAAAGGTTTACTACCACTGAGCCCATTTGACATTAACAGGTCCCAATGCCTCAGTCTGAACATTACTGCACAAGTGACTGATCAGAGGAAATGGTGCATTCACTGCTGTGGGCAGTGTTATAACAGTGACTTCCTGAAATAAACCAGTCACAGCCACAAAGCCAGATTGATGGAACTGAGGCTCCCATCTCTCAGAATGAAAGCAGCCAAGTCCAGCTAAGTTAATAGTTTTCACAAGGATATAAAAGACTAACAGATGTAAATCATGTTTTTAAAAAATTAGGAAGTAATGCTTCAGTTGAAGAGAATCCTTCTCAGATTTTATCTGGAGATCCACAAAGGCATATAGGACAAATTCTACTTGGTTTTAAAAAATGACAATAAGTTCCAAATTCATGTTCTTGTGGCTGAAAGTTCGTGACTGGATCACTTCTTTAAACATTGTGGCTTGGATATGCCAGGGCCATTTTTGGATGAGACTTGTAGCAGTGATAGATTTTATATGTTGAAAACCACAACATGGTTTATTGGAATATAGCAGTTATGCTATGTTGAGCTACAATAGGACAGAAGCCTTGGAAATGCATCTGAAGCAAAAAAATCACAACCAGAAAATCAAGAGCACTCTTATTCTTGTGTTAACTTAGTTTGTTGTGCCATTTTTAAGTCTTGCTTGTTGGTGAACAATTTATTTGCTACCCTATGCTTTCTGCTCTCAGTTCTACAAAGGTCTCCTTTGGCTGTCGGCATTTGTAATTCCTGGATTTAATTTGAGGCTCACGCATACTGCTTCAAATACTGGCACTCATTTATTTTCCAGTACTTTAAATATGAGCCCCTAGATTTTCCCTCTGTATTTTCCACTAGTAAATTTTCATAAAGGGTGCACAAGTATACTAGCTGGCCACATTTTTTTTAAAAAAAAACACGTTCAACAGATTTTCCTTAGATGAGTCATTAGAGAGTATGGAGAATACGATTTGAGGATGCTTGTTCTAGTTTTTAATTATTTTTATTAAGGATTTCACAAACAAAGTAATTAGGAGTATGTATAGTATAAACAGTTGGGTGTGAACTCACTGAGCTCAATCACTTTTGGGATGTATCTTCAGCTTAGAAATATTTAATTGTTCATTCAAAACTTTACAGAGGCATGTCAACCTGAGAATTTTTGTTCAGTTCCGGAGACTGTGTTCCGATTTCGCGTTAGGACCAACAACTGGGAGACCTTGCTACAGTTGCTCGCAAGATACTAAAGTTTGATCCCCTTCATTGAAATGTCTTGAGAAGGATAATGTTTTTCACAGTATACGGGTCAGATGTGGTCCACTATTCTTGTGGCATGACTGAAAAAGTGCCCAAGAACAGTATTTACTTCATTGTAGTCAAAGAGTGAATAAAAGGTCTGTTTCATAAACTTAACCACCTTGAATGTTTGAAAGTAACTTGTTGACTTTATATTGGACATGGATCTTTCGTACCGACATTCTGATAACGACACCTCATCACATTTCTTGCTCTTTTCTCCAAGCAAGTTGCACTGGAATGAGCAATGGCCTTTCAAGCCCCTTGAGCTAGTTCAACCTTTCACTTAGATGATATTGACCTATATAACAATTCCAATCCTCCACCCTGGATACCTTTAGTTAATAGCGATCTAACTAATCTTAGTCATGAGAGTTACAAATGACCACCTGACCACGCATTCCAAACTCAAGGTAATGCAATATAAATTTGAAACTTATTATCATTTATTTCTTTAAGCCAAGCAGAACCTGTGCCTGGAACACCAGAATACAGCTGAAGCATTACTTCCTAATTTTTTTTTATTGTTTGCATCTGTTAGTCTTTTATAGCCTTGGTGAAAACCACTAACTTAACTGGCCTTAGCTATTTTCATTCGGAGAAATGGGCAGTGATGGGAGGCACAAATCCATCAATCTGGCTTCACTGCTGTGGTTGGTTTATTTCAGGAAGTCACTGTTGTACACTGTGCACAGCAGTGAATGCACCACTGCCTCTGACTAGTTACTTGTGCAGTAACACTCAGAGTGTGGCATTACGAACTGAGTGTTAAGTAGGCTCAGAGGTAGTAAAACCTTTGCCAAGCCCCTCTCCATTCTAAATGGGATTCGCACAGGCAGATGTTGTTTTGATTTTTGTGGTCAGGTGAATAGGATGCTGTGGCTGCAACTTTGGAAAAAAAAGCAAGGAAGAGCCAGTGCGACATCCAAGGTGCACGTGAATCAGACGATATTATCTTGGTGTCCAGAATGTCTCCCGAATTTCACTCCTAAAGGGTCAGACAGATTCTGGGCTACAGCGGTTTTCTGCTAAATGCTGCCATGAAAAAAGATTTCAACATGTCCAATACACATTAAGTCTTCAGTCACTTGCCACTTCCACAATCAGTCACTTGAACAGTGTATCGTCTTGGCCTTGCTGAACTTGAGCTATGTGCAGTGAATTTTGATCTACAGAGTTCTAAAGCACAGGTGGTTATGGTCTGATGATAAATCATTGATGAATGAAAGCTGCTTTTATTCTGAATGCAAATCAGTGCTAGTGTCGTAAGCTTCCTCTGGACAAACCACAAATTTACTGAAGATCGTTTCCAAAGGACTCTCTTCTTCCTCAGCAAGGCAAGTTCAGCTTAGTTCAGGATGGCTGCAGGTACATGAGCTCAGAACACTGAATAGCAGCACCATGTAGACAATATTTTGGCAATAAATAAAAGCAGCCTAAAAATATTAACAATGGTTTGAATCAGACTTTTCTTTACTGATCGTTATAATGTGCTAATCAAACATCATCACTCTTTCATCATGTGCAGGAAAACATTGGTGGAAGAAAGAATTAGATTTCCATAGTCTTTTCTCAACATTAGGATGCCCTGAACGCTTTATAAACAAAGAACTGTGTTGAAACATAGTTCCTGCTGTCAAATGGAAAACAAGGCAGTGAATTGGTGCATAGCAAGCTTCAACAAACAGGATTGAGACAAGTGACCGAATAATGTAAGTAAGTGACATAAATCCAGTGATTAGGACACTAGACATACTTCCATTATCTTGTTCAAAAAAGAGCCACTGGATTTTTTTTCATATTGACCAGTTTAATGTCTCATCTGAAAGGCAGCAGCATCAACAGCACTGAGGAATCACTGCACTGTCACTCCAGATTTGTGCTCTAGTCTCTGGAATGTATTTGAAGCCACAAGTGTCTGACTTAAAATGAAAGAGTTGTTCAGTAAAGGTTATTTTTCTTGTACTTGAATGGATCTGTAAAATGAGGAATGCTATAATTATATTGTAATTTCTACAATATCCATTCTGTTACTGTATTTATAGATAATCTATGAATAAATCATAACTTTTCAATTAAAACCGTGTGAATACTGAGCCATGTCTGACACAGCATCCAGTCAATAATTCAATTACACTCAGTCATACTTGTATAGGCCAGTACCACATGCTTTGATCTGCTGAATCTGGTCAACTACCAGAAACACAAATGTCATCACTGTTAACAATCTCTCTTTAAAATATGGATTCACCCATTGCTTCAACAGACAAATGCTCAAAGAAAATGATTGCTTGACAGTCCAAACTGACATTGCCTCATGTGTGACATTATATCAAGTCGCAATTTGCATTTGAATTCACAATGCAATGGATGGATAAGCACTGGCTTTATGCCCTGTTTGCTTGCCCTAAAGACATTCGACTGTGTTTTCTTCAAATACTGAAGTCTCTTGATGGCAATGGCTTCTACGTTTGGGTATATCCAGGATCAGTTTTTCTGTATTAAGATCATGTTTGTAAGCTCAGAGGTTGGTTTCGAATCACCTTCATGTCTAAGGTTGAGGCATGCTGTGTCTGGGAGTTCCCATGGCTGGCTACAGCGCACTACTTTGGTATCTGGGAACTAAACAATTAGCAAACTGAATCTGAACTTTGATGAGCACAATCCAGGTCAACAGCACTTTGCAAGAACCTCACTCTTGGGAATTCTGTTCTTCTATTTGATTTAGCAAATAGCTGTCAGACAATCAAGATGGAATTCCAATTGCTTTATGCACTGCCAGTAGTTTGCCCAAATCACTCAGTCAAAGAAGTGATGCAAGAATAACTATTTGATAGAATTGTCCTTTGTTCTGAGACAGATTCCAGGATCTTTCCAAAGTCTGAGACGGAGTTGCAAAATGCTGAGACAGCTTGTCAGCCAGCATTATGGGTTACAGAATGCAGGGATAACGTGTTGACAGTCTCTCTGAGAGAAACTTATGCCTGATTCGAACTGATTGCAAGCTAATGAGAGGAAGGTATCACGCCATTAGTTTTGGGGTCATAGCTTGTTTTTCAGACTTTGGTATTGAGCCTGCAGGTTGTTTTCAGGCATGAGACCCATCAGCAAATCACAGGACATGGGCATCGATGGCTGGGCCAGCATTTATTGCTAATCCCTAACTGCCCAAAGGGTGGTTAAGAGTAAATCACATTATACTAAGTCTGGAGTCTCACATAGATTAGACGAGGTAAAAATAGCAATTTTGTTCCCTAAAGGACATTAGTGAACCAGATTGGTTTTTCTGTCAAACAAAAATGGTTTCATGGTAGTTATTCCACATTTTTATTGAATCCAAATTCATATCCCCAGAACATTACCGGAGTCTCTGAGTTAATAGTCTAACTCTAGGCCTGCAACCTGTGTTTTCCATAACAGTATCTTCTGCCCTTTGCACGAGACATACCAATGTACAAGGTCTGTGAGCATCTTGCACAGGAGGTCCCACACTTCAGCTAATTTACTCCTTGTAGCGTCAAGAAATAGCTGAAAGCACTGAAAACTGCAAAGGCCATAGATTGCAAAAGCTTTCCAGCAACAGAACTGAAGATGTGGCTCCAAAACTTACCTAGGCAAATAGTTACAGTAGTTACAACATTGGCATCTGCCCAACAATGTGGAAAATTGTCTAGGTACGGCCTCTACACAAAACGCAGGAAAGATTTAACTGCCCTATCAGTCTACAGTCAATCGTCAGCAAAGTTATGGAAGGAGTCATCCAAAGTGCTAACAAGCAGCACTTAGGAAGCAATAACATGATCAATGACTCAGTTTGAGTTCACGAGGACCACTTAGCTCCTGGCCTCATAACAGCCTTAGTTCAAACATGAACAAATAAACTGAAGTGCAGAGGTGGTGTGAGAGTGACTATTTTTGATATCAAGGCCACAATTAAGACTGAGATCAGGAAACATTTCTTTGCTAAAAGCATAGTGATCCTGTGGAATCCTCGACCGAGAAGGCTGTAGATGCCAAGTCATGATTTAAGAAAGAAATCGAGAAATTTCTATATCTTAAAGACATCAAGAATATGGGAAGAACATAGGAGTACATCATGGAGATAAAAGATCAGCTATGATCTTACTGAGTGACAATGCATGATCAAATGACCAAATTGCCTTTACTTGTTCCCCATGCCTCTATTTCTATGTTTCTAATTGACAGAATGTGGCCCTAGCAGAACTGTAGTCTATGGGAATCAGCAAGGAATTCTCCATTGATTAGAATCATACAAAGCACAAAGCGAGCTGGTTATGGTTGTTGGAGGCCAGTCATCTTGGCTCCACAACATCTTTGCAGGCACTCTTTAGGGACGTATCTTAGCTGCAACAACCTTCAGCTGTTTCATTGATAACTTTCTGCCATCATAAGGTCAGAAGTGAGGTTGCTTGCTGACATTTGTATAATACTCCGCACCATTCATGACTCTACAGATATAGAAGCAGTCCATGTCCAAATATAGCAAGACCTAAACAATGTCAAAGTTTGGGCTGAAAAGTAGCATTAATGCCACACAAGTGCCAGATAATGACTATCTCACTATCCCACTATCAACATCTGGGGATTACCTTTGACCAGAAAGTGAACTGAAATTAACGTGACCAAATTCACAATTTAGCACAAGATACGTTGAGGTTTTGTTGCAGGTGGATTCAAAGCTAGAAAGGCAGAGATGCAAGTCCCCAAGTGCAGTGTTACAATATCTAAGCTCGAAAGCTTAAACAGCTTGAGACATTGAAAAGGTTAGGGAACAGTGCTTAAGAGATCCAAAGGGATTCAGAATTGTAATGGTGGATCGTGGACAGTGACGGATGTGACTGAAGGGTTTAGACTGAATAAATAATGAGAAAACCAGAGGACAGCCTCAGTGGCCAGGTCTCTGGCATTGAGCCTGGCTCTGTGGCTCAGAAGGGAAGAGGGGGAAGAATAGGAAAGTGATAGTGATAGGAGATTCAGTGGTGAGAGGAACTGATAGGAGATTCTGTGATTGTGAATGAGACTCCCGGATGGCATGGTGACTCCTGAGTGCCAGGGTTAGGGGTGTCTTGGATCGAGTCTACAGGATTTTTAAGGGGGAGGGGGAGCAGCCGGAAACCGTGGAACACATCGGTACCAAAGACATAGCTAGAAAAAAGGGATGAGGACCTGATAATTGAATATAAGGAATTAGGTTCGAAGCTAAAAGGTAGGACGAGCAGATTAGTAATCTCAGGATTGCTATCAGTGCCATGGGCTACTAAGGCTAGGAACAGAGTGCAAGTGCAGATGAACACTTGGCTGCAGGGCTGGTGTAGGAGGGAGGGTTCCAGATATGTGAATCATTGAGATGTCTTCTGGGGAAGGTGGGACCTGTACAAGCAGGGGCACCAATACCTTGGGCCGGAAGTTTGTTTGAGTTCTTTGGGAGGGTTTAAATTAGTTTGGCAAGGGATGAAAACCAGAGCTACGGATCAGAGGATGGAGTAGCTAGAGAACAGCCAGATACAGTGTGCAGAGCGTCTATGAGGAGGGATAGATAGTTGATACGACGAAGTTGCAGTCAGTGTGATGGGTTGAAGTGCGTCTATTTTACCGCAAGAAGCATCAGGACTAAGGGTGATGGACTTTGAGCATGGATCAGCACTTGGTACTATGGCCATTACGGAGACTTGAATATACAGGGACAGGAATAGTTGTTAGATGTTCCAGGGTTTAGGATGTTTCAAAAGGAATTGGGGGAAGGTAAAAGAGGTGGAGCAGTGGCATTGCCATTCAGGGATAGTACCACAGTTGCAGAAAGGGAAGTCGTCGAGGAGGGCTTGTCTACAGAGTCAGTATGGGTGGAAGTCAGAAACAGGAAAGGAGCAGTCACTTTATTGGGAGCTTTCTACAGACCCCTCCCCCATTAGCAACAGAGACACAGAGGAGCAGATTGGGAGGAAGAGTTTGGAAAGGTGCACACATAACAGGGTTGTTGTCATGGGTGACTTTTACTTCCCTAATATTGATTAGAACCCTAGTTCAAATAATTTGCATGGAGCAGTTTTTTTGTCAGGTGGGTCCAGGAAGGATTTCTGACTCAATGTGTAGACAGGCTGACTACAGGGGAGGCCATATTAGATTTGGTGCTCTTGGCAATGAATCAGACCAGGTGTCTGATCTTTCAGTGGGAGAGAATTTCAGTGATGGTGATCACAATTCCCTGACCTTTACTATAGTCATGGAGAGGGATAGGAGCAGAATGTATGGACAAGTATTTAATTGGGGGAGGGGGAATTACAATGCTATTAGACAGGAACTGGGTTGCCTAAATTGGAAACAGATGTTTTCAGGAAAATGCAAGACAGAAATGGGGTGCTGGACAGACTTGCCCACTGAGGCAAGGAAAGGATGGTAGAGTGAAGGAACCTTGGATGACAAGGGATGTAGAACATTGAGTCAAGAGAAGACTGAAGCTTACTTAAGGTTGAGGAGGCAAGGATCAGACAGGTCTCTAGAGGGTTACAAGGTAGCCAGGAAGGAACTGAAGAATGACTTAGGAAAGCTCAAAGGGGACATAAAAAAGCTTTAGCAGGTAGGATTAAGGAAAGCCCTAAGGCATTCTACACTTATGTGAGGAACAAGAGGATATCCAGAGCGAGAGTAGGGCCGAACAGGGATAGTGGAAGGAACTTGCACCTGAAGTCGAAGGAATTAGGGGAGACCCTTAATTAATAATTTTCTTCAGTATTCACTACTGAGAGGGACCTTGTCACTTGAGAGGACACGGTAACACAGGCTGATATGCTAGAACAGGTTGATGTTAAGGAGAAGGATGTGCTGAAAATTTTGAAAATCATACGGATACATAAATCCCCTAGGCCTGACAGGATATACCCAAGGTTACTACAGGAAGCAAGGGAAGAGATTGATTTGGCAATGATCTTTGTGTCCTCACTATCCACTGGACTAGTGCCAAATGATTAGAGGGTGGCAAAGATTATTCCCTTGTTCAAGAAAGGGAATAGGGATAATCCTAGGAATTATATACCAGTCAGTCTTGTATTTGTAGTGGGCAAATTACTGGAGAGGTTTCTGAGAGACAGGATTTATGATTACTAAGAAAACCATAGTTTGGTGAGAGATAGTCAACATGGCTTTGAGAGGGGCAGGTCATACTTCACAAGCTTTATTGATTTTTTTCAGGATGTGACAAAATATATTGATGAAGGTGAAGCAGTGGATGTGGTGTACATGGATTTTACCAAGGTATTTTGATAAGGTTCCCCATTGTAGACTCATTCATAAAGTAAGGAGGCTTGGGATACAGGGAAATATGGCTGTCTGGATACAGAATTAGCTGGCCCATCCAAGACAGAGGGTGGTAGCCGATGGAAAGTATTAAGCCTGGAGCTCGGTGACTTGTGGTGTTCCACAGGGATCTGTTCTGGGACCTCTGCTCTTTGTGATTTTTAAAATGTGCCTTGGATGAGGAAGTGGAAGGGTGAGTAAATTTGCCAAAGACACAAAGGTTGATGGAGTGGTGGACATTGTAGAGGGCTGTTGTAGGTTGCAACGGGATATTGACAATGCAGAACTGGCATGATAAGTGGCAGACAGTTCAACCAAAAAAAGTGTGAAGTGATTCATTTTGGAAGGCTGAATTTGAATGCAAAATACATGGCTAAAGGCAGGATTCTTGGCAGTGTGGAGAAACAGAGGGATCTTGCGGTCCATGTCCACAGATCCCTCAAAGTTGCCACCCAAATTGATACAGTTGTTAAGTGTTGGCTTTCATTAGCAGGCGATTGAGTTTAAGAGCCGTGAGGTTATGGTACAACTTTACAGAGCCCTGGTTCGACCACACTTGGAATATTATGTTCAGTTCTGGTTGTCTCATTACAGGAAGGAATGTGGAGGCTTTGGAGAGGGTGCAAAGAAGATTTACCAGGTTGCTGCCTGGACTGGAGGGCAGATCTTATCAAGAAAGGTTGAGGGAGCTAACGTTTTTCTCATTGGAGCAAAGGAGGGCGAGAGGCAACCTGATAGAGGTGTTCAAGATGATTAGAGGCATAGATACAGTGAATAGTCAGAATCATTTTCCCAGGACAGAAATGGCTATCACAAAGGGGCATAATTTTAAAGTGATTGGAGGAAACTTTAAGGGAGATGTCAGAGGTCAGTTCTTCACAGCGCGTGGTGGGTGTGTGGAATGTAATGCTAGCAGTGATAGTAGAGCCAGATATATTAGGGACATTTAAGCGACTCTTGATAGGTATATGGAAGATAATACAATGAAGGGTATGTAGCTTAGTTTGATCTTTGAGAAGGATAAAAGGTTGGCACAAGATCAAGAGCCGAAGGGCTTGTACTGTGCTGTACTGTTCCATGTTCTATGGTTTATGCTTACAGAATTTTACTGCACAGAAGGCTATTTATTCCATCACGCATGTGTGAGCTCTTAAAAAGCTCAATTTGCTTTTATTTTCCCAACATTCACCTAAAAAGTCCTGAAAGAAAGTTGAATATTTTAAAACTAATCTGCATGTTTTTTGTCTACTGCTTGATAGCTCTCGTAAAGTCCTAAAAAACCCCTTTCCATTCAAAATAACTCTTCCTTTATTCTTCACAGCACTTCTAACTTGTGCTTAGACTATTTCAGATAATTAACTGGTACAATGTAATGTCTGCACTCTCATCAGCAAACTTTAACAGGCTGGATAATTTCATAACTACATCTGAGGGATGGTAAGGGGGACATTTTTTGAAACCCTAGACTTGTGCCTCAATTCCATGTGATCAGACATCACAAAGACATAGCTTCACTATTCTGTTCCATAAAGTTATTTTACAGTACACCATGAGCATTAAACAACTATACCCCACTTACCCATGCCCCTCTTTAGCTGGGGGAATGAATCTCAACAGCATTCTTGGCTCTTTTGGGATGATGTATAGGATGCATCTGCTCCCTTTCACTGTCTGGAAGGGTGAGTGGGATGACAGTTTCTCTGCAAGTAAGAACAACTTAGGAATTCTACTGGGAAATGGAACTGCATCATTGTTGTGGATTGATCAGTTGAAATCATTTATTACTTGACTTACCAAAATCCATTATAATTCTGTACACCTCAATCAGTTCTCAGCCTCTAGTGTTCAATTGAAAAATGCCCCAATTTCTTTAGGTTCTGTGCAAAACTCACTGAGCGGACATGGGGCTTGGAAAAGTTTTTCCACCCGAGCTTGGAATTCACCTACCCAGTTCACTTGGCATGAACAGTTCCCAAAGTCACCCTGGGAAATTTACTCCACAAGTGACTGGCCTGAGGAAGTGGGTGTGTTCACTGCTGTGGGCAGTGTTACAACAATGACTTCCTGAAGTAAAACCACCACCACAATGAAGCCAGTTTGAGAGAACTGAGGTTCTCATCACTGCCCATCTCTCAAAATGAAATCAACCAAGGCCATCTCAATCAGTGAATTTCACAAAGCTGTAGAAAACCAACAGAAATGAAAAGCAAAAAATAAAGTGAGGACATGATGCTTCAGTTGACTTTAACCCCATTCAGTTTCTATCTGGAAGGATCAACGACAATGACTGTGGGATCAGTCTGGATATTATAGCTCAGGGAAGTCAGACTGATTTTGCATGGAATGCAGTACAGATTCTTCTGAGGCTTATAAAGCAAAATTATGAGAATCAATTACATGAATTTGATTTGTATTTGTTTGAGCTTAGAATGTGAAAGGGTGATCTAACAGATTTTTGAAACGTTAAGCGATTTGCTTGGTTGACTGCAGAGTAAGCCTTTCATCAATTAAGGAAATCCACTTACACAAAGTGTAATCTTATTATTGGAACTGGTTTATTCAGGAGTGAAAGCAAAAGCATTTCCCCCCCTAAAAGATAGCAATTCTGATCATTTTCCTATATAAAAGCTGCAGATTCTGGTAGTTAATTTAAAAAAAACATAATTGCTGAGAATTTTGTTGACCAGAAACATCAAGGAAACGAGGCACAAACTGAACAACAGAACAGACTCAAGATGCTAAATGACCTTCCTGTTCTCACATACCATCCGTGGTTCTATCAGTAAACATACTGCCCATTATAGAATGGAGCAGATGGGTAACTCGGACAAAGTGAGGACTGCAGATGCTGGACATCAGAGTCGAGAGTGTGGTGCTGGAAAAGCACAGGTCAGGCAGCATCCCAAGAGCAGAAAAATCTATGTTTTGCGTACAAGCCCTTCGTCAGAAATATTCATCATATTCCTGATGAAGGGCTTATGCCCAAAATGTTGATTTATCTGCTCCTCAGATGCTGACGGACCTGCTGTGCTTTTCCAGCACTACACTCTCGACTCAGTTGGGTAACTACTCATACATGGCTCAACACTATTTTTGCAATACTGCTGGGCTGTCAGTAGTTGAGAAGGATAAAAACAATGAGGTAAAAACAACGACTGCAGATGCTGGAAACCAGCTTCTGGATTAGTGGTGCTGGAAGAGCACAGCAGTTCAGGCAGCATCCAAGGAGCTCCTTGGATGCTGCCTGAACTGCTGTGCTCTTCCAGCACCACTAATCCAGAAAGTAGTTGAGAAGGATGTCAAATTACTGGTAAGAAATCATCAATGGCCTCTGCTAGGGCAGAATTGGACTTTAGTGCAGTAACTCAGAGTTGAATCATGCATCAATCCTTACAGATATCATTTTGGATATTCCTCTGGAAAAGAGCTGACATCTATTGAAGGAGGAAAAGATGGAATAACAACCATGAAGGCTAAGAGTACTTAGTAGAATGCCATCATTCTGTAATGAGAAAGTATCTGAAAGAACCGATTGCCTAGGTGCAGTCACTAATAGATTTAGTGACTGGGGAAGTTGTACTTGCCACTATCACTGATCATATCATCGCAAATCTGTCAGTCTTCGAACGGGTATCTATCTCCTTTTGATGCTATCTGTACTCATTGTTATGGAGTGCCACTAAAAATACAAGTTGAACATCGGAGTGATCTGTGCAGGAAATATGACCCAAAAGTTACAATCTTGAAGCACGTTAAATAAAAATGCAATAACCTGAAACAGACAAACAGCAGGAAGTTGTCTGAATCAGCTCTCAAATATTTCAAAATTCAAATCAAAGCTAGAATTTCCACAGCCAAAACTAGGTGCAGTATCTGTCCCCACCCCATCCCCTTCGCATATCTTAATTTCAGAAACAACATTGGTATTTACCCACTATCTCCCCAACAAAATGTAGTGATTCCAAACGTGACATAGATCCTCAACATGATTGTTCTCTGGGTGATCCACAATCACGTGAACTTAGATATGGAGGACAGCAAAAGTTTAGATTCATTATTCCCAACTTACTGACACAATTGGAAGGACCAATGACAAAGCCAACACTAGGTCATCCACTGATCCAATCACAAGCCTCACTTCAATGCCAAATAATTCCTAATAAAAAAAGAAACCCAAGGCCAATCTAATTCACCATCAACTAAGAGAAAGTAAGGACCACAGATTCTAGAGATCAGAGTCAAAAAATGTGATGCTGGTAAAGCACAGCCTGTCAGCATCCGTGGAGCAGGAGAGATGATGTTTCGAGAATAAGCTGTTCCTTAGGACTCTCAAAATCTTTTCCCTCTCACCTTAAACCTTTGCCCTCTAGTTCTGGACTCTCCCACCCCAAGGAAAAGACTTGGGTATTCACACTATACATGCCCCTCATGATTTTATAAACCTCGATAAGGTCACATCTCAACCTCTAATACTCCAGAGACAGTAGCCAAATAGCCCCAGTTTATTCGGTCTCTGCTGACAGTTCAACCCTCGAACCCTAGCAACATCCTTGTAAGTGTTTTCTGAACCCTTTCAAGTTTCAGAACATCCTTCCTATAGCAGGGAGACCAGAAATGAATGCAGTATTCCAAATGAGGCCGAACAAATATCCTGTACAGCCACAACATGACGTCCCAACTCCTATGTTCAATGCACTGACCAATAAATGCAAGTATACTAAATGCCTTCTTCACTATCCTGTCTACCTGCAACCCCACTTTCAATGTCGATTTGAAAAGGTGACAGTGAGCTGCGTTCTTGAACTGCTGTGGTCCATCTGATATTGTCACCCACAGTGTTAGAACACAGAACATTACAGCGCAGTACCCACCCTTTGGCCCTTAATGTTACATCGACCTGTGAAACCCATCTAACCAATACTACTCCATGATCATCCATATATTTATCCAATGACCATTTAAACGCCCTTAAAGCTGGCAAGTCTATTACTGTTGCACGCAGGGTGTTCCATACCCTTACTACTCTGAGTAAAGAACCTACCTCTGACATCTGTCCTATATCTATCACCCCTCAATTTAAGTCTATGTCTCCGCGTGCTAGCCATCACCATCCAAGGAAAAAGGATGACTTTTCAGCATTAAACTCCATTTGCCACCTCTCAACCCAGCTCTGTAGCTTACCCATGTCCCTCTGTAACCTGCATTGTCCACAACTCCAATGACCTTAATGTCATCCGCAAATTTACTAACCCATCCTTCTACGCCCTCATCCAGGTCATTTATAAAAATGACAAACAGCATTGGCCCCAAAACAGATCCTTACACCACCAGTAAATGAACTCCAGGATGAACGTTTCCCATCAACCACCACCCTCTGACTTCTTTCAACGAGCCAATTTCTGATCCAATCAGCTAAATCACCTTCAATCCCACGCCTCTATTTTCTGCAATAGCCTACCGTGGGGAACCTTATTAAACACTTCACTGAAATCCATGTGCATCACATCAACCACTTTACCCTCATCCACCTGTTTTGTCACCTTCTCAAAGAAGTCAATAAGTTTTGTGAGGCACAACCTACCTTCACAAAACCACGGTGACTATCCTTAATGAAATTAATCCTTTCTAGATTACTATAAATCTAGTCTTTTATAATCCTTTCCAACACTTCACCCACAACTGAAGCAAGGCTCACTTGCCTACAATTACCAGGGTTGTCTCTCCTCTTTTTCTTGAACAAGGGAACAATATTTGCTATCCTCCAGTCTTCTGGCACTATTCCTGTAGACAATGATGACAAAGACTTTGCGATCTGCCAAAGGTTCTGCAATCTCCTCCCTAGCTTCCCAGAGCATCCTAGGATAAATCCCGTCCAGCCCAGGGGATTTATCTATTTTCACAGTTTTTTAGAATTGCTAACGCTTCCTCCTTACAAATCTCAATCCCATCTAGTCTAATAGCCTGTATCTCAGTAATCTCCTCGACATTGACTTTTTCCAGTGTGAATACTGATGAAAACATTCACTTAGCACTTCTCCTATCTCCTCGGACTCTCTGCACAACTTCCCACTGCTGCCCTTGACTGACCCTAATCTTACTCTAGTCATTCTTTTATTTCTGACATACTGATAGAAAGCTTTAGGGTTTTCCTTGATCCGATCTGCCAAAGACTTCTCATGTTCTCTCCTGGCTCTTCATAGCTCTCTTTTTAGGTTCTTCCTGGATAACTTGTCACTCTCAAGAGCACTATCTGAGCCTTCATGTCTCATGTCATAGAGATGTACAGCACAGAAACAGACCCTTCGGTCCAACCTGTCCACGCAGACCCGATTTCCTAACCTAATCTAGTCCCATTTGCCAGTACTTCACCCATATCCCTCGAAACCCTACCTATTCGTATACCCATCCAGATGTCTTTTAAATGTTGTGTTTGTACCAGCCTCCACCACTTCCTCTGGCAGCTCATTCCATACACGCACCATCCTGAGTGTGAAAAGGTTGTTCCTTTGGTCCCTTTTATATCATTCCCCACTCACCTTAAACCTATGCCCCCTAGTTCTGGACTCCCCCCATCCCAGGGAAAAGATTTTGTCTATTTATCCTATTCATGCCCCTCACCTATACATAAGTCTCCTTCTTCATCTTGACAAGAGATTCAACTTATTTAGTAAATCACGGTTCCCTTGCTCGACACCCTCCTCCCTGCCTGACAGATACATACTTATAGAGGGCAGGCAGTAGCTGTTCCTTGAACAAGCTTCACAGTTCAATTGTGCCCACCCCTTGCAGTTTCCTTCCCCATCCTACGCATCTTAAATCTTGCCTAATCGCATCGGAATTGCCTTTCCCCAGCTATAACTCTTTCCCTGCGGTAAGTGCCTACTCCTTTCCATCACTGAAGTAAATGTAACCAAATTGTGGTCACTATCACCAAAGTGCTCACCTACCTCCAAATCTAACACCTGGCTTGATTCATTACCCACTACCAAATCCAATGTGGTCTCACCTCTTGTTGGCTTGTCTACATACTGTGTCAGGAAACCCTCCTGCACACATAGGACAAAAACTGACCCATCTAAAGTAATTAAACTATAGCGTTTCCAGTCAATGTTTGGGAGGAATTCCAGTCAAATTTTAACCCAGTGACAATGAAGAGGCTGCACATCATTCAGTTTCAGGATGGGGAGTGGATTGGAAGGGACCTTCATGGAACTTGAGTGGATTGGAAGGATAGTGGTGTTCCCCTTGAGCGTCAAGCATTTGCCTTTCAAGATCACAGAGGTCATGGGTTTTAAAAGTGCTGTTGAATCAACCACGGGAAGTTGTTACATTACATTCTGTAGGTAACACTGCTACTACTGTGCACCACTGGTAGAGGATGTGAATATTGCGTGTGTTGGATGGACTATGGTGGTACATGTGTTATAACAATGGAGCTATTGATCACTCTCAGAAATCAACCTCTATCAAGGAGTCTACAACACAGACAGACAGGAGGGAAGGAAAACCACCAATGAGTAACAATTCTGGGAAACAGAGGTCCAACTTTACCTGTTTTTCTCAAAAGGTCAGTCATATCACAACATAATAATACATATCACATAAATACAAAACCAACATAACAATATTATGAAAAATCAATAGTAAGTATCCGTCAGTTGTACCTGCTTTTAAAAAATGGGGATTCAATAGGAAGCTAAAGGAACTTGTACATTTTTAAGAAACACTTTGAATTCGACTCAAAACAGTTTGTTTCACAAAAAGGCTACAGAAATGCTTACTGAGCTAAGATAAGATTGTGATCAGA
This sequence comes from Chiloscyllium punctatum, assembly GCF_047496795.1. NCBI lineage: Eukaryota > Metazoa > Chordata > Chondrichthyes > Orectolobiformes > Hemiscylliidae > Chiloscyllium > Chiloscyllium punctatum. Next base: position 26,848,112 of record NC_092744.1, on the reverse strand, counting down.
TTTAGAAAGCTCTTTCTCAAAAAAAAATTCTTGAAATTAGTTTGAAACAAATACTAGAACTTAGGGAATTTTGAATAATTCATTCCTGAATGCATATAGCAACCTCTGCCCAAATCAGTACAAAGAAGCTACCCCACCCACATGTGCAACCCAAACATTTTCAGTTTTCTTTTCAGTCAGAATCAATTTCTGGAAGTGCTTTTTTTTGGTGACTTCTGACTTATCGTTACTCTGACTTACCCTTACTTTGATTTGCTCTCTTTTTCCAACAGTCAACTGTTCTCCCATTCGTTGACTCATAATGGAGGATGGGTTTTCACCATGACAATTCTCCAATATCTCAGGCAAAGAGTCATCTATACACAAGACTATTCAACTGACAATATTGCACTAACTCTGGCATATAGTTGGTATTAGGCTCACAGTATGGCAAATGAGGAAGGATCTCTAATCATTTATCTACACTGCCTGTTCTTACCCCTGATAATCCAGTGCTAAAGTCCACTGTAGCACTGTAACTACTACCCCAGCTGACCTAATCTGGTTCAGCTCTGATCTGAAATGGATAAGTCCTGATGGGAAAAGACAGTTTCACTTCAACAAATCCTGGAATATGCTCCCAACTGAATAAAGTGACAAAATCACAGTGGTTTTGGAAACTGGGCCCACCACTAATACACTATGAAAAAACACATTGCCTTCAGAATCAGAGACTTCGTAAATTTTTTGGATCAGTGAATTCCTGTCTTGTTTGTCATTCACTAAACCAGTAATATGAAGCAATGCACAATGCAAAGGGTTATGTTACAGAACCAGTAATGCAGAAAATCATGACAGTTGGAGAAAGTAAATTAAGTTCTGCAAAAAAAAAGTGACCATGAAACTGTCAGGTACTCATAAAAGCCCAAGTGGTTCAGCAATGGAAACCATCCATCCTTATCCACACTGGGTGTTTGTGTAATTCCAGTGGCTGTCTCTTCACTGTCTTCCAACATGCAGCTCTATCAATCACTAGCAGTTCAAGACAGTAGCTTACTACTGCTTTCACAAGGCAACTAGGAATGGTTAATATATCGTCAGTCTTGCCAGTATTACCCACAGCACAAGACTGAATATCAATAACAGCAATCAAATCAATGCATCCACTAATTTGGTTATATCTTAAGCTACAGATAGTAGAAGATCATCAGCATTTTCATTTAAGAGCAATCTACCAAAGCGCCACGACACAAAGAAGCTTTGTAAATCTCTCAGCACATGAAACTTAAGTAGTTCAATCCAAGTGAAACTGATGCTCCTTTCTGCACAGGTCAGCTTGCCAGAATTTGGTACTTGGCCCGGGGTTTGAGATGGAACGCTCTTGCATTCTATAATCAGTACCTTATTGTTCAAAACCACCCAAATCATCACAGGCACACTTTCAAGCCATTGCTTAGGCATAAAACACCCAATGAACACTGCAACCCATGAGTATGACCTATAGGTGCAACTTTATAAGGGAAAATGGCTCAGACAGTAATAAAAATAAGCAAAATACTGCAATTTCTGGAACAAATACAGAAAATGCTGGAGAAATTGCGGGGAGACAGAGTTAACAATTCAAGTTCAGTAGGAAACGCCTTCAGGAGTATCACCTAGCAAAGGATCATTCATTCCAAATGTTCACTGCCAGTATTCATGCCCCACACAAGTTTCCTTCAAAATGGTATTAGCCTCTCATCATATCTTTATATTCTCTTTTCTGTTATAGCTCATCAACTCTTCTCCATAAAGGCATCAATGCTATTTGCCTTTGTACTTGTTGAAAAACTTAATGAAGACAACTGCCATATTCTCACCACCTCTGAATAAAGAGGTTTTCTGGAAGCCCCTGTTGGATTCAGCACTAAATATTTCACACTCAGCTCAGATCTTCAGTCCAAAGATGTGCAAGTTAGGTGGATTGGCCATGCTAAATTTCCCATGCTAGTGTCCACGAATGTGCAGGTTATGGGGGTTAGTCATGGTCAAAGAGGTTATTGAGATAGGGTGGGGGGGCTGGGTCTGGGTTGGATGCTCTTTGGAAATTCAGTGCAGACTCAATGGGTTGAATGGCCTCTTTCTGCTCTGTAGGGATTTTAAGATTCTTTCCACTTGTGAAAGGATCTTCTCCACATATACACTCAATTTTAAGGACCTCAATCACAGCATGCTATTGATTGCTGTCCAAATTCAGCTGCGAGTCAACCAGCATAAAAGCCATGGGTTCAATCTGCAGTCCAAGATTTCAGCACAAAGAACAAAGCTGACATCTAAGTGAGATATGGGGAAATACTGCACTATCAGAGGTGCCATTGCTGAGATTAACCAAAACACTGCTATGCCTGCCCCACAAGTCAGCATTAAAGCTTCTATAGCACTATTTCGGAGAACAGAAAGGGAAGGACACAGTGTCCCAGATGATCAATAGCTACATGGTTGCTAGGAGGTTCTGCACATGCTAATTGGCGTACCATTGCATTGACTTCTGCATGCGGAAGACAGCCATGCATACACCTTCACGCAGTGAAGAAAACCTTCAGGGGGAGCATTGGTGGTGACTTGGCAATATTCATTTCTCAATCAACGCTCATTGTAACATTTCTATCTGTGGGAGTTTGCTATGTGCAAATTGGCTGCCAATTTTGATCCATCACAATAGTGACTATACTTCATTGGCTGCAAACTATTCGAGCAAATCATTTTTGCACCAGCTCCAGTCAATCAGAACCGAGAGATCAGAAACGAATACAATATCGCATGGTTTGTGGCATAAAATATTAGGTATTGCTACCTACAACAAGCAAGATCAAACCCAGTGTAAAAGTAGTCATATGTCATTGGCAAGAAATGGTGTGAATTTTAACAAATGCAACCAACCAACAATGCCTACTATACCAATTTAAATAATTTGTATCATCAGTATTTCCAATCATGAATGATACCAACACCGAGCAGCATAGTGAGCATGGGTTTCTGTAAATGTACACAGTGCTGAGATTTCTGTTAAACCCCACAGACTAGGCAATGGACATGTAGAATTGATCTCACTCAATGGTAATTGGGACAAAATTCAATCCTCTCAACGGAGATCAGAAACAGTTTCACATTCTGTAAACAAAATTATATAAAGGCAGAAGAAATTAATCAACAATTCAAGCAGCATCCAGATTTATATTTTACTGTCATGTGTACTCAAGCTCAGGAATACAAGAGCACAGTGAGAAGTGTACAAAATCACCATTCTTTGGCGCCAAAAGACAGGATTGAAAAACAGCCAAAAGAAAAGGAAACCTCCAGTTCACTCCTGCCTACACCATGAGTCCTCACTGCCAGATAAACAAAAGCACAAAGTCTCAGTCTGCAAACTGGAATGGCTTTGAAGTGTAAGAGCAAAGATGACTTTTGGAAATTGTGCAGAGCTTTAATGAGCCCACGCCTGGGGTAGTGTGTATAGTTTTGGTCTACATTCCTAAGGAAAGATATAATTGTCTTAGAGTGCATCAAAGGTTCACCGGTTCATTCTTGGAATAAAAGGCCTGCCCCATAAGGACAGATTGAATAAACAGATTCATGTTCTCTGGAGTTGAGAAAAATGAGACATGGTCTGAAGGGACTTGACAGGGTCAATGCTGAGGGGAGATTTCCCCTGAATGGAGAGTCTACGACTATATGACATTATTCATCATGAAACTATCAATCATTTCAAATGGAGATGGTTGTGAATTCTTTAATTATCTGCACCAGAGAGATGTGAGTGCTCAGACAAGGAGTATTAAGCCGATGATTGATAGATTTGAAGGAAACCAAGGGAGAATGTGCAATCTCCACACAGGTGGTCATTCAAGGCTGGAACCGAATCCAGGTCCCTGGCGCTGTGAGGCAGCAGTGCTGACCACTAAGCAACCATTAAACGCTGGACTCTCTGTTCAGAGGCTTGAGTGCACAGGATAATTGGGCATGCTGGCATGCCGTCTGCTGCATATCATTAAAGGGAATTGTGAGGACATATAGCCTACATAATTGGTGTCACATAGAAGCTGCTTCTCTCCATAAATACAAGGCCCTTAATCCATTTTTCAAATCATCCTGTTCAGAGATGTAATTCTACACCTTTGGAAGAGGTGAGACTTCAACCCGGGTCTCTCAGACCAGGGATAGGGACACTACCAAAGCACGAGAGCCTTAATTATCATAGGCATCCTCCTGAACCACTTACACTCAAAACAAACATTATTGATAATAACTTCCCCTCTGTTTAATTGTTGACAAAAATTGCTTTTTATCCCACACATGAATTACATGTAATCTACCTCAGGAGTCACAACTCAGCAGGTGTTATCCTGAAATCTAATTGCTTTAGGTTCTTTTTACTCAGAACCAATTTTAGGATTGCTTATTTGCACACCTCCACAGGTAAATGGCCAAAAGAAATCCCAAAGTGCATTCTTTAAAAATTCATTGAGCTGTGTACATAGATGCTGAGATTCAAGAAGCTTAATAGTCTTGACAAAATGATATGGAAATTATATTCCCTTCTGGGTCAGCTCAGAACTAGAGGTCACAGTTTTAAAATTCAAAGCCATGACGTTGAGGTGCTTCCACCATTTCACCTGATGAAGGGGCAGTGCTTTGAAAGCTTGTGATTTCAAATAAACCCGTTGGGTTATAACCTGTCACTGTGTGACTTCTGACCTTAAAATTAGAAGTCATCCTTTTAGGGTAAAGATTAGGAGTCTTTTTTTTCTCGCTGAGCATTGGAAGACTTTGGAACTCTCTGGTTCAGAAGGCGGTACAATCATAGAACATAGAACATAGAAGAATACAGCGCAGTACAGGCCCTTCGGCCCTCGATGTTGCGCCGATCAAAGCCCACCTAACCTACACTAACCCACTATCCTCCATATACCTATCCAATGCCCGCTTAAATACCCATAAAGAGGGAGAGTCCACTACTGCTACTGGCAGGGCATTCCATGAACTTACGACTCGCTGAGTGAAGAACCTACCCCTAACATCAGTCCTATATCTACCCCCCCTTAATTTAAAGCTATGCCCCCTTGTAATAGCTGACTCCATACGTGGAAAAAGGTTCTCACTGTCAACCCTATCTAACCCCCTAATCATCTTGTACACCTCTATCAAATCACCCCTAAACCTTCTTTTCTCCAATGAAAACAACCCCAAGTGCCTCAGCCTTTCCTCATAGGATTTTCCTACCATACCAGGCAACATCCTGGTAAACTTCCTCTGCACCCGTTCCAGTGCCTCCACATCCTTCCTATAGTATGGCGACCAAAACTGCACACAATATTCCAGATGCGGCCGCACCAGAGTCTTATACAACTGCAGCATGAGAATCATTAATTTTTTTTAAGGCACAGGTGGCTAGATTCTTGTTAGGTGGGGTAATCAAGGACGTTCGGAAGTAGATGGGAATGTGGAATTTTAAACAAGATCAGCCATGATCTTATTGAATGGCAAGCCAGGACAAGGGAGCCATATGGTCTACGTCTGGCCTGTTCTTCTCAGGACGTGTATATTACTGGCTATCCGTGAGAAAGTGCGGGTGGGCTGCCTTCTTGAACTGTTCAGACCATCTGATGAAAATACTCACATTGTGCTGTTTGCAAGGCAGCTCCATCAAACTGATAGGGACATAATTAAGTGTGAAAATTTTATTTTAATAAATGATATTTTGTTCAAGGATTTGGCACATTCTGGGTTAATAATCCTCAACTAATCAGAAATACTGTTTAGTGTTAAGCAGTGGCAGTGTTCCTTCCCCTGGTCCGAGAGACCTGGGTTCAAGTCTAACCTGCTCCAGAGGTGTGGAGTTACATCTCTGAACAGGATGTTGAGAACCAAGTGCAGGGAACCGGACATTAGACAGGTTAGTTCTAGGATCAGGACTGATGGTTTGTTTGAGCAATCGTCTCAGTTTCCACTGAACAAATCAGAGCATGTTCAGTTTGGACAGTCAGAACCACCCGATGCAGGTGTGTGTCACAATGTTGGTGAACAGATTCAGGGTGTCTGTTGTGGAAATTGAAATGGAGGAGAAACTTGCACATTTTCAGGGAGACATGAGGGATCCAACCTGTGCAACTAACTGTTCTACACCTGACCAAAGACTTGCCGTCCACAAGCTTTACTCACTAGCTAACCCTGTGCTGTCCCTGTCCTGGGAACCTTTGATAGGGACATTGTCAAAGGAGCTTTACTTCCAATTTATTTTCAGTTTAAACAAGTAGAGGGGACTTTAGCCTCTTCCTAAGCCCTTGTTGTACTTGTCCCGAGAGTGTTTGATGGGACATTGTCAAAGAAGCTTTACTTTCTGTTTAAACAAGTAGAAGGAACTTTATTTGACATCTAAACCCATGCTGTGCCTGTCCTGGGGGTGTTTAATAAGGACAGTGTAAAAGAAGCTTTATTTTCCATTTAAAGTAACTGAAGGAGTTTTACTTTCAGTTGAAAAGAATAGAAAGTGACCAGCCCCAAGGCTCAAAACAACCGTAAGACTTAAGGCTAGACTAGAGTACATAGTGTACTAGTGTAAATAATGTACTATTTACAAATGCACAAAGAAAAAAATTTTTAATGTTTACATTTTCTCCTCTCCTCAACTAGGTCACTGTTTAAAAGTAACGGGTTGTTCATTTAAAATGGGGATGAGATGAATTACAGACAAGTCTTGGGGACTCTTCCTGAAAAGGCAATGTAAGCAGAGTCTTGAATGCTTTTAAAATAATGGTGAATGGATGTTTGGTAAACAAAGAGCCAATCATTAAAAACATACTCTTTCAGAAGTGCCTTCAATCCTTGTACTGCAATAATAAAACTCAGTTTTTCAAAAAAAGAATCCAACATTGTAACTGACCTCATTTTACAACAGGACTTGTACACTGGATGGTAGAATTTTGGTAAGTTCTTTTGCAAACAGCAGATGCTAAAAAAATTGCTAATTTGAAAGCAGAGATTTGTCAACATTAAGGGAACATGGAGCAAAAATAAGCAAATGGGATTAGGCCACCAATCAATCAAGAGGTCATTGAATGGCAGAACAAATGACCCGGATGGATGCAACTGCAATAACACCCAACAATCAGGACACCATACAGGACACTGCAGCCTGCCTGACTGGCACTCCATCCACAACCTTTCACATCCACTCCCTTCATTAATAACAAACAGAGACAGGGTCTGTACCATCTACAAGATCACCCAGACTCCTTCAACACCACCTGCCAAATCCACAACCACCACCGTCTAGAATGACAAGTATAGCAGATATATAGGAACACCACCAGCAGCAAATTCCACTCCTCACTGGCTTGTAAATGCAGTATATTCCTTTACTTAAAGTACTGGGGCTCCTTCCACATTAAAATATTGAAATCCTGAAGACTGCATGATTCACAATCTTCTGTAGGACTATTAAAAATGGGCAGTAAAATCCAGATAACACAGTGACTTCCACATTCCATGAAATAATATTTTAAAAATCCGAAGGATCAATCCTCTGCCTGTTACCATGAAACTTCAGTGAAGTTAACCTCAGCAAGATGAACTCAGGTGGTACACTGGATTTCAGTTGCCTGATGGCTGTCTGCTGGCACTGGCATTGTTTGTAACACAATGGAGAATAGGTGGCCATGAGCTAGTCTAAAGCTATTCTGAATGACGTTACATTGCAACCGATAACTGTGTAATGTGGCTGATTGTGTACACAGTTGATGCAAGGTAAAAAGCCATAACTGACAAAGGACTATAGGCTTTCCTGCTTTGACAACAATAATGTGTACATGCAGGGTTCCAGGAAGCAGTATGAAGCAAGGTTTATTTTTAGATATTTACTCTGAAGGAAAGAGGGAGAAGTGCTGACTCTAGGGTATCCAAACAAGTCTTGCTGAAATTTCAGCAAATTCGTTACTTCATTTCCAGCATTAACTTAAAATCACTTTCTCCTTGGAGAATGAAGATAAGTGGTTAAAGGTTTTGAGACTTTAACACAATTTAGGTTCTGCTGTCTTTCACATGACATATTAAACAATTACTCTGTCAGCCCATTCAGTTGGGTAAAGAAGATCACATTCCACTATTGCAAGTATTTAGTGCAGAGGGGACATCATAACAAAACAGATCATTAGATCATTTATTTCACTGCTTTTTGTGAGAGATTGCTGCCCATATCTGGTTATGCTGCTACAACAGCAACACAAGTTCTCCACTTGCTAGGAGATCCTTAATCAGGAACGATGCTATAAAAATAAAAACCTATCTTCCCTTATAGCCTGTGCTAACAACTACATTTAAGTTAACAGCTTGCAGTACACCAAACTGTGCCATACTGTGAGCCCAACTGAAAATCATAAATTGGTTGTCAGCATAATTATTTGCACACTCAGGATTAGATACCAACTGTTGTCGAATTATAGAATCACAGCTAACGCTGGACACTGCAAGTATTAGAATTTACATATATGAATACACAGGACCCCACCTTTGCAGACAGAAAAGACCTGAACACAAGCTGTGCCTGTGTCAATGTAACAAAATAAGTGACAGCTATTCTCTGGTTCATTTCTCTGTGCAATGCCTTAATCAGAGTCAATCTGCCTTATTTAAAATTTAAACAGTCAGTCACCATTATGTGCTGTAATCCCCCACGACAACAGCCTCTGCCAAAGCAGCTAGCATGCAAACCAACTAGCACTCTTTTCTCACATAGCATAAACGTTGCTTCCCTTTAGTATCACTTGTGAATTGTCCTGATAAGTAAATGACAGCATGCTTTAACAAAATGGTGTCTTTTTTTTCCTGTGATAGTCAACTTTTACCAAACTACTAGCATACCCAATTAAATTTATGCTGATGCATGCTCAGTGGTTGACTACACATTCGAATAAGCTGAATCTAAATAGCTCAGAGCCTTTGGATAAGATGGTTTAGTAGAAGCAGAGACAAACTTGGAATCACAGATAACTAGAGATAAGCAATAAATGCTGGACCAGCCAACAAAGCCTATGGCTTATCAATGAATTTTAAAGAAGCAAAAAGACAACTTCTAGCATATCTAAGTTAGGTACCACAATTCGGACAGCACAGACATTGTCCTTCACCAGCTCAGTATCTGTCCAAGCACATGAAAGAGTCTCAAAGGATGTGGGTGTCACTGCCAAGACCAGCATTTCTTAACCATGCCAATTTCCTTTGCAATATAGTCGAGTGACCTGCTAGGCCACATTTGAGGGCCGTTAAAAGGTATCAATGTTGGTGTGGGTTTGGAATTATTTATATACTCAGAATGAGTTAGGACAGCAAGTTTTATTCCTGAAAATGAATTCTAAAATCCTGCTGCACTCCAGATCCCATTACCACATGAGATTTCATCTGTGGGGTGAGAAGTGACTCATTCAGTCACAAACAAGTTACATTCATGCCATACAAATGCCAGGCAAAGACCATCTCTAAAGACAATCTAATAATCATTCATTGAAACTCAATGGCATTATCATCTCCAGAATCCACATTATCAACATCCTGGGAGCTTCCACTGACCAGAAACTGAACTGGACTAACCATATAAATACTATGGCTACAAGAGCAGGACAGAGGATGGGCATTTTGCAGTGAGTAATTTACCTCCTGGTTCTCCAGGGCCCATTTACAAGCTCCAAGTTAGGGACGGTGATGTAATGCTCTGTACTTGTCTGGGTGACTGCAGCTCCAACAACACAAGAAGCTTGATACCAGCCATAACAAAGCAACCCACTTGATTGGCATCACATTGACAAACAGTGACTCCTTCTATTGCTGATGCTCAGTACAATCTATGGAGTCAATGCAGAAATTCAACAAGACTCCTTTGACAGCACCTACCATATCCATAACTATTACCATCTAGAAAGAACAGCAGTTACACAGAAATATTGCCACCTGCAAGCTCCCCTCCAACCCGTATATTATCCTGTCTCCGAACTTAATTGGCATTCTTCCGATTTCTGGATCAAAATCCTGTAACTCCCTCCCTAATGGCATTGTGGGTGCACTTACAACCAAACTGGTTCCCAAGGTCAATTAGGGGTGGGAAAAAAATGCTAGCCTAACCAGTCACCCATATACTTTTAATGAACACAAAAAAAATGGAAGCAACTTGGAAAAATTCACGACATTGTACAAACATTACGCTCAGCTCAAGAGATGGTGGATTTATCCTGACCATGTAACAGTTTCATGATCTTTTTTATTGAGACCAACATTTTATTTCCAGATTTTGTTCAACAAATTGGAAATTCTCAAAAGGCACCATTGAATGAGAACTCATTTTGAACAGGCATTTATGAGGAGGAAATCTTAAACAGCATTAGGGAAATTCTTTTCATTTAAAAGGCGGGGAGTGTTGCCTGGAACATACAGCATTAACTTCAGCAAATTTACTGGAGGCGTATTTAAAACTATGAGGACTGAGAAGCTCAGAGAAAGCTTTTCAGAAACGAGAGAATGGATAAGTTAATGCTTCTCATGTGGATTTGTGGTCAAACTAAGCTTGATGAAGGCTCCACACCTGTACCATTAAGTTTTCAATTCTCTCCTGACTGGGAGGTTTATTAGGTAAAAACAATGACTGCAGATGCTGGAAAGCAAATACTGGATTAGTGGTGCTGGAAGAGCACAGCAGTTCAGGCAGCATCCAACGAGCAGCGAAATCGACATTTCGGGCAAAAGCCCTTCATCAGGAATAAAGGCAGTGAGCCTGAAGCATGGAAAGATAAGCTAGAGGAGGGTGGGGGTGGGGAGAGAGTAGCATAGAGTACAATGGGTGAGTGGGGGAGGAGATGAAGGTGATAGGTCAAGGAGGAGAGGGTGGAGTGGATAGGTGGAAAAGGAGATAGGCAGGTCGGACAAGTCTGAACAAGTCAAGGAGACAGTGCTGAGCTGGAAGTTTGAAACTAGGATGAGGTGGGGGAAGGGGAAATGAGGAAGCTGTTGAAGTCTACATTGATGCCCTGGGGTTGAAGTGTTCCGAGGCGGAAGATGAGGCATTCTTCCTCCAGGCGTCTGGTGGTGAGGGAGAGGTGGTGAAGGAGGCCCAGGACCTCCATGTCCTCGGCAGAGTGGGAGAGGGAGTTGAAATGTTGGGCCACGGGGCGGTGTGGTTGATTGGTGTGGGTGTCTCGGAGATGTTCCCTAAAGCGCTCTGCTCGGAGGCGCCCAGTCTCCCCAATGTAGAGGAACCACATTGGGAGCAACGGATACAATAAATGATATTAGTGGATTGTGCAGGTAAAACTTTGATGGATGTGGAAGGCTCCTTTAGGGCCTTGGATAGAGGTGAGGGAGGAGGTGTGGGCACAGGTTTTACAGTTCCTGCGGTGGCAGGGGTAAGTGCCAGAATGGGAGGGTGGGTCGTAGGGGGGGGTGGACCTGACCAGGTAGTCGTGGAGGGGATGGTCTTTGTGGAAGGCGGAAAGGGGTGGGGAGGGAAATATATCCCTGGTGGTGGGGTCTTTTTGGAGGTGGCGGAAATGTCGGTGGATGATTTGGTTTATGCGAAGGTTTGTAGGGTGGAAGGTGAGCACCAGGGGCGTTCTGTCTTTGTTACGGTTGGAGGGGTGGGGTTTGTGGGCAGAGGTGCGGGATGTGGACGAGATGCGTTGGACGGCATCTTTAACCACATAGGAAGGGAAATTGCGGTCTCTAAAGAAGGAGGCCATCTGGTGTGTTCTGTGGTGGAACTGGTCCTCCTGGGAGCAGATATGGCGGAGGCGGAGAAATTGGGAATACGGGATGGCATTTTTGCAAGAGGTAGGGTGGGAAGAGGTGTAATCCAGGCAGCTGTGGGAGTCAGTGGGTTTGTAAAAAATGTCAGTGTCAAGTCAGTCGTCACTAATGGAGATGGAGAGGTCCAGGAAGGGGAGGGAGGTGTCAAAGATGGTCCAGGTAAATTTAAGGTCAGGGTGGAATGTGTTGGTGAAGTTGATGAATTGCTCAACCTCCTCGCGGGAGCACGAGGTGGCGCCAATGCAGTCATCAATGTAGCGGAGGAAGAGGTGGGGAGTGGTGCCGGTGTAATTACGGAAGATCAACTGTTCTACGTAGCCAACAAAGAGACAGGCATAGCTGGGGCCCATACGTGTGCCCATGGCTATGCCTTTGGTCTGGAGGAAGTGGGAGGATTCAAAGGAGAAATTGTTAAGGGTGAGGACCAGTTCGGCCAAACGAATGAGTGTGTCAGTGGAAGGGTACTGTTGGGGACGTCGGGAGAGGAAGAAACGGAGGGCTTGGAGGCCCTGGTCATGGCGGATGGAGGTGTAGAGGGATTGGATATCCATGGTGAAGATGAGGCGTTGGGGGCCGGGGAAATGGAAGTCTTGGAGGGCGTGGAGGGCGTGGGTGGTGTCTCGAACGTATGTGGGGAGTTTCTGGACTCGGGGGGATAGGACAGTGTCGAGGTAGGTAGAGATGAGTTTATTGCCTATCCGTAACTGCCCTTGAGAAGGAAATGGTGAGCTGCCCTCTTGCATTCTGCAGTCCTTGGCATGTAGGTACACAGTGCTCTAAAGAAGGGTATTCTAGGATTTTCACCTCGCAACAGTGAAGAAAAGGTGAGTGTTTAGCTTGCAGAAGCTGAAATGCACCTAAAGCTGGAGTGAGTCACAGACATGTATCAGAGAAACAGGTCCTTCAGCCCATGTCTATGCCGACCAACAAACACCAAACTACACTAATCCCATGTAAACCCTTCCCTTATCAGACCTCCCAAAATGCATCATCTCAAACTTTTCAGGATTAAATTCCATCTGTTGTTGTTCTGCCCAATGAAGCAGCCGATCAATATCAGACTTAGCCTGAGACCATCCTCCTCACCATCAACATCACCACTAATTTTCATGGCATCTGCAAACTTATTAATTATACAGTTTACATTCGCATCCAAGTCATTGATGTACAACCCAAATGGCAAAGATCCCAGCACCGTTCTCTGTGGTACACCGCTGGTCACAGGCTTCCGATCACAAAAACAACTCTTCACCATTGCTGCTTACCTCCTATCTGCAAGCTAATTTTGGGTCCAGTTTGCCAACTTGCCTTGGATCCCCTGGGTTTGTTCTTTTTGGACCAGCTTTCTATGTGGGATCTTGTCAAAGGCCAAACTGAAGTCCACGTAAATGACATTAACTGTGCTATTCTCATCAATATATTTAGTCACATTTTCAAAATAGCTCAACTAAATTAATTAGACAAGATCTCCCTCTAATAAATCTGTGCTGACTATCCCTGCCTTTCCAAGTGTTGATTAATTCATCAATTTGATTAATGCTTTTGAGGCACTAATGATTCTATACCTTCAGTTAATATAGTATTCCTCAATGACATCTTCTAGTGCAATCACCACCATAAACGCTGCCACAAGCAGTGCTTGACTCCGTGAACGGAACAAAACACTAAGTCATTCCAAGATCACAGTGTTTAAATGTAGCTATACCACTAACTGGACCCACACAACCTGAATTAAATTATGCTTTGAAATTACATTTCTTTTAATTAATTAGATTCTGACAAGACCCTGGTTTGATTTTACATTCAAATTACAGAGTCACAGGAAGCATGTCAAAATCTGATTGCAGTTCAAACACAATCACCAGATCCACAGAATAAAGCATCGCCTATTAGTGATTATACCCAGGTTTAATAAAATGGTTCAGCAGAGACCTTGAAAAGGATCAAGGAGAAAGGGGTGTGTCGAATCCAGGACAGTGACATCATTCTCTTGATGGATGAATTAGAGATCAATGAGTGGAGCTGCTGATACCAGCAGCAGCACTGTTAGAGTTCCTAGTTCATCACTTTAATACCTCAACTCCAGTCATAAAAGGCAGTACGTGTGCATGCATGTGTGGAATAGGGGGAGTAGGTGGGACAGAGGGAGAGGGTGGGACAGAGGGAGAGAGAGACACACACAGAGGGAGAGAGAGACACACACAGAGGGAGAGAGGAGTGCCCTTCAGTGAACTGCAAAATAGTGGAGGTGTTGGCTCAGTAAGAACTTCACTGGTCTAGCAATCCAGAGTCCCAGCCTAACATTGTCAGGACAAGGTTTCAAATCCAACCATAACAAATAATGAAATTTGAAATCAAAGTAAACTTGAATTGAAAGTTACTCTAATGGAAAGCATGTCACAATCACTGATTGTCATAAATACCCAACTGGTTCAGTAAGGCCCTGAGAGGGTTTTTATCTGGTCTGGCCTACCTTTTATTCGACCTCAAAGCACTGTCCTCTAAAATTGCCTAAAAATACGCTGAGTTCAAAAGCAGTAATGTCAGTAATGTTCAAGTCTCATCAAAAAAGAAAGACAGAGCTTGGCAGTTGATAATTGATTCTGGATCCCAGAAGGTGGAAGAAAGCCAGAGAGAGATCAGGGAATGGGGCTGCACAAGGGGCATAATCAGAATTAGTCAGGCCGTCAACAGTAAATTCAAGAGGCTGAGAGTGTGAAATGAAAATCTGAAACTCTTTTACCCGAAGTTTCAGATGCTGACGGAAAACTAAAAATTTAACAGATCAAATTAAGAAAAGTTGAAAAGGTAAGAAAAGTAAAGGTCACAGAGACTTCACAGAGAAATGGGGAAA